>NC_056731.1:1101359980-1101454980 GCF_019279795.1 Protopterus annectens
ACTTATTACCACTGTTTCTGTGAGTTATTGCCTACAGAATGATTACTTTTATGAACACTTAAATTCAACAACAGTATACCTACTTCCTAAGCAGAAAGGAAAATATGTGGAAACAAATAGATGATGTATGGTGATGCATGGTTGGGGTATTTTAACTGTATGAATTCTAAGAGAGAACTATGGGAAAACATATTCTGAAAGCCCACAACTAAATTCTCCTCCACAAAAAAAAAAAAACATTTAATTTAGTATGCAGAAACATTATCATGTTGTGTAGCATAAATAAATGTCTGTAGAGAATTGCCTTGCTGCTGAGCATTTTAGTTCTTTCATAATTAATGAACAAGTTCACTGTTTCATAAATGGGTTCAGCTAATAGTATTACCCGTTAAAGTATTAGCTTGCATTGTCCATGCTAATTATAGTAGATTGTGTATTATGTTCAGAAAATCTTAGCGGCACCATTTCATTTCAGTGAATGAATGAAGGGTAAGTCAGGTTTTGCAATATTTTAAGAGTCTGTGAATGTATGTGTGTGTGTGTGTGTGTGTGTGTGTGTGTGTGTGTGTGTGTGTGTGTGTGTGTGTGTGTGTGTGTGTGTGTAAAAAATTAATTGTCAAAAATTTTTCTCATGGTAAGGTTTCAAAACGTCCAAGAGAAACAAAGGAGAAATGTGGTGAGAAAGGCGAGATTAATGTTAATTCTAGCACATACCATAGCATAACAATAAATATTGCACCCAGACATGTTAGTAGTCAGAACAATGACCCTGGCTCATGTGGTCAGGTGGCATGCATGTTTATGAGAGACTTTTGAAAGGAGCTGGAACAATGCCACGGTGCGCATTATTGGGATTTATAAATGATGTGAAATGCTAAGCAGTACTTGTGAGGATCTGTTTCACAGCAGTATAAATGTCACTGAAAATGGTCTGCTTCTAAGTTAACCATACTATGTCCTTTCTTTTTAAATTGTATCATCAAGTGAAGACTTCGATGTAGTAAAGTTTAATTAGCTGAACAAATCAAAAATACCGCCCCTTGTGTTTTGCAGTGCAGGAGAGAAACAGTGACTTAATTTAAAGCATTTTGATACATTATTTTTTTTCAGATTGTTAGTATTTTGTGGAATGTGCATTTCACTATCAGCATTTAGTAACCTGAATTCACTTTTGAATATGTAGATTATGGGCATCATTAAATAAATCAGGCATCACTGCAGGACATAGGAAGAATGTATTTAGCTATACAGAAAATAAAAAAAGTGTTTCTGCTTTAAGTACCCATATCAAAATTGTAACATTAAATATGGTGCCCACGAGGCATTAGACAGTGTCATTCCTTTCCTGATAGTCAAATGTTATCACTTTTTAACACATTTTTGACTGTCATTGGCAGTAGCACATGTAGAAATCTTCTAATTATCAGGAACATCCCCTTGCAGATCTAGCATGGATTTGGTGGTTAATGTCAGTTTTCCAGTGGAAGTCAAGCCACAAGAAATCCTATTTGGAAACCTACAATGATTACGTTTGTCACAATAAGTCTCATTAGACCGTAGTAATACCTCCAAGCATTTCTCTAGACTCATCCTAGTGTTGCCTCAGAGTATCTACAATTTCATCTTCATGTTTACACTAATAAGTCCAGGGCAGCCATGGTGGTGCAGTGGTTAGCATTGCCACCTCACAGCAAGAGGTTCTCCAGTTCAATTCTCAGCTGGGGTGCCTTCTGTGCAGAGTCTGCATGTCCTCCCTGTGGTTGCATGGGTTTTCTCCGGGTGCTCCAGCTTCCTCCCAACGCCATGCAGTAAGTGGATTGGACACTCTAAACTGGCCCTAGGTGTGAGTGCATGTGTGTGCCTTCTGTGGAAAGTTGGGTGCCGGGCTGGCAACTTGACACCATAAAACTCCACTGCCAATCATGAGCAGACAGATGATCTGCTGTGGCAACCCCTAACCAGGAAAAGCCAAAAGAAGAAGATTACACTAATAATTGCAAAACTACGGGCTCGATTTCAAAAGTCTTGTTCTCAGTGTAAGTGAGGGCAGGTCTTTTCTTATCTTACTCCCAGAGAGGTCTTACACTAAAGTAAATCATTTACACTGAGAGCAAGTCTTTCAGTATAAAGGCAGACTTACACTGACATTCTTTTGGAATCTGGCCCAGTGTTACATAAAACCTAATGAAATATTTTATCTTAAACTTTACTTGATGAGTAATACATTTGAATTAATACATGATCTCTGCCTAGTACCGCTGCAAAAATCTTAACTGCTGCTCAATCAATAATTATGTATATTATCATAATCATCATGTTTATATGCTGTGGTGGTACGGTGGTAGCATTGTTACCTCACAGCAAGAGGTTCTCCCGTTCGATTCTCGACGTGGCTTGGGAGTGCCTTCTGTGTGGAGTCTGCATGTCCTCCCCGCAGTTGGGTAGCGTTAGAAAGACATGCGTCTGTAAATGTGAAGGTTGGGCGTCGAGCTGGCACCTCGGTGTTTCATAAAAATCTACTGCCAATCATTAGCGGACCGGAGTTCCGATGTGGCGACCCCTTACCGGGAAAAAGCCGAAAGACAAACAACAACATCATAATCATCATGTCTCTGTGCATATTTTAACAAGCAAATAACATGCACACAATGGCTTATGCTCATGTGAAAGCTCAAAGCAGAAAAAACAAAAATGCAACTGATAATACAGTTTGTAGGTTGGGTTGTTACTGAGATATTGCAATTTGTTTACAAAACACAATCAATTCTTAGGAAAATATAGACAAATATTGTTTGCTGTGTTTATTGCAATTTACAAGATCCATTTCAAGACATGGAATACAATGAATTCTGACACTTGACACCTGATGTTTTACTGAACAGTTGCTATTTATACTTCTTTAGTAGCACTTAAAATGGTTCCAGAGGTATGAACAATTTATTTGTACCTTGAGGTCATCATTTGCTGGACAGCGGCTATAAGCTTCAATTCCATTTTGAATAAAGAAGTTACTGTGCAGCTTTCTAGTGGTTTACTAAAGAGAAAAAGTAAATTAAAACAGATAAGCAACAATTACAAAATAATGTACTGGCAATACTACCTTGGCTGTTGAACATGCCATGGCTTCAGATTTCTAATTCTATACCCTGCAAGAACTTGAAATTATATTTTGAAGTGAAAAACCAGACACATTAAGGAGAGTATATTTTTAGTCGGATTCCATTATATTTTAGTTGATATGTTAGATGCATTTTCTTACTGTCTTCTGTCATTTGTTAACTGTTTTATTTTCAATTTCTTGTACATATTTTACTGTTTACATATTTACATAGAAAAACAATGGTTTAACTTACTTATTTCAAGTAAATAATGTTACTATTCCTCTCTGGATGTTTGTGGTTAACAGGTTTATGCATTTTATTGGGTCTATATTAGAACACCAAACATTTAAAATGTCGAGTGTTCTAATATCGACCCGTTTTCAGCAAACGCTGAAAATATCGAAGAAACAGAAAACTGAATTTTTTCCTAGGGAAAGAATTCGGTTGTCCGTTTCTGTTTCTTCGGTATTTTCAGCACTCTGGTGGAAAGTTACGGGTCGGGTTCAGGTAAGTGTGCAATTGAGTGCGGGTTAGGTTAGTTAGGGTTAGGGTGCGGTTTAGGTATGTGTGCGATTGTATGGACGTGAGGGTTAGGGCGGGGTAGGTGAGTTAGGGTTAGGGCACGGGTGAGGTCAGTGTGCAATAGTGATGGACCTTAGGGCTAGGGTTTAGGTTAAGGTAAGTGGATAGTTAGTGGTGTATGTATAGTTTAGTGTAGGGTTAGGTGTAAGAGTTTAGGTGTATGTGTGTGGATTGCTGCTTGTTTGGTGTGCTTGTGTTGTGTGTATGAGTTTTGGAACAACAAATTTTTTCCCTCGGAAAAAATTTGCTGTTCTGAATGTTCGATGTTAAGTATTTTCGATCGGTAGGGTTCGATATTAGAACACTCGACATTTTGAATGTTCGGTGTTCTAATATAGACCCCATTTTATTTATGTACCAAACAATGAGACATCCCTATTAGCCTAGTGTCTGCTTTATGCTAATTGCTACCATTTCAATATTTAAAGTGCAGTTTATTTTAAGGGTAAACAATTAGGTACATTTTTGTCTTGTTAGTTTATTCTAACTGGTAACAGTGTACCTTAAAGGTTGGGGACGAGGGGGTTAATGCTAGATAGTTACCATTTAGTTTCTTTCTAAAAATATTGTATGAATGTGGGCATATGCGGTACAAAAAGTTCCAGTGATAAGGTTGCACAAAGATGCACTGAGCTCAGTTTGAGATGGATGAAATCCTGTAAAGCTAGCTATGATAAGTCTAATCTTTAATAGAGCCATATAGAGCTTAACTGGGTGTGGAAGTCCATAACTATTACCAAAAGCAGAGTGCACATTTTCCATATACCCTTAAAACCAATTGTTCTTTGAATAATAACAGGTACCAGTGGTGGGAGTCAAACCCTATATTTCTGGCTCTATATCACATCAAATATAGGTAGCAGTGGCAGAGGAGTTAGAACCCATAGCCCTTGTCTATCATGAATACAACATTTCCTTATATGTACCTCTTTTGGTAGTATTGCAATTCAATGGCACCCTGCTGCTTGCTGACCATCGGGTCCCTGCAGTCTATTGGCCCATTTGTTCCCTGCAGGATGAGAGCTGTCCGTAGCCCATTCATTTCCTGTGTGGTGAGAGCTGACTGTGGAGACATCAGCTGGGCAGTCTTTAGGGCATTTTTGGATGCAGGCTAACCCCAACTCCCTGGTGATGATATGAGCTCCTTAACTTGCTTCATAATTTAGCATTAAATATTTAATATGAAGCAAGTTTTTTCCAAAAGCATGTATGCAAGTTATTTTGGGACATTTTAATTAATGATTTTTTCTTGGGACTGAGTAAGACATTGCTATACTAAGAAGGATGATATTGTATAAGAATAAAATGGCAAACTTATTTGCAAAATATCCAGGGGCGGGGAGCAGGTAGAGTTCACTTTAAAATGAGAAGAAAAGATGTATACATTGTTGCTCTTCTTATGTGCATTAAGAAGATGTTGAGGCTTGGGTGTTCGTTTAAGTAGTTTATCATATACAAATACATCAGGATGGATGGCAGGAGCATTAAACTTAAACTATCTAACTAACTTACTGACTACATACTTGCATGCTCACACTCTGGCTGCTCACTCAAAATGGCACGCTTGCTCAGCTCTTATATGCATGTGCTGACTCACTGAAAAGCTTCTTAAAGCTATCACACACTCTGATCTACATCCTCCCACTTTACTGAGCTGTCTCATATAAACAATGACATTTCAATAGGCTTGCAATTATGCAGACACTAATAAAGAAAAACAACTGTCATGTCCACGTTGCCGTGTATCTGGAATTAGGTTTCGAGATGCGACTTGATCTCATGACATAATAGGACTGGGTTTAGCAACAGGCACAGTTACTGGGAAATGTTCTGCTTGAGGAGTCTCAGGGAGTTTCTCAGGAACAGGGATTGCTGATGTCCTCTGGAACAGGAACATTGGACAAGTCACTCTGAGAACTAGAGTCTGTCACAGGCACGATGCTGCAACACTGGTTCGGACACTCTTAACAAATGCTTCCAGTTTCATCTGAATTCTATTCCTTGTGATTCTACAATGTACGATCTCGGCTCTTGACACAAACTTTGCACAAATCTGATGCGATCAAAACCTTTTGACATCTGCATCCTCACTCCCCTTTTTTCAATTAATTGAATGGTTTGCTGGTTTTATCATAGTAAGACTTCTGGGACAAATGCTTTTTTAACAGTTGGGCTTTTACTGCTTTGCTGTTCTTAGCACATGGAACCAACAAATTACTGATGATTGATAGTGTGGTTCTGGTTTGTCTCGACATAAGTCTCTGGGCAGGTGAACCAAGATGATTATCACAAGGAATGTTTCTGAGATTTAACAAGTTGAGGAAAACATTGGTATTGTCACATCTAGATTTCCCTAACAACTGTTTTGCACTTTGAACTGCATGTCCAGCCAAGTTGTTTGACTGAGGGTATTTAGGACTACTCGTAATATGAACAAAGTCCCACTCTCTGCAAATTTCTTAAACTGCTGGCTTGTAAACTGTGCACTACCATAGACAAAAAATGTCGCTTCAACTTAGTAATGACAGTACTGGACGTTAATCTGGAAGTAGGTCAATCTCGAACTAATTTGAATAAGAGTCTACTAACACCAAATAATATTTAGCATTCCACTCAAAGAGATCTGTAGCTACTGTCAGCCAAGGAAGTTCAGGAATCGGGCTTAACTGAAATGTTTCTTTTTGTTGATGCAGCTTTGTACTATTACATACTGAACAAGATGAAAGTACTTTCTCAGACCTCTCACCCTTCTTTTGATAGAATCAGCTCCTGGATGGCCACAATGCAAGATCTTAATATACTCTTGTTGCAAGAATTTTTGAACAATCACTTTAGGACCTTTCATGATGACACCATTGTCTGACAAAATCTCATCTCTGTTATGGAAAATATGGTTGCACTTCCACTGGTAAACAAGATTGCTTGAAAGGCCATCGACTACTGATAAAGTGGTTGTGCTTCTGGAGAATTGGATCTGAAGCTGTGTGAGTTCTGAGCTTATCAAGACATGTGGAAGAAAAATGTCTCGCTTCCATAACCTCAAAATCAAGTTGCTCATCCTTATGCTGTTCTGTTTTTTTCTGGGTGATCTGGGTAAGGTATCGGCAAGATAAAGAAGTTTGCCTTTTGTGTAAACAAGATTGAAATTGTACTTTTGCAATTTGAGCATCATATGTTGCAGTCTAGCTGGAGCTGTATGCATAGGCTTTTTTAAAGTAGTAACAAGAGGTTGGTCGTCAGTTTCGATCTAGATAGTTTGACCATAAATTTAATCATGGAACCTCGAACTTGCAAACACAACTGCCAAAAGCTCTTTCTCAATCTGGCATACTGGATCTCAGTCAGGGTAAGAGTTCTCAGTGCATAGGCTACTGGTCTACCCTCTTGAAGAATGATTGCACCTAGACCAAACTTAGAAGCATGATAGGAAAGAGTAACTGGTTTGTGAACATCACAGTAGCTGATAGTTGGTGGGTTAGTAATTTTCTGTTTCAGGGCATTAAATACTCTTTGGTGCTGTTCTGACCATGACCAAATTATGTCTTTGTGCATTAGCTCTGTTAACAGAGCTGAAAGTTGGCTTAAATCTGGAATAAACTTGCCTAGATAGTTGACCATGCCAAGAAAACATTGTAGGGCTTGGACATTATCTGGAGCTGGCATTTCTAGGATTGCTGTTTGCTTTGAATGATCTGGTTGTAAACCTGAACTGGTAAGCAAGTGACTAACATAAGTAACTTCTCATAGCCTGAATATGCACTTCTGAGGATTCAGCTTAAGATTCACTTCACAAGCTCTTTCTAGAACTTTCTTGAGGTTTCTGTCATGTTTGGCTTTACCATTGCCTCCTACTAGAATATCATCTACTATAATAGCACAGGGATAACCCCCCAAAAAAGTGCTCCATTGCACACTGAAAGACTTCACTGGCATAATTTATTCCAAATGGCATTCTCATAAATCTGTATCTTCCAAATGGCGTACTGAATGTGGTTATACAGAAATAAGCAATCTCTCACCAAAGCAGCAAAGATTTCAATAGCAAATTCCCACCTTATCTCCACCCTACTTTATGCCTCTCCAATATATACCAACCTAAGGCAATGTGATCCAAACAAGCTAGAGACCTGCTACAACAAAATTGCCAAATTTGCCACAGGGGCATCCTACCGTAGTCACCACTGACTCTCACTTGCTGAACTGGGCTGGCTTGAACTCCCTCACCTCCTTCAGTGGTATCAACTCTCACTCACCCACAAACTAGTAAACCATCCACTAAATGTCCCATCCCTCCAGAATCTACTCCAACCCTATCGCACCACCAGACCACTAAGATCCAGCAGCAAACATCACTTGCAGATCACTAAAGCCAATAACTCTGCTGGTGAAGCACTGTTCTCTTGCACCATAGCCAAATTATGGAACTCACTCCCACCCACAATTACTTCCATACCATCATGCACCCACTTCAAAACTTTACTAAAAGCGCAACTAAAAACATGCTGGCTATGCCCTTGCAACTCCCACTCTAATATCATCCACCCCATCCAACCACTACCTTTCTTTCCACTCCACTAACTACCTTGATTATAGCAAGCTCAGATGCTCATAAGCCAGTACTTATTATACAGCACGAACTTCTTCTTCTTGTAACATTTGTTAATGTCTGGTATGCACTTCACAGATAAAGATTCTAGTTGTCTACTAATGTACTATGTTCTTCATCTGTAAATATGTTGTAAGTAATTGCTATGTAAATTGTTAATCACTATGTAATCCAATGTAAATACTGTCTGTTTATTTTAACTGTGGAGCTTTTCTCCCTGGGCCTCCGCTGAAAATGGACCTACGTCCAGTCGGACACTCCCGGTCAACAAATTTAAATAAATAAATAATAAATAAATAACAATGAAGATGTTCGGTCAAGCAAAATTTGCCAAAATGAACTCTTTGCATCTAAGACAGAAAAAAGATTAGCATTTGGCATGAGGGCAGCAACCTATTCAACTGTGCGCATTGGATGATGAGGCCCTTTTAATGCTTTGTTCAGATCTCTTGGATCAATACAAATTCTGATATCATCTGAGCTTTTCTTATGAGCTACCACCATGGCGCATACCCATTCAGTAGGTTTTTCTACTGAACAAATTACTCCTAGCTGCATCATTTTGTTGTGCCCAGCTTTGACTCTACTCTGCATAGCTACTGGAACATTCCATGCTGGTTTGATAACTGGCCTGACCTCTGGGTCTAACTTCATAGAGTACACAACTGGTAGTTTGCCTAGTTTGCTTGCAAGAATATCAGCATACTAAGAAAAAATAGTTTGGGTGAAATTTGAACTGTTGTCATTCAGGCTTACACTGTGAACTTCTTTATTAAGTCAAAGTAGTCCCATTTTCAAATTGTCTCTGAGGCCTAATAATGACTGCATGTGTCTCTTAACTATGAAAAATCGCAAGTCATAGCTGTTGCCAGCACAGCAACATGAAAGCACCACTGAGCCTTCGGTTTGAATCTCTTCACCACTATAAGCAGCAAGCTTCACACACCTTGTCAAATCAAGCTGTTCTGCAGCTTTTACTCAAATGTTTCTACTGATATAACATTGCACTTTGAGCCAGTATCTGCTCTGAGGTCTACGAGACTCCCATTAATCCAAACAGTACAAAACATCTCATTCTTTGCCCACAAATCTACTGCATTGACTGTTTCACCAAGCACAGACACACCATCAACATAAAAAGTAGGATTGCAGCTTTCTAATTGATCAACTTGCCTTTTGGAATGCCCTCTTTCAATAAAAGAATGTGCCTTATTTAATTTATAAAACCTTTTGTAATGGTTCCAGTTATTGCAAGAATGACACTGCAGACCAAAAGCTAAGCACTTTTCTCTTTTGGGTTTGTGATTACCACCACAATTATGACAGTTGACTATGAAGCTGGGTGGAGGCACATGTTTTGACTTTGCTGACTCACCCTTATGCTTCACTGAGCATGCTCTGGCATTTGCTGGAAAGACTCAGGGTTTCCCAGGGACTGTTACAGGACCTGCAGTAGCTGCCATGTGCCTGGGCCTGTTTCTTTTAACCATGTGCTGCATACTATCTACATGAGCTTTGTCACTGATCCTTCTACAGCTATTCTCATTTGTAAACATACTTGTGTACTTTTATGTAAGCTCATATATCTGACAAATCTTAATGGCCTTATTCAATGATAAATCACTGTCTTGAAGTAAAATCTTTCTCACTGAGTCATTATTAATACTACACACAAGCCCATCCTTTATCTACTCATTTCTCAAATCACCAGATCTGCACGTTTTAGCCTTGTTTCTCAAGTCAGTTATATATGATGCAAAAGTTTCATCAAGTTTTTGATCCCTTGTGTAAAATAAGGGCCTTTCCATTGTAATATTCATTTGGGGGTTACACATTTCTCTAAATTTACATTTTAATCACTTTGGGTCTTCCCTTGTTTCAGTCTGTGCCACTATATGGTGGTCTTCCCCCTCCCCTGCAAACACAACAGGCACATACACAAATGAACACTCTCTTTCAATGTTCTCTGAACCAGCTAAATTAAGCAGAATAAATGCCTCTGTATGTGCGTCTTTGTCAGAAAAAGCAGCCTGTATGGAAATATTGTATTCCTGCTCAAACACTCTCCAATTTTCTGCAATATTGCCATCAAACACAAATGGTGCGGGTCTGTAAAAACATTCTGCCAAGCCCACAGGTTATAGTAAAACACAATGCAAAAGTGACTTTGTAATTACGTACGAACATTCACACACACCAGGTACTTGTAATAATATTCAAATGCACAATAAACTCTTTGAAATACTGTACTCTGCGAAATATGCTTTGAAATAACTGTACTTTGCAAAATATGCTTTGAAACAACTTTACTTTGTGAAATAACTGCACTAATACTGCACACACTTGCAAACTCTTTGCATACTCCGGATACTTTGAATAGCTTAAGTTAATACCATAAAGTAGCACATAGCGAAACAATGCAGTCATTTTCCATTTTTTGTACATTTTATGCAATTAGGATAATGTTTCAAACATTTCTGTAATTATTTTGAATGTTTTTATCAATATGTCACAATTTTGGACATTTCATTTAATAAGAAATTAGTTTTGAGCATTTTGAGTGCTTCATTTTATATTTATAGCAAAATAAATCATTTAAGCAAGTTTTAGTACCTGGAATTTGTTTCTGACCTGCTTTGTGAGTGGTTTGAGCAGTAGGGATGATCCACTCATATATATTCGTCTAAGTTTAACCGGTTTCTCCATGGCTGTAACTCTGGATCCCATTCTGACACCATGTCACTCTTCTTATGTGCATTAAGAAGACAACGAGGCTTGGGTGTTCGTTTAATAGTTCATTGTATACAAATACATCAGTATGGATGGCAGGGACATTAAACTTTAACTAACTGACTGACTACATACTTGTATACCCACACTCTGGCTGCTCACTGAAAATTGCACTCTTGCTTGCACGTCCTCAGTACTTATATGCATGTGCTAACTCACCGAAAAGCTTCTTAAAGGTATATCACACACTCTGATCTACATACATCTTGTGATATACTTCAGAAATTCAGTTTTCAGAATCTAAATCAGAGAAATACGTTAACATCTGATGTTTATGCTTACTGAGGAGCAATTTCAAAGTATTCCTTTTTCACTTATGGAGCAATGGTACAGTGGTACCATTGTCACCTCACAGCAAGAGGTTCTCTGGTTCAAGTCTCAGCTGGCGTGCCTTCTGTGCAGAGTCTGCATGTCCTCCCTGTGTTTGCATGGATTTCCTCCGGGTTCTCTGATTTCCTCCCACAATTCAAAGACATGCATTTGGTGCATTTCTCCTTGGGCTTCCACTAAAAATTGGCTTCATTCCAAGTCAGACTTTCCCGGTAAACAAATGTTAAATGAATAATATTTTTTGATGGTGCATGTATACATTAAAATCTTTGAGTCTGACCTTAAGAATTGGAGTTTTAGATAGCTCTCAGTGCCTCAGCTTAGACTCACCTATACCACATTTTCCACAGATATTATGCTGTGAGCTCTGCTATGTTTTACAAGGATTAGAAACTCCTGCAATATAAATGCAGCCTACATGGAGGACCTAATCAAAAGAAAAAAAAATATGTTTAATTCACTTTTGTGTGATTTATTTTCATTTAATTCAAGCATTCTATAAATCCTAATTTTTGGGCAATATCTTCAAACAAATGTAGATCTTTCTCTTTAGAATACTTTGATATTGCTATTGCAAGCTTAGAGAAAAACATTACAAAGTCATTTTATTTAAATAGTTCTCAGAACTATACACACATATACTATTTCACCCACTGCCTGTTTTTCCTTCTTTTTTCTATGTTGACATCAGTTTAAAGATGTGAAATGGTGCCTCTTCAAATCAGTTGAATGGAGTTCACTGGCAAACAATGCTAATGTACATTCTAAGGCCAGTAATTTAATAGATGAATGGTGGCTAGTCTACATCATGATCTCAGTGATGTAACACATTAACCAAGGCTACTCTAAATCTTGAGACTGGTGATGTAACACATGCACTGAGGCTACCCTACCAGCAGTGTAACAGGTGAATCAAGCTTATTCCACATTCTGAGGATGGTTACATAACATATGAATTTAGTCTACTCTCCTTCTGATACTGGTTATGCTACAAATGAGTTGAGGTCAGTTTACATCCTGAGACCCGTGATAAAAGAAATGAGCAGGCAGAAAAGATTAATCTGGTGAAATGAATAACAGAGAAGGATGAATTTCATAAACAAGTCAAAACTTAGTTGCAATGAAAAGCATTCAGTTATACTGACATCTGAGCAGCAACATTTCTGTGGATCACCTTACCTTATTTTAATTATTCAAGTTTAATGTCATTTTCCAAAAAGTGCTGAATAACAAAATTAAATCTCCCATTTTTCAATAATTGCTAAAAATGCTATAATGAAAAATAATGATTTAACCACTTCTTAAGAAATTGTACATTGTCTCAGCATAACAGTGAAACCCAGAGAACATGCATATAAATGTGGCAGACAAAAAAAATAATTTTGAGAAATGAAGAAAGGGGCTACCACTCAATTATGATAATAAAGGATATAAGTATTCAAATAGTTACTTATTCGTAGTATGAATAAATCAGGCAAAAGAACTTTCAGTCAGCATGAGTAGATACATAAATGCATTAAAAGAGTATTGCATTAAAAGAGTATTGGTCATGTTCTACAATTGTAAACAGCAGATATTTAGAGTTAGATATAACCTCCTTATCATATAAAATCCAAATTATAATATTTTTGTTGCAAAAAATGTTTTTTAATTTGATTTTCCTGATAAGGATGGCCCCCTGAATATTTTTCTTATTGATGAAAATTCCTGTTATGACATCATGGAAGACTGAACCCATAACGCCTTACTACCTAAATTATTGTACAGACTACTGTATTTTCATGTTAAGTACATCAGAAGTAGTTTCTTACTTCCAAGCAAGATGAGTTATGTACTAGTTCTTGCAAGTGGAACACCTCATACTTCAAAATAACACATGATGATGAAATACTGAAACCAAGGAATTCAAGCAAATATTACAGGTTATAATGAAATCCGTAACAAGACTGGAAAAAATAATATAAAAATGTAACCTGCTGTTAATATACTGTAACAGATTGCAGTGATGCAAGCCATAAATGAGACTGTGCATCCTGGAAGGCAGCCATCTAGAGTCAAAGCAAGGCTGCAAATAAACCATTTGTCAGACCAGCTAATAATTGACAGGTTATGGCTAGACAGACAACTGGTGCAAGCTGTCTGCAACACTGTGCCCCACACATGTCTGTGCAGACCCTGCAAGGAAACCCCATCCACCTTGAAACCAAAGTGTTTCCCCGACTGGGTGTACTTGAATCTGGTACATTCCAGAAACACATGGGGGATGTCTGTGGGAGTATCACAGACAGCTGATAATCATATACTGGCAAAATTCCTGGAAGCAATGTGCAGCAAAGTCAATGACTACATTCTCTTTCCACCAACCCACATGGACTGGATACTTCTAATGCACCAGTTCTATAACATAGCAAGCTTCCCACATGTACTTGGTGCAATAGATTGCACACGCATACCTATTAAGACAAAAGTACATCCAGAAGGAGAACAATGCATAAACAGAAAGAAATGGCTATCCATCAACTGCCTAGTTGCATGTGCAGCAGATGGCAGCATAACAAACACCTTGGCAACACACCCTTGGAAGTGTCCATGATACTGCCATTTGGAGGGGAAGTGGACTGAGGGATGCATTCCAGCAAGGTGAAATACCTAAGGGAACTGCTACTGGGTAAGTACAGGAACGCAGTTATGATGCAATTTAACGATATCTCTCTCAACAATATCCATTATGAACAAAACAGTTTTCATTCCCCACAACAGGTGACTGTGGTTATGCACTTGAGCCATGGTTAATGACCCTGTACCATGAACCATCAAACCCTGCACAGGAGGTCTACAATAGAGCATACTCAACAATCAGAAACATGATAGAGACTGTGTTTGGTGTACTGAAAGCTTAATTCACATGTCTGGACACATCCGGGGGTGCATTGCAATACACACTTGAAAAGGCGCCAAAGATGATGACAGTGTACACCATGCTGCACAACATGCTAACCAGAGCACATGGTGGTCTTCCAGCTGCAGGTGTGGGTGAAATACCCCAAGAAGCCAAATGTCTAAACAGGATATCAGGCAGGTATCAGAAGAGGAACAGGAGGACATAGGAGACAGAAATCACAGGTGTAGGCAACATAGGGTGTGATCGCAAGTACAGGCCCAAGCAGTAAGGCAGTATATGACCCAAATATTTGAGTCATGGCAAGCCACATGTGCATGAGTACACAGACTGAAAACTGATGTTCAGGTGTTTCCCCACCACAGCAACACAGATTGCATCTAATGGTAGGTACCCACTGATGTACACAATGGACATCACACATGACATAATCATAACATATTCCAACATGACCGTATGCAAATTTGTCAAAATACAGATTAGCTCTGGGCATAGCTGACACAGGTATGCATACACACTCAGATTGTTGTATCACTCTGTAGTAAACAATAAGGGACAGACATCAGTGTTACACATGCATATCTATATAATATAATAACAAGAAAAAAGAGAAATCACACAGGACATAATGCAGAAAGTTTAGTTTCAGAAAACACATATCACAGTACTGTGCCATTGCAATAATATGAGCCAGCTATATGTACTACACTGTTGGACATACTCTAATGCAGTCTCAGGTGACCTCGCCTTACACTATGGTCAGCTCTGCCCCAACTGCATACAGATGCATCATGCCCTGGTTGCTCCAAAAAGAAGATGGGGGGTACAACAACATGCTGAGATGAAGGAGCATGACTGTAAGTTGAAGGTCTTGTGACTGGAGGGGCCTCAGCAAATGGGCCAACAGTTGAACTCTGTGCAGGTTGGACCACAGAGAGTGATTCCTGAGGCCAGTGGTGGTTCTGCAGACAGGTGGCCTGCTTCTCACAGGTTACAATTTGCTGAGCACAGTCATGGAATGCAAAATCTTGTTGGTAGTACAGCACTGTTGCAGTACCATAGAGGCCAGGGTTTCCACCGACCATGCCACAACTAGCAGAGTCTCATTCTGAGCGTCCAATGCAGTCTTAATCTCACCATGTCTGTGTTCTTGTCCTTTAAGAAAACATAACACATAGCTGATGTGCCATATGATCTGTGGCACAGGGAAGTGCATAGATGTCTGAACGATGCCATTGCTGTGACCATTCATTTGCCTGCAACAGGGGCTGGACACCCTCTCACACCTGGCCATGCACAACAGCTGCTCACCTACTTCTACTACAACACCCTGTTCCTAGATGTTGTGTGGAACTGCCAATAGCAGTGCTCTCAGATGTGGTGTATTTGTCAACAACCTCACCCAGTTCAACATCCACTGTGGAAGCATCTCCTGAATGTCTAGACTAGTGGACCTCCACATCTGAACATCACTCTCAACCTCATTGATGGACTCTCCAAAAAACGCAAGGTCTTTTGTGCCAGGGGCCATAATACCATGTTGAGACACATCATGAGCAACATCATGATCACTGGATAGGCTGCTTGATGACACAGGTAGTTTATATGCTACAAGATACAAAGACACAGATCAGGACAATGTGCCTACATGACATGATCGATATCATCAAAGACGTATGTTTGTTTTATATATATATATATATATATATATATATATATATATATATATATATATATAAAACTGCAATGTTACAAATAATAATAATGGCTATACTTGCAGTGTACTGTATCTATGTTTCATGGAACGTACATAATCTGTTTACATGGCCAAAATATATGACATATGGGCTACATAAAAAAAAACACACCTGGCAAACACTCATGGTAAGACGATAATGTTGAACAGGGATGAGTTTCAACTAGAGTAGGGGAAAAAAAACAACATTACTGATCACATAATTTACATGATTAACCAAGTGAACACAGTTAAAATATACAAAATGTGTGACATACGCATACAAATACATATACACATACAAATATACATACACATACAACTCATATGAGCACTTGAGGATATCGATGCAGACTGACCAAAGATTGATGAGCACACAGTATTAATGGAGGTCAACTACAAGATTAACTGCAAGGACAGGTATGAAACATACTTAATAGCTACCACTGACAGCCTCCTGCTGTGGAAAGGTTGTGGGTTCTACTGTGGATCCTGCAGTGGGAAAGTAAAGAGAAAGACAGCACATCATGCATTTATCATAAAGAATACTGACAGCATCATGCATACAACATAGTAATATTGTCTGTAAACACTCATGTGATGGATATTGCAAATGTGAACCAGATGGGCTTGTATTGACAAAACGTCAGGGATCACATCTACTACACATTGTTGAAAGCTATGACAATTTTGCTGTAATATACCTGGTTTATCTGCATTTGAAATTGCATGCCTTGCCCCTCCACTGGATGTACCTGTAATGTACAGTAGTAGGGAAACAGCAATATAACAGCAAACAGCATTGCCATGAAATGAGGTCAAAGCACTATCAAGGTAGTGTTCACAGTAACTGTATAGAGACATTCACCTGCCAATCCCTGGCTTAGGCCCAAAGTAGATGGACCTGTAAATATTAATGCAAACAGCATTACAAATGTTTGGACTGCTCTGTCTGTAACTCATATGTAGCATCCGTCATTCTTGCCCTGTGTGGATGTGTGTTCACAGCTCAACTCTGCTGCTGCAAATCAAAACAGCAATATATAAATATGCTGGTTGCAGCAATATGCAGTGATTGTCTACATGCACATCCCTGTAATGGAAATAAATACATGTATGTTTATGGTGGAACTCCAGCTTCAATCCCTCCACCAGGGATGCATCACTCTCCTCTTGTTGCATGCAGGGAGGCCAGAAATGCTGTGATATCATCAGGGGTCAGTGGTGGTCCATCACTGGTAGCATCCATCAGTCTCTCATAACATGTCACTCTGTTGGCTGTGCAAAGGATCATGTCCTAGAAGAGTCATCTACAGGCCTCGCAGGATTGGTCATGACCTCCTACTGCATTGATCATGTTGTTGAAGTCTGTCCAGATTTCATTTCTCCAAACAGTATCACTCGAATGGCCTTGAAATCTCTTTCTAAATGTTTTTAGAAAGTATCAGTTATGATGTAATTTCCCTGATTGGAGAAATTGCCACCCCTAGGACTGTTGGACATCTTAAAGACATTGATACAGACATGATAACATTCATGTTTGAACCCATTTATCCATCTCATCCTGTGAAAAGCATATGTCAATATAAACAGTATGCATTCTGGTACATTAAAAATGCCTGCATAACACTGAGTGGGATAAATGTTAATATGACATATTACAAATAACAACAATGCCTTCATACATGACATTGATAAAATCAACATAACGTAAAATATTTACAGTATGTGACTGGATTTAGAACCCCTAAAAAAAAAAAAATATATATATATATATATATATATATATATTGCATAGAGGTCAAATGACAACACATTAGGGCACATGAGTTTGCTTACATGTCAAATTCAAATACTGCAACAAATAATTTGAATAATTTCTGGAACACGTGAGTAAACCTCAGGATCCATAGCCAGGCCACAGACAGTAGTGATCCTTAACAAACAATAAATAAGATATGCTACGCTGCAACTCTGGACTAACCAAAAAGAATAAATAGATAAAACAAAGTTGCCAAGAACCACAACCTGCTGTAAAAATCCAAATTTAATGCTTTCACATTTAAATGCTTTAGCAGGCAAATAGTTTCAACTTTCAACCTTATATACTTTAATAAAAAAAATCACGTGATCCTTCAAACAATTGATTGAATTAGCTTAAAGGAACATTCACTTTACTTGATTATGCAACTCCTTTAAAACAGATGTAATGCTAAAAGTATCACTGACATCTGGATATTTTTGTGCCTTAAATCTAATAATCCATTTACTTTCTTTTTTCTCTGTTAGATTTTAATATGCCCCCCCACGTGTTCATATATGACATGCAATATCATCAGTTCAAAAAAATGTGTATTTTCTGTACTTTTGTCTTTAAATAATGCATTTGTTTATTTGTTTCTATACATCTCTTTTATATATATATATATATATATATATATATATATATATATATATATATATATATATTATAAAGAAGGCATCACATTTATGGCACTTCGCCATGTAAATAATATTTTTGGTATCACGTGTACCATAAGCTCATAATGTAAATTATTTTTTGTTTATTGGATTTATATTAGTCTTTGTGTGTACACATTTACAATATCTACATTTACCACACATATTTTCTTCTTTATGTGATCTGCAGATATTGGAAGATTTTATTTGTTCTTTATAACATAATTTATCCTTCAAAGTGTCAGATCTTTTATAATTAAATCATGGCCCTTTATTGCTCATTTATTTTAGTTTGGGTACTTGTATTAACCTCCAGTGTTTCTTCATTATATTTATAATATTTGAAGTACTCCTATTATATGTTAATATGTATCTACAATTTATATTTTTGTCTCTATATTTGGTCTTAACAGTTAATTTCCAAAAAAATTGGTTTTGTATCAGTTTGTCTTTTATTTATTGTTTCATATCTTATTTAATCTAGTTTGTGTTGTGGATATCCTCTGTTATTAAATTCATATATCATCTGTCACATCTGTAGCTGCATGTTATCATCTCATATGTTTAATATAGCTACAAGTGTCATTTGATTTCTAATTATGTTATGAAAGATAACAATGGGTAATTAGTGAATGGATAATATCTACATGAGAATGGTATAGTTTTTTACTTATGAGATACCATTTAACTGATAATGAATATGCGGCTTTAAATAGAGGTTTAACCTTTGTACCTTGTATGCAGATACAGCAGACATCTCAAAAGTTTTATTGGAGTTTAAATTATTTACTAGAAAATTATATTTGCGAATATTATTTTTTAATCATAATGAGATGCCTGAATGTATGTATAAGAGATCTAGTACATTTATAGTGATGAGTAGTTCTATTATTTCAGCATTCCGAAAAGCAGTAGAGAATGAAATATATGAGCTGTATAAGACTAAGCAAAAAAAGAACATTTCTTATCATAACAATGAACAGAATAAAGCAATAAAGTTATTGATGAACAATAAGGACATTGTTATTAAGCCTGCAGATAAGGGAGGTGGAATAGTTGTTATGGATACTACTCATTATAATAGCACTAGGCTAAATATGATTTCTACAAATGATTATATACAAATCACTAGAAGAGAAATTATACAAACAATGAATGATTTGAATTCAAAAATTTATAATATGCATTTGAAAAGAGAAATTCCAATAACTATTTTAGAATATTTACATACACATACAGTGAAGATTCAGATAATCTATGGGGTGCCTAAAATACACAAATCCCTATATAACCCACCCATGCATCCTATTGCATATGCAAGAGGCTGGGTTAGTGAGTCCATGTGTTTGAAGGATCACATCATTTTTTTTTAATTAAAGTATATAAGGTTTACTTTTTTTAGATGAAACTGCTTCCCTGCTGAAGTATTTAAATGTGAAAGTTTTTACTTGCATTAAATTTGGGTTTTTACAACAGCTTTGTTTTATCTATCACAGTACTGATCCGTAGTATATTGAGCCAGTACTGATAATACTTTTGTTAAGAAGCATCATTGAAGATATATGCATAGCAGCAACAGCACATGTTTATAACAGTTTTGTTAGGAGACATGAATGATGAAATACCCATAATATCAACATAACATAGTACCTACGGATAGTGTCAGAATCCATAGCTTTCTGTAGTTACACCGCAGAGTGCAAGGAATTACCAGTACGAATTGCAGATGATCTGTAAAACAGCCTTTGTATACTGTTAACCATTACAATGGAAGTCTGTCTATACACCAGCTTATGGGACTGAAATAAACTATTTAGAAGAACAACACTTGTATGCATAAACGTCAAGAGAACATCACTCAAGTAACTTATGACAACTTCTGTTAAAAGTATCATTTTGAGTAAATATTAATTTGAACATGTATCTTTTGAAATGACAAACTTTAACAGATTTACTAATCACCACAACAAAAATACTACTAATTGTTAATGTACCTCTCACTCTGAATCACAAAATCATGGTGCAGCTTGTGTGCACCCATCTTTAAGTGCCATTTGTGCCATACAGAATTAATTAGGTTAATTAAAATTCAAGGTTTTGGAATCCCATTTCCACACATCCATGTAAATTGCAGTTATGTGCCAAAACACCCAGGTGTACCATGTAAACATCCAATGAGTACTGATAAATGGTACAGTGTGTGGCATGTTCCTATTATCTTCCAATGATCTGACAACATGACATCAGTGTCACTTAAAAAATATTGATTATGGTATATTACTGCTCATACTATTGCTTTCTGCAATCTGAGTGGTACCTCAGTGATCATTTCTCCTTTTTTTATATTTTCCAGACTTCTTCAACTTGAGGATCATGATGGCTACTTTGAGGAGGCTGAAATGTGTCTGTGCAACCAACTGGACTGACGAGAAGGCAACCCAGATGTTGAACATCTGTGCCAGAATCGGGCAAAGAATAAGAGCCAGACCCAGGAACTTCGTCATGAGATGTGGCACCAGAGCATGAGAGAGCATTGACAGAAGACAGGCATCTACCATACTGAAGTGCAGGCACCACTATGATGGCCTGCATCAGAGCCATGTGTAGGAGCTTCAAAGGAGGGTTATTGAGGTGTGGAAGCAGCCAGTTGTTCCCTACAGTAAGTACCAATAGTCTATGTATACCTGAACATTGCTACAGATTTTATAGATATTTCTCTGTACCATACATATCAGATAGATGTTTTTATAACCATGCATTAGCTGCTGTGATAGTTAGTTTGTGGGAATAATTAGGTGGACTTGGTAAATATTATCCTCTTAACTATGGATTTGATTCTCATGTTTGTTAATTTATTTAATAATATGATTAATATTCATAAGCATGTCCTTTGTAGATGCAGATATGTTTTACAACATCTAACTACATAATTTCAGATAGCCACTGTCCTCATGCATCACAGATGCCTATAGCACCTATGCCACTGATAACTGCGCACTTCTAGTTTTCCGTTATAGTCCCACAGTATCACCTACTGGGCCATTACACATTGGAATAAAAACACATATATAAATTCATTACATCATGCCTCCTAAATAATTCCACATACACATTTATTTAATTTAAAAAAAAATACCTGTTACATTGCTATATGTTTTACTTATGTGGTGATAACTGTTATATCTTTACTATGAAAGGTCCAAAAATTGTTTGCATTTTTCATATTCATCTGTTTTCCACAGGATTTCTAAGAAACAACTGCAGTACCTGTTTTCTAAAATGAAACCTTTGCTATATATTAACTCGGCCTGTAAAGCAACTGGCCAGTGTGTCTATAGTTTGGCATGCTGTGAGTTTCAGTCCACACAGGGGAAATGTATATCTGTTAACTTCACCCATAGCATTTTTTTGAAAGAAATATTTTAAAACATTTTATGTTTATGTTGTCCATGGTAATAACTCATTGATGTAGTCTTCAGATTTCAACGAATATGGCCATAATCCATAATGTTCTGATAACATCAGCTTTCTGATAACAGGGTTTGTAGAGCAATACCTATTTGTTTAAGAATAATGTGCTGACCGCTAGATAAGCTTGTAAAGCGAACGGTCAGCATGTCTAAATTCTAGCGTGTTGTGGGTTCATATCAGTAAACATATATCTCTACCTGTTACCTTGGTAACTTCACCCATAGCATTTTTGGAAGAGCCATGTTGCAATACTTTAATGTTTATGTTGTGCATGGTAACGACTCACCAATATAGTCTTTGAATTTCTAAAAATATGGCCGTAATCTGTAATGCTCTGATAACATCAGCAGTAGAACAGTGTTTGGAGAATAGTACCTGGTTTTTTAAAAGTCACCTGCATTCTGTTAGCTCAGCTTGTAAGGAAGCAGACCAGCATGTGTACATTTTGTGTGCTGTGTGTTCAGATCTGGAAAGGGAGCACATGTATCCAAAATTATCTTGCTTTAATATACCCATAGCATTTATTTATAGAAGTATCTTGTATTTATTGACATTAATGTACATTTTAAGCATAGTTGTGAATAACTTGGTTATTCATCAAATTCCTACTGTAATTCTTAACAGTCCATTAATATCAACTATTTAACTGCAGGGGGCAATACATCTAGCTAAATCCTGTTATATGTCTGAGCAATTTTTTGGTTAACATTGTATACTTTGTAAAAATTATATGAATGTCTGTTTATTCATGAAATATTAAAGTCAACAGTAGAACAACGACATCCTCAAAGTTTGAGGGACTGGGATCGGCAGTAGAAGTTGAAATGAAGAACAGGGAAGAATTATGTATTTTCCTAGTGATGTGTAATTTAGCAAGGAATAATGGACTTCACACATGCCATTCTGTGTCCATAATGTACAGCAACATGTATGGTTCCATTCATAGAAGCTGTATGCTACATGACACTGTCACACAGCCTTAGAAATGTATGATCTCCATTACCGTTAATGTATCTGAGCACAGTGATAACATAAATGTATTTTTGCAACTGTTTAGCTACATGAGTGGCACATTTTTATACTTTACAATCCTAAGCCAAAGCATTATCATAGGATCATAGGATCATAGGATGCTACTAGGCTAATGTCCCTAGAGCCCTTACAAGAGTAGCCAAGTTCTACCCTTATTTTCACAATCAGCACCAATTACCCCTGTCCAAAAGCAACACAGGTGGAACGTCCAGGGTGAATTTATGGTTACCCATCCAGTCATCCAGATGGCATTTGAAGACGGCCAATGAAGTGCTCTGTTTGAGACAAAGTAGGAGTTCATTCCAAAGATGTGGTAACCTCTGGAAAACAAATCTGTCTCTTCAGCAGGTTCTATTAATGTCACATACTAGGTTAAGGTCTTTAGAGCGAGTAACCTGTGTACCATTTGTCTTGCAAATATGCAACATTTTCAATAAAGCAGGGTCAAAGATTGCCTTATATGCAAGGCATTCATTGCCTCTGAGTAATTTGCATGAAACAGAATAAAGTGACAGTTATTTCATATGATCCACATAGGACAGATGCTGAAGACCTTGAATTTTCCTTGAGAGGAACCTTTGTGGTCTCTCCAATTGCTGCAGGTGCTTGGAAAGGTACATACCAATGGGGCATTGTACTCAATTAGTGTCCTGATGAGAGAAGAGTACAGAGAGGTTATAACTTATTTTTTTCTGGAGTCAATGCCCTGATTTATGATATGAGCAATGCAGAATGCTCTTCTTACCACTGTGGGGACATGGTGATCAAAGGTAAGGTTGCTGCCAACCTGTGTGCCCAGGTCCCTCACCACTGAGTGCATAGTTAGAGTGTCGCTATTGATATGGTAGTTAACAGGAACATTGCACTTACTGAAAGAGATAATAATAAATCTTTTTGCATTGTGTTTAAGACCATGACTTTGGCAGCAATCATTTGATTGTGTAAGACCCTCTTGTAGGATGTTGACATTGTTTGGAGATTCTATGACCACTCCCAGTTTGCAGTCATAAGCAAACCTTATCAGCCACATACCTTTAGTTTTAGCTTGTACTTCAGAGAAATCAGTTCCAAACAGTAGAGGTCCCAAGACTGATTCCTGTGGAACACCACTGGTTACAGGTCTGCTGTTGGAGGTGGATTCTCCTATTTTGACTATATGGGTTCTGTTGCTTGTCCGGTCAGGATAAGACAGACGAATAGTTGTGGGTTTAGTACAAGCAGATTTATTATATACAAACACATCAGGAATATGGCTTAGTAACTTAAACTCAATGTTGGAAATTTGCTGTTTGAGGTTATCAAAGGCTCTCTGGTGCTGTTCCACCCATGACCAGGCAACATATTTGCATGTCACCTCTCTTAAAGACGCTGATAACTCACTGATGTCAGGTATAAACTTGCTCAAATAGTTAACCACACCAAGGAAACACTGTAAGGCTTGGAAATTGTCTGGAGCTGGCATTTCAAGAATGGCTGCTTGTTTGGAAGGGTCTGGTCATAATCCTGTACTGGTAAATAAATTACCTACATAAGTAACTTCTGGTAGCCTGAATTTATGTTTCAGAAGATTGAGCTTCAAGTTCACTTCATGCACTCTGTCCAGAACTTTCCTGAGCTTTCTGTCATGCTCTGCTTCTCCATTACCTTCAACTAGTAAATCATCCACTAGTATAACATACAGACAACCTGAAATAATTTGCTCCATTGCATGTTGAAAGACCTCACTGGCAGAATTTATTCCAAAAGGCATTCTGAGGAATCTGTATCTACCAATGGAGTACTGAATGTAGTTAGTAGTGAAGGTTTGCGATCAAGCATTACTTGCTAAAATGAACTGTTTGCATCCAGGACAGAAAAAAACAGTGGCACTTGGCATGAGGGCAGCAACCTCCTCAACTATATGATTAGGATGATGAGGTCTCTTTAATGCACTCAAGTCTCTTGGATCAGTACATATTCTGATTTTATCTGAGCTTTTCTTATGAGTAACTACCATGGAAGACACCCACTCAGTTGGTTTTGTGATTGGACAAATCACATCTTGCTGCATCATCTTATCTAACTGGACCTTGACTTTGTCCTGCATAGCTATCGGAACTCTCCTCGCTGGTCTAACCCCTGGACTGACCTCTGGGTCTACTTTCATGGAGTACACAACTGGATGTTTGCCTAGCTTGTCATCAGAAATATCAGCATACTATGAGAAAATAGCATTGGTGAAGCTGGAACTAGGACATGTGCTTACATGATGAACTTCATTGGTAAAAGAAAGCAGTTTCATTCTTAAACTGTATCCGAGACTTAATAACAACTGCACAGGTCTGCTGACTACATAGAACTGCAAGCTGTAACTGTTCCCATTCGAATAGCATGAAAGCACTACTGAGCCCTCAGTTTGAATCTCTTCACCTTCATAAGCAACAAGCTTTGCACAATTAGTCAAATTAAATTATTCACTAGTTCTTACTCTAGCAAATGTTTCTGCTGACATAACATTACACTTTGAACCAGTGTCTACTTTAAGCTCTGTGGGTTTACCATTGATCAGGACAGTACAAAACACTTCATTCTTTGCCAACAAATCTGCTGCATTAACTTTTTCACCGACCACTCATACACTATCTATACAGAAAGTAAGGTTGCAGCTTTCTACATGATCGACTTGCTTTCTTGAGTGGCTTTTCTTAATAAATGAATGAAGCATGCTTGATTTACAAAAGTTTTGAACATGGTTCCATGTTTTGCACTTATGGCATTACTGACCAAATGCTAAGCACTTCTCTCTCTTTTAGACTTATGATTGACACCACAATTACGACAGTTAACAATAAAACTTGACTTGGGTTTTGCTGACTCACCCTTATACTGCACTCAGCATGTCTGTTTTGCTGAGCTAGTCTTAGAACTTTCTGGAAAGTTATGTGCTGAGGCCTATTTCTGCTAGCCATGTGCTGCATGCTGTCTACCCTTGCTCTAGAGGCTGCTGAAAACATGCATTTATCACTTGCAAGCATACTTGTGTGCTTTTCTGTAAGCTCATGGATTTGACAAATTTCTGTAGCTTTGCTCAACATTAAATCACTGTCATGAAGCAAAATCTTTCTCACTGCAGCATAAGTAACACCACACACAAGCCTGTCCTTTATCAATTTGTCTTTCAAATCACCAAATCTGCATGTTTTACTTTATTTCTCAAGTCAGTGATATAAGCTGCAAAAGTTTCTCCTGGCTTTTGGTCTGTTGTATAAAATAGGTGCCTCTTCAATATAACATTTGTCTGGGGTTACACATTTCACATTTCACTAAATTTACATTTCAAGCACTCAGGGTCCTCTATTGGTTGTACTGGTACAACAACATGGCAGATTTCCCCATCTCCTGCATATAGTGCTGATGCATACACAAATGAACGCTCTCTTTCAATGGCTTATGACCCTGCTAAGTTAAGCAAAATAAATGCCCTTATACATGCATCTTTGTCAGAAAAAGCTGCTTGTATGAAAATGTATTTCTGCTCAAATACTCTCCAATTCTCTGCAATATTATGATCAGACACAAGTGGATTGGGTCTGCAAAGTGCCTCTATCAACACACAGTAATAATGGTGCTTGAAATTATGCACAAACATATATATATATATATATATATATATATATATATATATATATATATATATATATATATATATATATATATATATATATATGCCAGAAATGTATGCCAGAACTTCTAACTATGCCCAATAACACAACAGACTCTTTAAAACAATTGCACTTTGCAAATGAAGTCTCTGTAGCACAAGAACACTTTAAAATCATTGTACTTTGTGAAACCACCCATTATCAGTGTAAGAAACACTTTGAAATGACTGTACTTTGAGAATAAACTGTACGCAGCACAAGAAACTCTTCAACATGGCTGTACTTTGCAAAATAACTCTGTACAGTGTAAGAAATACTTCAAAATGGCAGCACTCTATGAATAAATGTTCACAGCACAAGAACATTTTTGAAGTAGCTGTACTTTGACTGCACTTTGCAAAATAACTGTACTTTGCACAAAGTAAACTCTTTGAAATAATTGCACTGTAATGAAGCACACACTGCAAACACTTTGCACACTCTGAGATACTTCGAACAACTCTAGTTATGCTTTGAATGTCTTTGGTCAATGCGAAATAGTAGCTCATGCCAAAACACGGTCATTTACTAAAAAACATGCAGTTGCCTTGCTTTTCTAAGCTTATTTTGCCCTTTTATTGTACTTGTTATGCCCATTTGACCTCTTATCAAGCTCATACTTTTCTTGTGCTCGTTTTACTTTAAACATGCTTGTTATGCAAATTGGAGATAACTCTGAACCCCATATAAGTATTTCTGATAATTTTGTCATATATTTTGGTTTTGAACACTTCATTTAATCAAGAATGCACTTTGTGCCTTTTGTTTGATTAATAATACATTTTGTGCTACTCGTTTGATTAATAATGCGTTGTATGCTTTTCGAATGCTCCATATAATTTTCTTTGCAAAATAAATCATTTGTGTGAGTTTTTGGTTACCTGAAGTTCATGTCTGCCCTTTTTTAATCGTTTGAGCACTGTATCACCCAACCTGCTCAATATTCCTTCGCCGTCAGCTCTGCACCTCATGGCTTGAAGAAGTTGCACTCTTAATCCCAGTTCTGACACCATGTCGCTCGTCTGGTCAGGATAAAACAGACGAACAGTTGTGGGTTCGGTTCAAGCAGCTTTATCATATACAAACACATCAGGATTAAGGCTTACTAACTTAAACTTAAATAAACGTATAAACAGACTGTCTACTGCACGCATACATATTAGCACTCTGGTTATTCTTTCAAAATGGCACTGCTGCCTGCATGTGTTCACTATTTATATGCATGTGCCTACACTTGGAAATGCTTCTTAAAGTTATAACACATGCTCTGTTCAACAGGTTCTATCAGTGAGCCAGTTAGGGACCCATCTAATGATTTAAAGGTTGATACTTAGCTGGCTGAGTTTGTCAATGATGCCTGACTGGGGTATGGTGTCAAAAGCCTTGGCTGTTTTGCAAAAATTTCCCCTTGTCTAGGGCCTTGATGATTGTTTTGAAGACATCTACCAGGTTTAACAGGCATGCTCTCTCCCTTTGACAAATCCAAACTGAGTAGGGTCAGGTGTTTGGAGATTACTTATGTCTTTGTTGATAAGGTCCATGATGATTCGCTCCTTGGCCTTGCAGATAAGGCTAGTCACGCTAATAGGTCTATAGTTCCTAGGGTCAGTGGAAGCACCACCTTTGTGCAAGGGGATAATGGTAGCTGTTTTCCATTTAGCAGGGATGAAGCTGGTGCTTAGACTATAATCGAAAACAGTACCCAGTAGTGTTGCTAATTCTTGTTTGAGCCCATGTAGGACACAATCTGGGATGCTATCAGGTCCCATAGATGCTGTGCTTTTGGCCTTAGAGAGGGCATTTATTACCTGCTCTTTAGAGATACAAGGTAGTGGACAGGTGGTAGAGATGTCATGGGATACGTGTGGTGGGGACAGGGGAGTGAAGTTTTCACAGAACCTGTTGGCTAACAGCTTAGCTATGTCCACAGGCTCAGTATATGTGGTATCATTAACTACAGCTCAGCACAAATCTGGGCCTTTCCTTTTAGGTTACAGATGTAACTAAAGAATGACTTATGGTTGTCCTTAATTGAGGAGGCTAATTTGGACTTGTAGTTTGCTTTGGAGGACTTCTCAAGAAGTCTTATTTGCTTGTTTAAGCTGAGGAGGAAGTGTTTAAAGTTTAGGGGTTGTTCCCTTTACTTATAGACTGCAATGTCTTCCTCTTATTGTAAAGCCTGTTAATGACAGTTGTCCACCTGGCAGGTTTTCTCTTCCTTGAGAAGCTTGTTTTGATCCTATCAGGTACAGCTGAGTCAATGCAGTTATACAGGTATATGTATAAAACATTGGTGTAGAACTCAGCATAGTTTCCAGTTCCATCTGAGGGGGGAAGTGCAGTAAAGCTATTTATACCATCCTGTAATAGGTTATAATCTGCTTTGGAGAAGTTTTTTAGTTTACTTTCTGCTGGGGGGGGGTCATGTGGGGCAGTTACATTGAATGGGACTGATTTGTGGTCAGATCTCACTAGGGAAAACCTCACAGTGGGGGTTCTACAGTGGTCCCCCATATTGGTAAGCACCAGATCATAGGATCATAGGAAGTTACTAGGCTAATGGACCTAGGGCCCTTACAAGCCTAGCCAAGTTCTTATCCTTATTTCCATGATCAGCACATACTGCCCCTATCCAAGAGGAACACAAATGGAACCCCCGGGACGACTTTTATGGTCATCCATTCAATCATCCAAATTGTATTTGAAGAGGGCCAATGAGGTGCTGTTTTTGACATGAAGTGGGAGTCTGTAACAAAGGCGTGGTAGCCTCTGGGAGACAAATCTGCCCCTCCAGCAGGGTTTATTAATGCCAGATACCAGGTTAAGGTCTTTAGAGCGAGTAATCTGTATACCATTTGACTTTCGAATATGAAGCATTTCCAATAATGCAGGGTCAGAGATTGCCTTATATGCAAGGCAGAGATCACCTCTGAGTAGTCTGTATGAAACAGAAAACAGTGACAGTGATTTCAGATGATCCCCATAGGACAGATGGTGAAGACCTTGAATTTTCCTTGTGAGGAACCTTTGTGGTTTCTCCAATTGTTGCATGTGCTTAGAAAGGTACATACCAAAAGGGGCATTGTACTCAATTATTGGCCTGATGAGGGAAGAGTACAGGTAGGTTATAACTACTTTTTTGTCTGGAGGCAATGCCCTTACTTATGTAATGAGCAAAATAGAATGCCCTTCTTACCACTGTGGAGACATGGTGGTCAAAGGTAAGTTTGCTGTCAACCTATGTGCCCAGGTCTCTCACTACTGAGTGCATACTTAAGGTGTTGCCATTGACGTGGTAGTTAGCAGGAATATCACTTTTACCAAATGCAATGATAATACATTTTTTTTGCATTGAGTTTAAGGCCAAGACTTTGGCAGCAATCATTTGTTTGTGTAAGACCCTCTTGTAGGATGTTGACATCATTTGTAGATTCTATGATCACTCCCAGTGTGCAGTCATCAGCAAACTTTGTCAGCCACGGACCTTTACTTTTTGTTTGTACTTCAGAGGAATAGATTCCAAACAGTAGAGGTCCCAGGACTGATTCCTGTGGAACACCACTGGTTAAAGGTCTGCTGTTGGAGGTGGATTCCCCTATTTTGACTATATGATTTCTATCAGTGAGCCAGTTAATCACCTGTCTAATGATATAAGGGTTGATGCCTAGTTGGGTGAGTTTATCAATGATGCCTGAGTGGGGGGTGTTGGCACCCCTTGTGGGGGTGTCTACCAGCTGGTCCAGAGCATTGGAGTTATTGAAGTCAAGGAACCTTTGGGCAAGTGAATAGAGCACAAGTAATTTACTCAGTAAATAGAAAGGTAGTTAAAGTCGCCTAAAACCATGATGTTTGGATGCATCCTGATAGACTCAAGTAGATCCAAACAGACAGAGTTCATGTCCTGATTCATGGAGGTGGTCCTGTAGCTGGCAATGGCTTGAATAGGTGCCCTACCAACAGTTAATTGCACCTGAAGTATCTCAAGGGAATCATACTATTTAACTAGTCTCAAGATGTATTTATCTTTAATGAATATTGATGCACCACCTCCTTTAGTTTTCACTCCTTCAGTTTGAGGTCTGAATATGTGGAAGGAAGTGTAACCTGGTATGGATGGGGTGCTCTCCACAGCCTTGAACCAGGTCTCTGTGACTGCAGAAATGTCTATGTCTTCCAAGGTCAGGATTGCATCCTGTGAGTGCAGTTTCATGTTAAGACTCCTAGCATTTAGCAGCATAACCTTGAGGTTGTTTTTAGATGGAGTTTTTACATCAGGAATTTTGTACTTAAGACACTGGCTAAAAAATGCATTATGGGGGTGGCAAGATCCTTAGCCAGTAGCCAAGATCCCAGGGGTTACAGATGAAGACCATCTCTCGCAAAGCATAGAGGTCTGTCGAACATGTCATCCCAGACAGATACTGTATCCCCTTAGAATGACACCAGAAACTAAGACAATTATTGAAGTCAATCATTTTCTGTTTGTACTGAGTTAACATCCTAGGTAAAGGTAAAAAGCTGCTTAAGGCTAGGGACATACTTGCCTGAGACATGTAGTCCGAGAGCGCAGTCATGTCTCTCTTCATATAGTCCAGAGAGGTAAGCCTCAAGTCATTCACACCAACATGGACTATGACAGAGTCATAACAGTACCTGTTGTTGAGAGACTTGATTGCATGTGTGATATGGCGGATCTTGGCACCAGACAGACACCTGACCACGACCTTCTCCTTATCCAGACTGGTGAGAGGAATATCTCTGGCGAGAAGAATATCTGTGTGTCTCATGATGGAATCACCTATGACTGATATGTTTGGTTTTGTGTTTTGTCTTAAGGACTTGACAGGTGAGACACTGGTTCATGAGCTATTATTTGTATTGTGTTCTGCAAAGGAAGTATTATGTGTAGCATGCTTCTGTTTGGGAGGTCTCTGGTGTTTAGGTATGTTTCTGGTGATGACCTCTGCATATGTAGGTATGTGTGATGTGTGTTTGGGTGGAGTAGAAGGTGAGGTGTGCCTGTTAACAACCCAGTCTTTGTCATATTTATTGACTGGTGTGTGAGAGGGCATGGATTCAAGGTTGTTAATATAGTTGCATCTTTAACATGTTGAGTTTGTGTGGACTAGGAGTAGAGGGTTGAGGGTGAACATGAGGCAGTTGCTACACTGCCTCAGGATGTCCATGTTGACCAAGCTGGCTGGAGAAACTGTGGGAAATTGTCCATCCATAGTGTTAGGCTAATTTGTATGGTCAGGAAAAGAGTTCACACTTAGGAATGGCTAGTATGTGAGAAGTGTATTGGTAACTCTAGGCTTAGTGTTCCACCTGACAGTAAACCAGGGCTGCGAAAAAACTTTAGAGGACCACAAGCCAAGTGCTAAGGGAAAATTTAAGAAGCAAAACATTTGCATCTACAACCACCAATGGTAACCATCGCTTTGCATCAGTGCATGATGGTACGCTACACTCAAAACAAGGGAAAATGCAGGGCTTAAATAAAACAAGAAATAACCCTTTTAACTCAAACTAACCAATAAGGACATTCTCTCTGAGCTCTAATCCAGTCACCCTTGATTAGATGGGACCAAGACAGCACTCTCTTCCCACAAGGGTGCAGAGGGGCCTTCTCCAGTAAAGATGGCTTGAATCTGATACTCAGAAGTTTCAAACCAGACCTAGAAACATCAGACCTGGAACTGGGCTATGCTACAGCTGAACTAGAACAGTACACAGTAAAATGTGATAAAAAAACAGTCAGACAATTCAAATGGACAGTGGAATGCAAATACAATTTAAAGCGCTATGTAAGAGCAACATCAGGCACTAAGTTAGTTGGGAGCAATGGATACCTCAGATCTTTCAGTATCTCAGTGAAGAGCTGGTTTTAGTGCTCAAGTAATACAAATTCTAGATTCAGAAAGTCTGAATCCAGCCTATGCTATAAAACGCAGGAGCACCAGAAATCTAAAGTGCATGAGATCACAATCACAACAGCAAAAAAAAAAAAAAAAAAAACAGTTTAAATAAAGCAGCAGTTCAGTAGAATTTAATCAGGCTACTGACGAGCAGTAATAAATGTGTCAGAATAAATGCAGTTGAACATTTTTAAGTACAAGCAACAAAAGCAGCAAAATAAAGTAGGAAGAGGCACAAATGCAGTAGGAGCAGCTGAATAAAGTGCATTTTTTTAAGTATAAAGGGAAGAAACAGAAGATAATTCAAGGTTAAGAAGCTAAGGGGGTGGGCCTTCATAAATGACCTCACTGTACTCAGTAGAATCAGCTGATGTGATGGGACTGGGAGGAGTGTCCAATATCAAATTTATAGTAGAGGTGGCAACTCAAAAGCCACCAAGCTTTCAGATCACAACAATTGCATGGGTGGATGGTGTGATGCCCGTGCACTGGCCCAGTAATCAAGGAGCCTCAGTCCTCACCACTAGCATCAGTGAGGTGTGTCCACATTGGGAGGATAACAAGTACACACACAGTAAAGTACAATTTCCCTTAAGAGAGCACACAGAGATCACAGTCAGTCTGGGGCTGGTTTCTCCCTTTCTCTCCAGATCCCGAATAAGACTCCCTACTGGCACAGCTATAGAGTTCAGATCTCAGCTGAGTAGTCAAGCCAAAACCTCCAGTGCCCTCTCTGTCCAACCAGTACTTTGTGTCCCTGCTCAAGTAGCTGACACACACACACTTTGAGATTTGATTTATATACAAACACACAGACACTCCTGGGGAAGGCTGGCAAAGGTTCACTAGCTATGCCCCCTTCTTCCCAGACTATACAGTAGTACCACCTGCCAGCAACTATTCTTATCATTTACTATAAAGGCCCTTTCCAAAGGGTGACCAATTCTACTGTGTAATGTTACTGTCATCCAAATAGTAAGTGTGATGAACAGCAAGGCTATTATAGAGTGGCTTAGTACAGTATCACCAAATACATGCAAGTACTCTCAGAGCTTAAATTATCTTTACACAAAACAGCCACAGTTGAAAGGTTTAAAAATATTTAATAATAAAAACACAAGACAATACTCATCAATTCGACAAAGTGGTAATAGAGAGTTCAGAAATCACAATATTGTAGGACAGTCTGACATAAATATAGAAAACAGCTAGACTAATCTGGCTATATTTCTATCTCTAAGAGAAATACTAAGATCAAAATAACTTTACTTACAGAGCAAGGCACAGTGCTGGTGAGTTGTTAACAAGTCTGAAGACAAATACAAAATGCTATCCTTACTTTCTTGGATAGCTCTTAAATTGATAATATACATTAGTGCTGAGTCATTTCAGATTATATCATTTTTGTTACCTCTACTTACGTTCCCAGGCTCACAGAACTTAAAATTTAACATTTCCTTTTGTAATCTGCACCTGCCAGGAAGTCACAGCAATAAAAGGCACTTTGCATGTGAAACCTATAATTATCTCTGTCTTAAAACAATAGAAAGAGTTTCTACCTGCAGACATCCTGTCTCTGAGCTTGAGATCAAACAGAGTTGTAAAATCCTTTACTTATCAGCTTTCTTCTAGCAGGGTGCACTGTAGTTACATTTTTGAAGCTCAGAACATAACACAGTTTTCTTACATCTGCGAAACTAGTCTGTGGATTATATTAGTATTTACAATAACAGAATTATTTATAAAATTCTAGCTGGCTGGGCTGGCAGCCCCTCCGTTTTCCACAGATGGGAAAAACAAAAAGGAGACAGAGATCAGAACAGAGGTAAGTATTCAATTCACTAAGTCTAAAATACAGTTGCACAGTTTAAGTAGATATGCAGCAAATATTGTTTTAGTTAATTGGAAGTGCAGAAAACACTTGACAATAAGAACTTATCTTTTACCGTCTCACAGCAGGGTTTTGGAAAACAGCACAGAAAGGTCAGAAGGCCTAACTCACTGCAGCTTTGAGCAAATCATCCCGCATCATGATGATGTCATAACATATTTTTTTATTTTTTTTGTGGAAGTTGGTTAAAGTTGAACTATGTCCGCATCATATTGGATTCATAGCAGTATTCTAGTTGAAATTACTGGGACTCACACTGCACACAGCAAAGCATATAGCAAGCACAGAGCAGAGGAGCAGGACAGGAGTATGTCTCAATTTTAATATGATTTTAGAGATTATCACATGTAAAACTCAGAATACCATAAGTTTGCATTTAATTTGCATGCTATTCACTTATGTACTGTTGAAAGGGAATTACTTAATCATAGCATTTTTTTCCGATAAATGACAAAACAATTCTACTGTGAATTAAGTTTGTTTGTTACACCAAGCCGTCTAATGTAAGCCAAACAAAAATGGTGGATGGCATCGATAAAGATGTTTAGCTGTAATATCTCACCAGAACACTCTGTCTTAAAACAAAATAACTGTACTTCTTCCAATTTAATGTTTATTTAACATGACATCTCCATGCATCAGCTGATGTCTGTATACAGATATGCGATTTACTCCTTTCTGTTATGGTTTCATTCCTTAGTGAAGCGTATGAGTCTGCACTTATGGTCATGTGCCCAGTGAAATAATGTCATATTTATTTAGCTAGTTAGTTTTTTATAGTGGTGTGTTTGCTTCATAGTTATTTTATGAGTTTTTGTTCAGAAATGTTACAGATTGTTAAATTCTTTTAATCTCATGGATTCCAAATTTATTTTCAGTGCCTGCAGGTGAAGTTGAAGGCAGTCGTGTTCAAAGAGATGTAGTATAACTAGCACCACTGGTTGCAGAAGAGCTTTATTTTTAATGTGGCTATGTTGGTGCATTGGGAAATTAAACCAGTAAACATAACATGTGTTTGAGTTTTAAATGTCTAACGTGTTTTAATAGTGTAGCCATTGAGACATTGTACAGATGGCCTTTTAACTGTAAACACGCTGACAGATGTGTTAAGTTCTCTGAATAATCCTTAGGAATAATGAGCATCAATTGTATGGTGGAGCAGATTCTGAGAATTACAGCACAGTTAGGCAGTGACAAACACACTATTTTATAGTGGCTGTGCTTAAAACTGAATAATACTATTCCCAAGGGAGGAAAATGCGGCCTTGGGTTATATAAATGTGGTGGTTATTAAGTTCCTTAAATGGTAAACCAAATTCTTTTTGATTAAGCTGAAGAGTAACTAAGTCATCGGTTATACAGAGGCAATTTCATGCAACAGAACATAAGTTAGGGTTGAGGTTAGCTTGAGCGTTCTGAAAGAGTTACACTGTGCCTCATGATTATATTATGGGACATGTGTTTTGGTATTCTTTTCCATTGTAAAAGTGGGCCTTTGATAAAATATGTAGACAGGTGCAAACTAGGTAATACAGTTACTTTAAGAAAGATGTCAGAGGTTGGCATCATGTTCTTAAAATGCATTTGTGCAGTATCCTCATCATACCTCTTAGACCATAAAATCTGGACAAATCCCCAATAATAGGGAAAGTTTGTAAATATGAAGTCTGAAATTCAAATGCCTGTCATTATTTTCTGGTTTCACCCATAATGATTTGACAATCATTTGCCAGAAAACCAAAAAATATGAGGAACAGACCAAAGTCTGGACATTCTGCAAAAATCTGGACAGTTGAGAGGTATGCTCCGGATCACATTTATAATGTCACTTAATTGTATATCGGTTATTAAGAAAGTACACGGTGAAATCATAAAAGAAGTTGCCACCAAAAATCGTTCATTCCTCCTATATTACTTAGAAATGAGATAGTGAAGGTCCAGGCTGCAGTTTCATCAGTAGAATGCTGACTGTTAGTTTTTATACTTTCTTTGTGAAAACAGACCACCTGTTGTAAATGTAAATATTTATTTATCTGCATTTGCTGTGAAAATCTGACTGCGTACATGCTGAATGGATTAATGGGGGTCTGGGCGAAATGATTCATTTCGGTGCTTGTACATACTTGAAACTACTGAAAGTTATGAATCGCTAGGGGAAATGTTTCATTTTGGTGCTTGTGCATGCTTGAAATCACTGAGGAAATGGATCGGTTGGGGAAGTCTTATTTAGATGCTTGTACATACTTGAAACTACTGAAGAGAATTAAGCTTTTTGCTATGGGTCCGTTTGTCATAAAATTGTAGTTTTTTGGCAAATCACTGGCAATGGCAGATCTCTGAGGACTGAAGTCAGAAAATAATGGCAGGCAGAAATTACATTTGATTTTCAGACTTCATCCTTCAGAAAATTTATGGTAATATGATGCTATGCAAAATCTGTTATTCTGTCATCAGTCTTAAGTTTGGAAGAGCAGTATTGGAAACAGTGTAACTAACTATTTCTGTGCCTTTGTTTGATCACCATCCCCCATTATTTGTGGCTTTGTCCAGATTTCTTGTTCTAAGAGATTAAGAAGTATGGATAACATCTGCAGTCATATAACTAAATAATTAATTCTATGGAGCTGTATTTGTGCCTTCTGGTAATTTTAATTTGTTTACCCATTAGTATCTACTTCTATGGAGCTGTATTTGTGCCTTCTGCTGATTTTAATTTCAGTTTTCCCATTAGTAGCTTTTGATACAATGCATAATTTTGTATTTCACATATTTCACAGACTATCATGGGGTGCTAGATGGTGATTAATACTGTAGCATAATGAATAAGAAATGCCAATATAATGTTAGCTTTCAAGATGACCTTTAAAACTGTGTTATTACATAGAGCTAAGAACATGTAATGTTTTTTATTGAGGCAGGCACCCCACTGTTCTTCAGTTTGAATTTAAAAGGTGGTATCCCACAATCCCATTGAAGTGGGTGGGGTTACATAATTATGCATGCAAATTTTATGTTAATCACTGTACAGATTTGTACATATTTTTCATGGGGCCTTGTCCAGATTTTTGATGTTTCCAGGTTGAGAGGTATGCTGTGTTTGTAAATTTCAATCACGTCTTCCAATCTGTGTTTAAAAATGTAAACACCTGAATGTAAAAATATCAACTGCGTAATGGTCTAATATTTCACACTGAGCTAATCGAAGGAAGGACACTCAGCAAACTCGGAGCTATAATATATAACATTAAGTATCCCGTTTTTTTGTTTATTTTGTTCTTTATTTCTTTGTTATTTATAGCACTTTGTGTACTGTGTATTTTTCTAGCTAGTTTCACTGTGTGTGAGGTATTAACTGGAAATTGTCCACTTTTATTAAGCATCTGTTGGGTTGTTTGTTTCTGATAACTTGTTGCAGTTAAACTCTTTTTCTAGAGGCTCCTTTAGCTATTTAAAACTTTCATTTAAAGGCTCACTGCTGCTTTTCAGCTGTGAGAAACATTTCTGCAGTTTGTTTTAAGTAGTGGGGATATTTGTAGCATTTCCATATTCAGGCTTGTATTTGGGCCTAGTGTTTGTGGAGGCTGTTTGTCTGAGCACATATTCAGGGACATCTTGGTTTAGCCAAAGCCATCAGGCATTTCAGTGAGAGAGAATTGTTTGAGGTCATTGGCTGACTGAAGTTACCTGGACTACAGCTTAGACTAAGCACCTCATTGGTTCATTTGAGATTTCCTTCTTAAAAGCTGTCTCAGGTTTCAACTTTCTGTTACCCAAGAAGTTTAGTTGTAAGTGTTCTGCCATTTCACACTGAGCTAATCGAAGGAAGGACACTCAGCAAACTCGGAGCTATAATATATAACATGAAGTATCCTGTTTTTTGATTATTTTGTTCTTTATTTCTTTGTTATTTATACCACTTTGTGTACTGTGTATTTTTCTAGCTAGTTTCACTGTGTGTGAGGTATTAACTGGAAATTGTCCACTTTTATTAAGCATCTGTTGGGTTGTTTGTTTCTGATAACTTGTTGCAGTTAAACTCTTTTTTTTCTAGAGGCTCCTTTAGCTGTTTAAAACTTTAATTTAAAGGCTCACTGCTGCTTTTCAGCTGTGAGAAACATTTCTGCAGTTTGTTTCTAAGTAGTGGGGATATTTGTAGCATTTCCATATTCAGGCTTGTCTTTGGGCCTAGTGTTTGTGGAGGCTGTGTGTCTGAGCACATATTCAGGGACATCTTGGTTTAGCCAAAGCCATCAGGCATTTCAGTGAGAGAGAATTGTTTGAGGTCATTGGCTGACTGAGGTCACCTGGACTACAGCTTAGACTAAGCACGTCATTGGTTCTTTTGAGATTTCTTTCTTAAAAGCTGTCTCAGGTTTCAACTTGCTGTTACCTAAGAAGTTCAGTTGTGAGTGTTCTGCCATTTCACACTGAGCTAATCGAAGGAAGGACACTCAGCAAACTCTGAGCTATAATATATAACATGAAGTATCCTGTTTTTTATTTATTTTATTCTTTATTTCTTTGTTATTTATAGCACTTTGTGTACTCTGTATTTTTCTAGCTAGTTTCACTGTGTGTGAGGTATTAACTGGAAATTGTCCACTTTTATTAAGCATCTGTTGGGTTGTTTGTTTCTGATAACTTGTTGCAGTTAAACTCTTTTTAGTTGGTGGCTTTGCAGTTGCCCACCCCTACCTAGTGTAAATTTGATCTGGGACCCTCCTCCCAGTCTAGTGTCATTACCTCATTCTACTCAGTAGAGGGAGAACATTTGAGAAGGCCAATCAGCTTAGTTTCTGCTACTCCTTTCTCTCTTTCCACTAAAAAAAAAAAAAAAAAAAAAAAAAACTTTTTCTAAGCTTGTTTCCTGCCTTTCCTGTGGGTAGTCTAGCCTGCATATAGATTTGCTGTGTCCAGGACTATTTGTAGGCTTCTAGGGCCCAAGCCTTTCTGTGTTGGAGGGAAGCCTTCTAGCTTAATTTTGTTTCTTAGAACTAGCCAGTTTTTTGTTTCAGCACTTGTTCAGAACTTATTGTAAGCACTAAATAAGCTACAAATTACTACAGCACTCAACTTTCCTCACTGTCTAGAGGAAAACAGTTTCTAGTACTTAACAAATAAGCACCTATCCAGGCATGTCTAAGGGTCAGCCCCCAGTGTTTTCTCCTGTCTACCTGATGAATCTGGGCATCTTGGGGCAATGCAGTAATTGCCTCATGTACACAGACAACCCTCTCCTCCTACCACCCAACACTACAACCTGTGAGAGATGCACTTATATAGCCAAACTGGAAGCAAAGCTCTCTTCACCCAAGACTGGACTAGACAGTCAAGAGGAGAAGGTAAACACTTGCACAGCACCACACTCAGCACATAGTCCTTCAAAACCTACATCAACAAAACACACACATAGAAACACAAAACACACACCTACATTCATGGAGGCTCTCAGTAAAAACCTGCCCAAGCAACGGGGACCTCCAAAGCAGAAACACAAGCAACCTCCACCCCCAACACAACCCAAATGAGACATAGCCCACAAACTCAGTATGCCACTCAACCACAGCCCATAAGGCATAACAACGTACCCAGCACTCTAGTCATAGGTGACTCTATAGTCAGGCACACTGATGTTCCACTCACCAGGCTAAACAAGGAAAAAGTTACTGTCAGCTGCCTGTTGGGTGCCAGGATCTGCCACATAATGCATGCACTCAGGTCACTCCACAACAACTACAAATATGACTCTGTCATTGTCCATGTTGGTGTGAATGACCTGAGACGTACCTCCTTGGACTACATGAAAAGGGACATGGAGGAGCTGTCCGATCTTGTAGCCCAGGCAGGTATGCTCTAGCCCTGAGTAGCATCCTGCCATCACCCAGAATGATACCACAGTACAAGGACAAAATAATTGACTTCAACAATTGGTTAAGCTTCTGGTGTCATTCTAAGGGGATCCAGTATCTGTCTGCCTGGGATGACATGATCGACAAGCCACAATGCTTTGCCAGAGATGGCCTGCACCTGTCACCCCTGGGATTCCGGATACTGGCTAAAGCTCTAGCCACCCCTATAGTGCCTTTTTTAGGCAATGTTCAGATGACAAGTTCACCACCCTAACAGGTACAGGCAAGAAGAATCTGAGGGTATTGCTACTCAATGCTAGAAGTCTAAACCTCAAAATGCACTCTCTCGAGGCACTCCTTAAAATGGAGAACATCGACATCTGTGCAGTGACAGAGACCGGGTTCAAGGCTCCAGGGAGTACCCCTGCATTCCAAGGCTATAATTCATACCACACTTTTCGGCCACCTAACCTGGACCGAAACACTAAAGGCGGAGGTGTGTCCATATTCATTAAGGATATCCACACCTCCAGGCTAGTTGCTCAGCATAATGCATCCGAGATTATCCAGGTACAACTAACTCTGGGCAAGACCGCAATCCAAATTGTAGCTTGCTACAGATCCCCCACTATGCCCCAGGATTCCCACTCCTCATTTCTTAATACACTGGAAAATATTAGGGTACAACCTAACACCCTAATAATGGGCGATTTCAACTACCCTACCATTAACTGGGAAAACTACTCATGTACCAACTCTTGTGCTCAACGTTTTCTGGAATTCATAAATTCCAATGCCGTGGATCAACTTATCCACACCCCCACCAGGGGCAGCAATATCCTAGACCTGGTTATTACCAACATGTACAACCGGTGCTCCACACCAGAGGTCAATTCCTCATTGGTCAGATCTGACCATAAGCTAATCACCCTAGACATCCACATCCCTCCCCCACCCCCCATTAGGGAAACCACAGTAAAAAATTTCTCCAAAGCCAACTTCACACTTCTTAAGACCGAAGTGGCAAATTTCACGACACCCATGCTGACGGACAATAGAGGTATGACTGCTGAATCCTGCACTTTATAAGCACTTACATGAGTGCATGGATCGTGCAATCCCTAACAGAACCAAGATGCTATCCTCCAAAAAAAGGAAGCCAATCTGGTGGTCCCCTGCCATAAACAAACTCTACAACAGAAGAAAGAAACTGTTGCAAAAAAGAGTAAAATACCATGATTGGAGAAACTCCCTGGTCAGCTTCAGTAAGAAGCTGAGATCCCTCATAAAATCCTCCAAAGCTAGTTATGAAAACAAAATTGCCACTGACTCTAAAGACAACCACAAAGCATTCTACAGCTATGTCAAGAATCTCAATGGCAACACTCAGATCTGCTCTGAGTTACAGCACAATGGCACTAAATATACAGAACCAACAGATATTGCCAACATCCTGGCAGATAGGTTGAGTGCTAACTTTACCCCTCTGTCATCCCCTAAAGGGCCCATCTCTATACCAGAAGAATGCAAAGTTCCTGTAATCATGGTTGCACAGGTAAAAAAAACACTATTCAAAGCCAAGAACACAGCATCCATGGGACCTGATGACATCCCAGGCTGTGTTCTACATGAACTACAGAACGAACTGGCACCCCACCTAAGTATCATGTTCAATCATAGCCTCACCTCAGGCTATGTGCCCACTGAATGAGGCACAGCAATAGTTATCACACAAAGGGGGAACCACCACAGACCTCAGAAACTACCACCCCATTAGCCTAATGAGCCTGGTCTGCAAGGCTATGGAGCGTATCATCATGGAACTTATAAACAATGACATTGGTAATCTCCAAACTCAGGACCTCACCCAGTTCAGGTTTGTAAAAGGCAGATCATGTCTCCTAAACCTGATAGACTTCTTTGAAGCAGTCACCAAAGCCGTAGATGAGGGTAAGGTGGTTCACACAGCCTATCTAGATCTCGCCAAGGCTTTTGACACCATCCCCCACTCTGGAATTATAGATAAACTCACTAAACTAGGTATAAATCCTTATGTCACAAGATGGGTTGCCAACTGGCTCACTGACAGAACCCACACTGTGAAAGTAGCAGACTCCAAATCCAGCTTCAGACCAGTGACAAGTGGAGTACCACAGGGTTCAGTCCTGGGTCCTCTCCTGTTTGGTATCTACTTCTCTGAAGTACAGGCCAACACAGAAGGTCTTTGGCTAATGAAGTTCGCAGATGACTGCAAACTAGGAGCCATAATCAAAACTCCAAAAGATGTGGACATCCTACAAAAGGGCCTTGCTGAGACAGATGCCTGGTGTCAAAGCCATGGCCTCAAGCTCAATGCCAAAAGTGCATTGTCATTCCTTTTGGTAAAAACTCAGTACCCATGAACTACCACATAGGTGGTAGTCTACTTAACACCAAAAGTGTGATAAGAGACCTTGGGACACAGGTGGACAGTAGTCTCTCCTTTGATAATCACATCACCACAGTAGTCAGGAAATCCTTCTATGTGGCACACCTCATCACAAAAGGTTTCTCATCCAGGAAAAAAGAGGTCATTGTTCCCCTCTACTCGTCACTCATTAGACCCATTATAGAGTACAATACCCCTTTTGGTATGTACCTCACAAGACATCTACAACAACTGGAAAGGCCACAGAAATACCTCGCAAAGAGGATTACCAGCCTCAAAGAGATGCCCTATGCAGACCGTCTCAAAAAACTGCAGCTTTACTCCGTTGCATATTGCCTACTCAGAGGCGATCTCTGCCTAACACACAAAGCTATGTCAAACCCAGAGCTTTTAGACATGCTCCACTTAAAGAAATCCCAATCCCTATGAGCTACACGCTCTAGGGACCTAAACCTTGTCACCACAATAAAAAGAACATGCCGGAGGGATAGATTCCTGTCCCAGAGACTTCCCATACTCTGGAACAAACTACCTATCTATATCAAACAAAGCTCCTCATTAGCACTTTTCAAGAAAAATCTTGATGATTGGATGGGAGATAGGAAATTCACCCTGGGATCACTTCTGTGGCTCTGCTCGACAGTGGCACAGGAAAATAATTTTCTTGGGTGTCGAAAGCCAGGGTACCTTTGGCTAGGCTTATATAGGCCCTAGGGCCAATAGCCTAGTACCTACCTATGAACCTATGAACCTATGAAGAAATGTCTACAAACTGTGGTGAGAAATGTATATCAGTGCTATTTGAGGAGTACATTTTTCATACATTCTGTTTTTTGATATCAGGCAATGAGAATCACAGTCACAACAGTGGCCTGTGCATCGAGTGGATGTACAGGCTTGAGGATCATTGGAAGGAGAGAGCTATGTTGATTATTTTTATTATTTTCTGAAATGCAATGCATCTTCCCCTGTTTATAGGACTGTATTTTTCACAATAACATGTTTGTCAATTAGAATGCAGGAATACCCATCATGCATCAATAACGTAAGTGAATTCATCACACAGTAGCTGTGCTTACAACTGTGAATAAAATCTGATAATGTTGATATTTTAAGTATCATTGAGCTGTTGTTTTAGCACAATTTTTTTGAAATGTACTCCACAACCTGAATAAAAGTTGGTTTGGTATATCTGTTACACCTCTTCTTAGGCAGATATTTTATGTCCACGTCTAGGAGTTTAGTGTCTGGTGTTGTTTGGTCTGTTGTATGTAGGTTGTGTATTTACAGACTGAAGTGGTGCCTGCACATTTTGTGGTATGCTCTTCAGTTTAACTTTGTTAGCGCATTTGTCTCAGATACTGTGGGTGTTTTCTTTTTAGAAATATAGTTATAGCTTAGGATAACTGACACTTCAGTAGATATCCATTAGATTGCAGCAGTTCATATTCAGCACACTTTGTGGGGCAACATTGATATTACATCTGTCTCCAGCTCCTTGGGTGTTTTTTTTTAAACACAGTTATAGCCTAGACTGACTGACACTTGAACAGATACCCATTTGATTGCGGTAGTTCAGTATCAGCAAGCATATTCAAAAAGTTTAGTTTTTTTTCAAGCTATTGATTGCTAATTGTTTTAGAAGATAATGCATACAGTTGTACACATAAATATAGTAAGTAACAGATATATTAGATTCTCATATGTCAACAGTTGTGTTGACTAAACATATCACATATATGTATTATATTTATTTATTTATTTTACATTTGTTGACTGGGATAGTCCGACTGGATACATGTCCATTTTCAGCAGAGGCCCGGGGAGAAAAGCTCCAAAGGAAGTAATACAGAGAAGGAAACTTATATACAACACTCTAAAGTTCATAGATAACAGTCAAGTTAACACTCATAGTGTAGGTTAGCTGAAATAGGATGCTTTACATCTGGACAGCTTATTATAACACAGTAGCATTGAATTGACTATTATTTACAAAAGCAATTGTTAATCTGATACAGGTGTACAAGTGTTACCATGTATTTAATCAGGTCTGGCACAGGGACAAAGCCACTGAGTCATGAAGTACTCCCTGAGGTCTGTCTTAAATTTAGAAAGGGTAGTTGCGATGTCCAGGGGTAGTGAGTTGCAAGCTTTGCCTACCAAGTTGGCAGATGTGGAGTTCCTGGCTAAGTTGTTAGCTATTGTGGTTTGCACTACAATTCTATTGGATAATCTAAGTGATCTTTGGTTGGTGTGAGGTTTGATGATATATCTTAACGCAGGGGTATTATGAGGTTGGTTAAGAACTTTGAAAGCTATAATAAGTTGGTTATACTGAATCTGTCTAGATAGCTCTAGCCAGCCTAGATTTTTTAGGTTTATACAGTGATGTGTTCTGTAGGGCAGCCCAGTGGCAAATCTAGCTATGCTGTTATAGCAGGCTGAAAATCTATTAAGTTCCATTTTGTTTAAGTTAGCAAGTATAGGAGAGGCATAGAAGAGGGTGGAGAGGAGGTGGGATTGGGCAATAGCAGTCCTAGTAGGTGGGGTAAGGAATGATTTTATTCTATACAGTGAGCCCAGTTTTTTATTAATGGTTTTTATCACTTTATTTACATGGTCATCAAATTTAAGATTGTTGTCTACAATTACCCCAAGTAGTTTTGTGTGGACATCTGGGGCAATGATAGTGCCATTTTTAGAGGTAATGGAGAAGGATATCACCGGGGATTTATGAGTGGGAGAGAAAAATAGCAGTTTAGTTTTGTTGGGGTTTAGAAGGAGACATCGGCCTGCAAGCCAACTTTCAACCAGGTTGAAAATTAACTGAGTATTAGCCTGTAGCTCATCCTTGGTGGTACCAGTGCAGATAATCATAGAGTCATCTGCATACTGAATGCATTTGGCATTTGGGATGACAGTGTAGAGATCATTGATAAATATTTAGAATAGCAGTAGACCCAGGATAGACCCTTGGGGGACACCTAGGGTGTTAGGAAGAAGGTTAGATAGATTATTTTGCCATAGTACTGCTTGTTGTCTACTATGTAGATAGGATTGGAACCATTGAAGGGAGTGGTGACCTAGCGATATATTAGTCAGAGTGTGGAATAACAGCTGGTGGTTAACCATATCGAACGCTTTGGAAAGATCTAAGAATAGAGCTGAGGAGAGCTTGTTGTTGTTTCTGTTATGGTAAATATCATTAGTGAAGGAGAGGAGGGCAGTGATGGTACTATGATGTGGTCTAAAGCCATGCTGAGATTTAGCCAGTAGATTGTTCTGGGTTAGGAAGTACAGGAGTTGTTTGTGGGTGCATTTTTCCAGGATCTTAGCCAGTGGTGACAAGATGGCTATGGGCCTATAGTTTGATAGTTCGGTAGAGCAACCACTTTTATGGAGAGGTATAACACGAGATATTTTCCATATGGAGGGGACTTTGGCTTCAGCTATGGACCGATTGATTAGAATGCTGATGGGGAATGCTGTACTATCTGCGACATTTTGTAAATATTCAACAGGGAGAAGGTCAGCAACTAGGGTGGTAGGTTTTAGTTTTTTGATTAGATTGCAAATGAAAGAGGTAGAGATAGGTTGGAAGCTAAAGGAAGGCTGGGAATTGGGATTGATGTCCTGAGTGCTAGTAGGGTTCAAAGGTAATTGGCTGGCTAGGGCTTGGATGATTTCCGTAAAGAAACTATTAAAGGTGTTTGCAACATTCTGTGGCGAACTATCAGTTGACGCTGATGGAGGTGGAGTGGTGGTTTGACCTGGGTGTAGTAATTTGTTTATACCTGCCCAGAATCTTTGAGGATTATTTTGGTTTCTATTCTGGAGATTTATGTAATAGTTTCTTTTATCCAGTAAGATGGATTTTTTAGTCTCGTTTCTTATTTGCTGAAATTTGATTTGATCTATTGGGGTTTTTGTGGCACGCCAGGTAGCCCAGGCTTTATTCCTGATTGTGATTTTTGATTTAGTATCTTTAGAGAGCCATGGGGCAACTTTAGTTTTAATCCTAGTGGAACGAGCAGGCACATGAGAATCTAGGATGGAGAGATATTTATTCTTAAAGTACGCTACAGCATCATGAAGGGGCAGGTATTTTAGGCCAGACCAGTTGCATGATTTAAGTTCGTCCTGTAAAAATCTGATGTTGAGTTTTTTATTATTACGTATGGTTCTGTAGATGGGCTGATGAGAGTTGTGGGATTTGTGTTTGCAAATAAAAGTGATAAAGTGATCACTGAGGTCATCAGGGATGGTCCCTGATGAATACATTTGGGGGTGGCTATTGATAAGTATCCAATCTAGTATACTGTCTTTTTGGTTACATTTGCCTAATCTGGTTGGGGTGGATATGACCTGTGTAAAACCATACAGGTTTACATGAGTGGTGGGAGACTGTGAGCAGCAGGTGTTCCAGTCAATGTTAAAATCTCCAAGGACTATGGTTTCTTGAGGGTAGTTGTCAGTTAACCAATGGAGGGTATCCTCTATAGTGTTAATGTTATTTCCTGGGGGAATGTATGAACAGATAATGTTCATGCTTTTATTTTTGTTAATATGTAACTTGGTAGAGAGTATTTCAGCTGTATTGATCTGGGGTGGTTGAATGGGGTCTAAGGTTACATTTAGGGTGGATTTGAAGAGGACAGCAACACCCCCCCTTTCTTAGTTACACGGTCATACCTAAGTACATTATACCCTGGGGGTAGGATTTCATTATCAGAGGTTTTATAGGTTTATATCAATGTGTGTTTAGCCAAATATCATGCTGCCTGTCTCAGATTTTTGTCATGTGGCTTGCCTATTGTCCACAATATTGTCAGATCACTCTTTCCTCATTTTAACAATGATATGTTGTGGCTTCTCATGTAAATAATTGAATGCAGACAGAGCAATATGTTGATATGAGCTTTCATACATTTTTACCAAGCTAATGACCCATGTGTGTGTGTCTAAGCATGTCCTCTGGTGGAGTTATCTAGCATTGTTAGACCTGCATTTTTGCTCATCTGTTTTTTAGGAGTATAGGGCCATAGGTAACTCTGTTCATAATGGACGTGTCTCAGTTCCTGTGTAAATTGTCATCATAATCATACTGTGTTGTACTATGATATTCATGGGACTGTTCTGCATGATAGACATTTGCTTTTCTTTTCTGTTGTCTTTTGCAATTAATCTTTACAGATCATGGCACCTGTGGACATTTTCTGATCTGAAGGCAATGTCCACATGAAAGGCCACTACAAGAGTTGTCCAAGGATAATGGTGACTAGAATGATGATGATGATGCAGAGGAATCTGAATCCTCCCCTGCCCAAGCCATCCTGAAAGCACCCTGGAGGAGATGTCAACATGACCAGGATAGAGACTTTTTTTGGGAGAAGGTCTGGGAGGTAATTACCAGTGTGTTCCAAGCACAGATGAGGGACATGATGGAGACCTTCTTTGAGGATATGGTAGAAGCTATGTGGGATTTGTTCAGTGAGATAGTTTGTGAGATCATTAAGGAGTCTGATCCCCATCAGCCTGGTCCCTCCAGTCCATAAGTATTGTCTGGGTGCTCCATTTGTGTTATGCTGCGTACATGGTGATTGCCATTTAATTGACTGGACTGTATATGCATACCATGTATCTGTCATGCTTATGTGTTATTGTTGTGTGACATTTACTTCGGTTTCAATGCGTGCGTGACACTCATTAACATATTACACTTTCCACACACATTCAACTGTCCACATCTGCTGACAGTTAACCTGCAAATAGCACTAGAAGCGGTAACCAGTAAATATGTATGTTACTAGGGTGACTGACAAACAATATATGTTGTCCATACTTGATTACTAACATTGTCATATGCTTTAGATTTCTGTTTTGCCATATCACGTATATGCAACATACAGACATGTCATTTGACATGTTTTTTGGATGACAGTTGTCATGATGTCTCACTGTCATTATGTGGTGTTTATTCATGGTTTGGCAATACTGATGCCATGATGGATCGTATACAGGTGTATCCTGTCTACGTGCAGTCCTCCTTTTCTGACTCCATCAAACAGCAATGTAACATTAATCTGTATGCAATGTTACAGATAACACATTCACAGTACATTATACCATGTTTATTGTATGTAGCATTTACACACCCATGACGTAGTACACCTTCCATAAATAGCTGGGCACACTAAATGACTGTACACGTGTGTGCACATAGTCAGATACATACTGACAAACAAATGTATCTTTGACATGTGAGCATTTAGTGATTTACTGCTGATGTGCTGTAATGATGCTCAATGGAGTGTCCTCTGCTGCATAATGAGCAGGGTGGTTCACATACACCTGCATTTTCTTAGTTGACATTTGCATGACATTATATATGTATGGGCTTTACCGGTGCATGTTGATATGACATTATTGCACATTACTGTTTATGTGTGTTTTATACATGTCCAGCACTGTGAACATCAGCAATCCATCTGGCCATCTGACATATATTTTCCATATTGTTAAATGTATGTCTGTGTAGCTTCTACAGCACCCTGTGTGCTCTACACATGCATTTGCATTGTGTCAACTTATCTTGTCTTGCTTTACCCTGATGTGGGCCCAGGTTGTTCACCTCCCTCCCACCTTCATATTTCACTATTATTTTTGCAGGTATGTTTGCCTTTGTTAAAACTGCTGTCCACTGCCATTTATTAATCTGACAGTGTGAACATGAGACACATGTATGACCATTGTACAATGCAGGACATGTGCACACAAGCTGCTGGCTAACGCTTGCAAAGCATCCTTGTTCTCATTATACTTGTATGTTACCCAGTGTAGTTTGTTCACATCCATGTGCACAACCTACTATATTCATTATGCTGTACTGTTACATTTTTGAGCATATTATTAAATGCCATTGGTGTATGTATATGTATCAACACTGATTTCATGTACATTCTATTTATCACTTACAGACATACATATACATCTACACCTGCGTGTTGCCTTTGACATGGCATATGTGTGTGACATATGCACATTCCATTACAATTTTGTTTGGTTTGTGTATACCTACTTGTGTATGTAGCAGCATTTGCTGCTCTTTTGCAGTACTTCTGTTTGGCACTGTGCTTGGCTGTTTACCTTTCACATACATGGTTGTAGGTTTGGTTCTGTCCTCTGGTGGAGTTATCTAGCATTGTTAGACTTGCATTTTTGCTCATCTATAATGTTTCTTGGCTTACATGTGCACTCCTGATGATTGTATATATGTATATATATTTATCCAATGTGTGCTATGAACCTAATTTATTACCCTGGAACACATCTACCATTGGTCATACACATCCAGGTATGACTGCCACACATTTTGTGACATGTCATAATGTGATAGTGCATAGCTAGATATGTTTTTCTGCATTTCACCATGGCTGGAATGCATCCTCACCCCATTTGTCAACTTTTCATTGCCTATGCTGTGCAGTGTGCTGTCTGTGTAACTTATCTGTCCTTCCTAGTTTTTTTTTCTAACCTTTGTCTCTCTTGTGTTTTGCTATTTGTTCTGTGGATATACCTTCTGGGATGACCTTCATCTGCTCTTTTCCTATGTTTACCTTTCCTTCTATTACTAAATAAAATGGGGTCTATTCTCACTCAAAAAAAAAAAAAAAAGTTGCCCATGTCCCTCTGACTTTCCCTCGGATTTTCCCATTCCAACATCCCTCTTGTGTACCCCTCTTCTTCACCCATACCGCATATCTTCTTTTCTATCTCCAACTTCTCTTGGATATCTGAGTTATTTGTATTCTTCACACAAGTCCTGAACCATTTGTTAGCAAATGTTAGCTATGGCAATGTGGTCGTGATTGTCCTCCATCTTTAATTTTTTTGTTAGAATATTTATGGATTCTGTTAGAATCCTAAGTCCAAGCCAATACATTTTAGTGGTGCATGTATTATGTACATACATATATACAAATATTTCAAGCACAGGCATTAATGCCCTTCTAGCCTGCCAATATACCAAAACAGTTGTTCCCATAATAAGTGTCCAGGCTGTTCTTAAAAATATCTAAATTAGTGCTTGCTTTAATGTAGTTTAGTAGTGTGTTCTATGCATCAGCTGCTCTCTCAGAGGACCAATTAGTACACTTATCATTCCTATACAATCTTCTAGATAGGTTGTCTGATAATTCTCTACCACTTTTTGAAAACCCAAACATTCCCAGAGGTAGTTGTCCCTAAATGTCCTATATACCTGAATAAGATCTCCTTTTAAATAACTATGAGACACATCCATGATGCTGTGAGACACTGACTTTAGCCAAGCATTTTACCTTTCCAATTGCTTATGATACTTGCCAAGTCCAATAGTAAGCCATTCAGCTATCCATCTTATCAAAAATAAATCAATACCTAGCTGTAATTTATTGATTAGTGTTTTGTGTATGACCCTGTCAAATGCTGATATTAAACATATATAAATTACACCAGAGTACAATTTTTCATTCACAGCTGTTATTATATTGTTACAAAACATCATGTTACAGGTGGTTACAGATCTATTTTCAAACCATCCAGGTGCAACTAACAATAGGCAAAACTGCTCTACAAATTGTAGCATGCTACAGGCCACCCTCTCAAACTCAGGAACCCCACACAGCCTTCCTGAAGACACTGGAGGGTATAAATGTATCTCCAAACACCATCATATTGGGTGACTTCAACTACCCGAATATAGACTGGGAACATTACTCAAGCCCTAACTTTCTAGCCCAACGGTTCCTGGAGTTCATAAATTCAAATGCCATGGAACAGCTAGTCACTGTTCCCACGAGAGGAGAAAATATACTAGATCTCATTGTCACAAACATGGGGACAAAATGCTCCACACCGGAAGTATATCCCTCATTGGTGAGATCTGATCATAAACTAATCTCACTGGAAATCCACATCCCGCCCCACCCCAAACAAAAGACCATAGTGGAGAACTTCTCTCAGGCACACTTCACACTACTCAAGGCGGGTGTGGTATCCTTCAAGAGCCCTGAGTCAGAGGAAACCACAACCCAAGCTGAAGCCCTTACAATTGCCTTCTATGAACACCTCCAGGACTGCATGGATCAGGCAATCCCAAATAAAACCAAGACTCTTTCCACAAAGGGCAAACGTCCAGTCTGGTGGACCCCAGCCATTAACAAACTTTACAATAAGAGGAGAAAGCTATTACATGATAGAACAAAATCCATAAAAGGGAAGTCAACCCTGATCATTATTAGTAAAAAAATACGAGCACTCATAAAATCAACTAAGGCCAATTTTGAGAGAAAAATTGCCATGGATTCAAAGGACAATCATAAGGCCTTTTTCAGCTATGTTAGGAACCTGGGTGGAAACTCACAGATATGCTCAGAATTAGTCCAAAATGATACAAAATCACTGAACCCACAGACATTGCCAACATACTGGCAGACAGGTTCAGTGCAAACTTCACCCCTCTCCCCTAAAGGAGAGATAACTATCCCAGCCGAGTGTAGCCTCCCGGACATCTCAAATGCGCAGGTGAAAGCTGCTCTCTCTAAAGCTAAAAACACAGCATCAATGGGACCGGATGGTGTCCCCGGCTGTGTGCTAGCTAAATGAGGAATTAAACCCGCACATAAGGCAGCTGTTTAATCTCAGCCTTACCACAGGATACGTGCCCAAGGAGTGGCGGGCAACTGTGGTCCCACTCCACAAAGGTGGCGCCCCATAAGCTTAACAAGTCTAGTCTGCAAAGCTATGGAGAGGATCATAATGGAGCTCATAAACAAAGATATAGGGACTTTCAGACATTGGACCCGACCCAGTTTGGCTTTGTCAAGGGAAGATCATGCCTTTTGAACTTGGTCGACTTCTTGAAATAGTCACCAAGGCCATTGATGAGGGAAAGGCAGTCCATACAGCCTACCTTGACCTTGCCACAATACCCCACTCGGGTATTGTAGAAAAACTTACCAGCTTAAATGTAAACCCATATGTCACAAGATGGGTTGCAAACTGGCTTAAGGACAGAACCCACAGGGTTAGAGTTGCTGGCGCTGTGTCAGACTCCAAGCCGGTCACAAGTGGTGTCCCACAGGGCTCGGTCCTTGGCCCCTATTGTTTGGCATCTACTTCTCAGAAGTACAGGCCAACATGGGAGGACTTTGGCTGACAAAGTTTGCAGATGACTGCAAACTGGGCCATAGTGGAAAGTGCATCGGACACGGATATCCTTCAGAAGGGACTCACGGAAACAGATAGCTGGTGCCAGAGCCATGGCCTGAAGTTAAACGCCAAAAATGTATAGTCATACCCTTGGGACCCTTCGAAAACAAGGTAACCCCAAGCTACCATATAGGTGGCAATCCACTAAGCACAGAAGAGGTTATCAGGGACCTGGGGACCCAGGTTGACAGTGGCCTTTCTTTTGACACTCACATTGCTAAAGTGGTTAGAAAGACCTTCTACATTGCCCACCTGATCATGAAGGGATTCACATCCAGATCTAGTGAGGTCATTGTTCCCCTGTACTCTTCACTTATCAGACCAATGATCGAGTACAATGCCCCATTCGGGATGTATCTCACCCGACATCTGCAGCAATTGGAGAGACCCCAAAAGTTCCTCACCAAAAGGATAAAGGGACTCCAAAATCTGTCATATGCTGCCAGATTGAAGAAACTCCAGCTCTATTCAGTCGCATACCGCCTGCTCAGAGGTGACATGTGCCTGACATACAAGGCCATGTCCAACCCGGAATTAATGGACATGCTCCACCTCAAAAATCCAAATCCACCAAAACCACTAGAGCAAGCGACTTAAACCTTAGCACGGATATAAATAGGACTTGCTGGAGGGATAGATTTATCACTCAGAGACTCCCTATGCTGTGGAATAAAATCCCGGTCCATGTGAGGCAGAGCACCTCGCTGACTCTGTTCAAGAGAAATCTAGACCTGTGGATGGGAGATCGTAGGTTTACCCCGGGAATCATCTCTGGGTCACTGCTGGACAGAGGCACAACAAACTAATGGGCACAGTATTTTTTCATATAAATAATTTGGGCTAGGCTTATAAATGCCTTAGGGCAGATAGCCTAGTATAAACCTATGAACCTATGAACCTATATGCATGCTGATATATGGTTTCAAGTCCCATACTTTCCAGTTTTGACAATAACTTATCTGATATTACATTCTCCATTATTTTTCCACCACATGAAAATAGATTTAAGGGCCTATGTGACTCTAGGTTTTTCCTACTCCCCTTTTCCGTAAAGACAGATTTAATAAGCACATGTCTCCAATCTTGAAGAATGTCACCATATTTATATGACCTAGTGAATAATAGATGTAATGGTACTATAAGTTCTGGCTGAAGTGTTCTCAGGTCATTATTGCATATTCCATCTACTCCCAGTGCTTTGTTTGGATCCAATTTGCATACTTCTTTTTATAATCTGTTTTGATTCCAGTATCTGAGATTACTTAGATATCACTAGAACAACTTATTACCCCCTTTGTGGAGTCAAACTGTTTTGCATAAGATTTTGTAAATATATATTTAATCTGTTGTGTCTGAGAATAAATTTTAGTCTCTTTAAACAGTTTATCAGTTTATGTCTCTTCACTCCTTCCATATTTTATGTATCTATAAAATGGTTTTGTATTATATTTATTTATTTATTTATTGACATTTGTTAACCGGGTTTGTCCAACTGGGCTTGTGGCCCATTTTCAGTGGAGACCCGAGGAGAAAAGCTCCAGTAATACATTTTAAAATAAGTACAATTTTAAACAATATTGATATAATAGCAGTTATAGCAAAACGATTCACATATGTTGGGTTACATGCATAAAGTTAAAGTTTCATTAAAAAGAAGCTAAGTAACAATTTTACATTGATATAGTTCAATAGGTCAACAATAAACATTTTTTGTTTGTATAAAATTGTGCAAATGCATAGTAGACACATTGGACAGAGAGGTGTAATGAAGTACTAAGTATGGTCCTTTTGATGGTACATAAAGGGAAGGAAGACTAGGTAGGGTCATGGCAAGGGCAGGTTCTGGAATTGATAAAATAAGCTTTCATTTCATTTTTAAAGTGTGAGGTGTGGGAGACTGAAAGCAAGTTAAGGGGAAGTTTGTTCCAATCATGGGCAATGGAGTGTTTGTAGAGTAGTTTGCCTACTGACCTTTTTGGGTGCTAGATATCAAGTAATTGTTGGTTAGCAGTATGGAGGGTCCAGGATGGGATGTAGATGGAGACTAAGGAAGATAGAGATGGACAGAAGGAGGGTTTGGGTTTATAAAGAACAGAGTGTGGCATATGAAATTGATAAGATAGCAGAAACTGGGGAAGTTCAAGCCATTGAAGAGAGTTTAAAGAAATGCAGTGGTGTGAGTTGTATGGGGAGTTAGTAATGAATCTGACTATTTTATGGTAAGTCTGTTGTAGTTTGTTTAGAGTGGAGGCCTGGATATTGGTAAGAACTGGGGCGGCATATTAGAGGGAGGGGAAGAGGAGTGCCTGGCCCAGGGTAAGTCTAGATTCAGGGGTTAGGAATTTTTAGTTCAGATATATCAGACCTAGTTTCTGGTTTGTTTTTTTTTTATACATTGGAGTATGTGTAGGTTGAACTTGAGTTTGTCATCGATAATGACCCCTAGAGGTTTTGCATGGGTGTCAGGTTGGATGTTTGTATTGTTAGAAGATGTAATAAAAAAGGAGGTTTTGTGATGAGAAAGAGAACGGGGAAAGAAAAGTAGGAGTTTGGTCTTTTTGGGATTTAGGATCAATAGGTTGTGAGAGAGCCATTGTTCAGTGGATAGTAGGGCCTGTTGGGTCAGGGTGTGTAGTTCAGGAATGTTATTTGAGATAGATATAAGTGTGGAGTCGTCGGCATACTGAATAATGGAGGATTCTTTGCATGAGGTGTAAAGATCATTGGTGAAGATGTTAAACAAAAGGGGTCCCAAGATGGAGCCTTGGGGAACACCAGTGGATATGGGAAGGAAAGGTGAGGAGGATGAGAGCCATTTGACAGATTGTTCCCTGCCAGATAGGTAACTATTAAACCAGGCAAGTGTGGAGGGGAATAAGTGGAGATTTGCAAGTTTGGATAGTAGTAGAGGATGAGAAACAGTATCGAAGGCTTTGGAGAGATCTAGGAAGAGACAGGAAATGAGTTTATTGTTGTCTAGGGCCTCTGCAATGATATGAGTAAAGGAGAGGAGGGCAGTGGTGGTGCTGTGGTGAGGACGAAATCCATGTTGGGTAGGGGTAAGTAAGTGGTGCGTGAGGAGGTGATTGAGAAGCTGTGAGTGAATACATTTTTCTAATATCTTGGAGAGGGGGGACAGAATGGCAATGGGTCGGTAGTTTGAGGAGTCAGTGGAGTTTCCACCTTTATGAAGAGGGATAGTGAAGAAAGATTTCCAAAGGGTGGGGACAGTTGATTCCAGAACAGATCGGTTAATTAATATAGATACAGGATAGGCAATTGAGTCAGCAGCAAGTTTGAGGAATGTAGGGGATAGATTGTCAGTGGAAGGAGAGCAAGGTTTTAGCTTGAGTAGTAGAGATTTGATGTAAGTAATGGGAACTGGCTTAAGGGAAAATAAAGTTGTGTTAGTGGGACTTGGAAATGTGGGTGTTAAAGTAGAGTTTAACTTAGAGGTTACCAGATTTTGGATGGAAGAGATAACGTGTTTATTTAGGAGGGTAGCTGTTCCCTGAGAGGAAGAGTTAGGGTATGGGGAGGGATTAGAGGGCTTTCCAGGATAGAGGCTGTTGTTGAGAGTTGACCAAACTTTTCGAGGATTGGATTTATTGTTAAGCTGAGCAGAGCTACAGTATAACTTTTTGTCGTTAGTTGTATGTTTTTTTGCAAGGTTCCTCAGTTGCCTGTATTTTTGAAGAAAATGTAGTTGTTTAGTTTTAGTCCAGGTTTTCCAAGCATGATCTCTTTGTTTCATAAGGGACCTAGTCTCTTTGGAGAGCCAGGGAGCATGGTTTGATTTTACTCTGATCTTCCTAGAGGGAGCTAAGGAGTTTAGAGTATTCATGAAGATGCTACTGAAAGTGCTTACAGCATCGTTTAGGGGGAGGTGTTTTAGGATGGACCAATCTATGTTGTGGAGAATGGAGTTAAATTGGGATGAATTGAAAGTTGATAGTTTTCGACAGTCTTTGATAAGGTGGGGTTTAGGAATATGGGAGTAGTGTCTTAAGATGGTGGTAGGGAGATGATCACTGAGAGAGTCAGGTAAGGTGGTGGGATTGTGGTATTGGTGGGGGGAATTGGTAAGGATCCAGTCTATGATGGAGCTGGAAGTGGAATTTTTATGGAAGTGAGTGGGAGATGTTATAAGTTGGTGGAAGCCATGTAGGTGGATACTGAGTTGGGGGGAGTCAGTTGTGAGTTTGGACCAATCAATGTTGACATCACCAAGGATAAGTGTCTCATATGGTATGTTGTGGGAGAACCAAGATAGGATGTTTTCAAGAATGGGCAGATTGTTACCAGGAGGAAGGTAGATATAGGCAATTGCAAGTTTTTTGTGGGGATTCAGATGGCAGTTAAGGATGATGATTTCAGCTGGGAGGAAGTCAGGAATTGAGGAAGGGTATGGTGAGAGGTTAAGAATGTTTGAGTAGAGGATGGCCACGCCACCACCTTTTTTTTACAGGTCTATCAGATCGGAAGATATTATAACCTGGTGGGAGTATTTCACTATTTGAGATTTGTGGCTTGCGCCAGGTTTCAGATAGGGAGAGGATGTGAGGGGTATTGAGACTATCCATGAGTGCAGCTCAGTGACTTTATTTGCTAGACTCTGAATATTCAATGAGTAAATAGTTAAGTATTTGGACGGAGATGATTGTTGTGACTGAGGTTGGTTACTGTTAGAGGAGTAAGGGGGCAGTGTAGAGGTAGTTTTGGGGAGAGAAGAGGGACCAGAGTTGGAATGCATATCTCCAGAACAAAGTAGGTTTTTAGTGAGGAGAGAGTGTGTAGTAGATGCTAGATGGAGTTTATATAGTTTTGACTTAGCTTTGTAGGAAGGTTTAAAAACATGTATTATGGATATTTTATATAGACTTGAGGTAGAGGTAGTAAAGAGATTAGGGGAGACAGTAAAAGATGAAGTAGTTGGATATATGTTGTATGAGTCAGACGTTGGTGAACATAGGAGTGGGTCAGAGAGATTGGAGTGGTAAGAGTTGGAGATAGAGAAAATAAGGAGTAGTGTAGAAGATATTAAAAAATAATACATGTTGGAATAAAATATGGTCAGATAGAGTAGGTAGAGAGACAGTGGTATAAAGGAAGTGGTGTTGACAAGATTGACAGATTAGTAAGGTGGTTGTGGCAATAGGCAGGAAGTGGAATTGTAGTGGCTAGTGGGACAGAAAGGGGAGGGATAGTTAGGTATAAAGATAATTGTAATGGGGTGGATGGGAATGAGGGGTAGGGTAGGGGGGTGAAGTGAGCACAAGCGGTGCGGGGCTATTATGTTCAACATCTTTATTTTTCTTGATCTTGTCTCACACTATGCTTAATTTGTTTGTCTAGCTTGTTTATATCAGTTTCAAAATTGTAGTTCGACCTCTTTCATTTCTTATATTTTTTGTCTCTTACCTTAATCAAGTATCTTGTTCTTATGGAAATATATCCCCTGATGTTGTACGCCTATTACCCGATGTTAAACATTTTTGCACTCAATTTCTCTTTCAATAATTTCCACATTCCTTCTACAGTTTTTCCACTGAATGCATCACTCCAGTTAGTTTTACATAGTTTCTGTTTCACTTCCATATGATTAATCTTCTGTGCATTGGTTTAGATTTCAGTTATGCAGAATTATCTAGCAACAAATTAACCTTTATAACCCCATAATCTCTGCACATCAATGGTAGTAGAACTTGACATGAAGTAACAGCAATTTCTTTTGGAACACAAACAAGGTCTAGTATGGTCCTTACCCTGGTAGTTTTTTCTTACGTCTGAAGCAATTGCTTTTCATAAACATAAATTGTGAATAATTTCCTTACTAATGTTGTTTAATCAATATTATTCCAGTATGTTTCTGGTAAATGTAAGTCCCCAGCCACTATTATTCTTTCCTCATATGCTTCATGCAAGAAATGTATGAATTCCTCTAGGTCATCATCTTTTGACTTTGATCGTCCATACACTCCAACAATTGTTATATGTTCTAGGGTTGTCTTTACTGTCACATTTACACAATCTAGAGTATTGGTATTATTACTGAACATGTAATAATCACAGGTCTCATAACTATGTTTAAGCCCTATCATAACACCTCCACCTGATTTTTTGTTAGAATGTCTGTTACAGTAAAAACATTTACACCCTGACAGGACTGGTTTTGAGTCATTGTTCTTTGACCATGTTTCACAAACAATAACAACATCAGTCTTGTAGTAATGTACCAAATATTCCAATAATAAAACTTTATCATTAATGCTCCTAGCATTAACACGCATCAGAGATGTATCAAATGTTGCTATCTGTGAAGTGTTAAATTTTCGATCTGGCAAAAATCCTGCCTTGTGTTTGTCAAATATAGCAAGATATCTACGCAAATATTCTCTTCCCTGATCTTGACAAATGCATGCCATCCTGTCTGTACTCGTGTTCTCAAAATTAGGCTTGGAAGCTCTATACATTTCCATTTTTTAAAATGGGATACTTTTTTCATACAGGTTTTTACCCCAAAAAACATTTCATTCATGTTGATCTGACTCTCCTTTCTATATATGATTTGTGAAAAATACGTCCCAATGCCAGAACAAGCTATAATATTTAAGGGGGCTGTAAGTTCTCTACTAACAGTCAGAGAGTCCTTGTAGAACAGATCATTTGTACAGACATGAATAAAAACAGAGACATACTTCCTTATGTTAAGGCGTTCTAAGACTTGTCTCACATACTTCATTTTAGCTCTGGCAAACATAGCACAACTCAATGTTCATTATCTTCTCTACAAATGTATCAGTTCCTCTAATAACTGAATGTTTAATTACAAAAACATATTTTCTGACCAGATCTGAAGAATCTTCAACTTCTAATTTAATAATATCTGCTCTATCAATTGTTACAAAGGAATGAGCTTCATCACCATTAGTCTTATTAATCCCACTGTTTTCATTGTGTATTACATTTGCAAGCATACAATTCTCATTCAGTTGGCTTTGTACATCAAAAACTTGAGACATGTCAACATCTATCTTTCTCCTCTTTTTTTCTTACAGTACTGTTCTTCAATCCATTCACATTCAGTTTTATTTTTCTTCCTTTTCACCTGCCCCTTACCTCTTTTTTTCTCCCTTCTGTTTTAGAAACATGCTGCCTTTTTCTGTAGACTGAAGGTTTTCTGACAGAAAAAATGTATCATTCCCTGTAGTCATTTTATGTTACATAAGAAAGCAGTTTCCTTTTTGTATGTATTCTCTTTACTTTACAGACATTAGCAGATATCTGTATTTGTCTCTAACTTTACTGTAAAGAGTGATGTCAATATATATATATATATATATATATATATATATATATATATATATATATATATATATATATATATATATATATATATTACAAATACTCTTGCAGCTTTGCAGTATGTATTTTAAGTTAGTGGATGACATATGGAAATATTTACAGTAGTGTGAGATGTCTCTGTGTCTGCTCCTGCAAATTTATGTTACGAATGCTTTGTGGTTTACATTTGGAAAGTTAGCATTTTTAATGTATTTTTTTTATCATAATAGAGTCAGTTATATTCCATAGTTATCCTTAACTTTATTGTACTAATTTTGTTATATTTCTATACAGCTATCATGATTCTTGAATTATAATCAATCTTTCTATAACTTTGGTACTGTACAATGTGAATGGACAACCATTTCTTATTAATTATAGATTACTTATGCATTTCTATAATGCCCCATTGTAACTGCAATACTCCATTGTGAACTCAGCTATTTTGAGTTACTTGTCGCACATTAACATATTACAATTTTATCCACAAGTTTCCTGCTGATATTGGCAAAATGTGCCAAATTCCAAGAGATTTACAGAATCCAGCCCATAGAAAAAATTAAGTAAACCTTGTAACTAAAAAAAAAAAATCCTTATTTTCTGCAAAATCATTTGTAACTTTGATCATAAGGAGTACAGCAGGAAATGAAATTAATTATATAAAGTAAAGGGGCTTGCAAACCTGACCAATACACTTAACCTTATTGTAGACTCCAGGATAAAAGAAAAATAAAATATAAAGTGAATATTGCTCAGCAAGCTTAGATACGTAGGCACTGAAGGACTGTATTAGAATGCCTCAAAACAGCAATAGATTACATGAGCTACCTGAGAGAAGGGATGAGCATACCTGGCTAGTGAAAAGTCAACCCTTTGCTCTTCCAAAGCCTTCAAAGGACTAATAGGGTTCTACTTCCATAACTAGTTAACCGTAACCAAAAAAGATGAAACATGAAAATGAAATTACTAGTTTAATTGGAAGAAGGGTCAGGTTTATAATCTGCCAGTTCAAGCTCTTTGCTGGCTTGCTGGCTCAAAGCCTCTTAAAAGAATGATTATTCACCAGGAAAAAGCTTAATATGCAACAGTGCTAGCCTCTGATTGAACCTTTAAGATAAGAACTTTGAAAAAAGACAGAGAAATCCATGAAGCACTGATCTGGTATCCCAACCTGCAGCCTCAGCAATCAACAAGACAAAATAAAAGATTAGGAATCGTGATGACTGTTCAGAATGTCAGATCCAGGCCACAGCTAGCTTAACAAAACTTAGCAAAAATAAAAATAAATAAAGTCTTCCTTCCTGTTAATGGTTTAAGCGGAGAAGAATGATCGTCCATCATTGAATAAAGATCTGCTTAAACTCTTAATTGGATTGATTTTTCCTCTGGAAGGAAGACTTTATTTTTATTTTTACTAAATTAGCTGGGGCCAGGATTTGACATTCTCATCAGTTATCCTAATTCCTAATCTTTTAAGATAAGAACTTTAAGGCATCTATTTTTTTCCTCATCAGTATGAATATCTAGGTAATTTCTGAGGTACATATCTCAGCTCTTTGGTTGCTACCATATATCTCAAGACAAAAATAAAATTATTGCAGACACAGAAAGAGCTGATAAGTCACCAAAATCTGAAACAATCCCATTCAGAAATTAGCATACTTGCACTAATTTACTGAAACCAGTTTTAAACTTGAAGAAAATACAATTATAATCAGTTTTATCTATTTGTTTAAATTGTATTGTCAGACTACAACTTATAACAGTAAGTGGGCAAACTCAACACGTATAACAATGTACTACAATGTTGCAAACACCCAAGTTGAGTCTGAAGATGGTCCATTAGGATAGGTGTCTTACCATGGTAAGCAAATGGAAATAAAGGGCTGTATTCATGATCAATGCAGTTTTTTCATAGAGGGAGTTTGTGAAAAAATCTACACCTTTGTTATGTAAATGCAGTGCTCTTCCACCCCCCTGCACCACCTTAGTAATGGATGCTTACCCTAACCCTAATACTGCCCCTTCCATCAACCTTAATCCTATACCTTACTTTCACAAAAAAACTTCCTGTAACACTGCCACCACACGACACACACTTGGAAATACCTGTCTTGACATTACACACCATCAACATTTCTACCACTTGGCTATACAAACTGACATCATTAAACCACACCCTCCTGCGTTTATTGAAGAAACAGACTAAATGTGGAGGACTTGTGCACACAAATATTGTCTGATATGTGTTTTTCATATTCCTGGTGAATAGCCTGTTGTAGCTTTTTGTGTAAGTGGGTTGCTGAGTGGGTAATGATTTACTTTTAGTGATTTTAAAACAGTATCTTATACCTGGAAGGTGTCATACACAATGTCCATTAAGCATAGTGAGGGTGATGGCCACATAGATCAAGAGCAAGTACTGGCATGTGAGCTTGATGCTGAGCTGCTCTGATGATGGGATTTACTGAGTGCAGGGAACCTCGTGACATTGACCTAACAGTGCTGCAGGACCTAGACCTTGACCAAGAGGTCAAATCATTTGTTCTTGAATTCTGACAAGGTCTGTCTGCCTTTTTTTCTGGAATCCTGTGGAATGTGTGAAGCACTTTCTAGAGATGTGGTTTGTAGCCTACCCATCCACCATGCATGCAGACAGTCCCACAGCTATGTCCACATGTACTCCTAATGTGTCTCTGGTAAGTCTTTACAAGTGTGCATATGGAAGCTGACATGGATGCTGTGCATACAACCATACTGCACATGAGAATCATCATGGCATTGTCCCTGACCTCAGCCATTCCCATATACTGGTGAAGGCCCTCATGTATACTCTGAATCTCTAATTTTCTCTACCTGTGGCAGTAACATGTGCATGAACTATGTCATGGCACATCTAATGCTGCATGACCAAGGTCTTGTGTGTCTCTAGAACTAACTATAAAAAATTAATTTGCCTGGCACATCTGAATGTAAGAGTGAAAGTTGTTACTGCCACCTCTGTAAGAGTAATTTCTTTATCCAGGGGTGCAGGCTGTGACTATCCAACAAGTTATGAGGTAATGACGTGTCCTTAAATTGGTGAATTTGTGACTTGTTATCACTTCCTATGTATTTATCTACCTGCTGTGGTATAGGGGGCCATGGTAGTTTACTTTGTGACTATGACTCCAGAAAAAAAAGTCGTTATAACCCCCCTGTACTCTTCCATCATCAGCCCAATAATAGAGTACAACTCTCCCTTTGGTATGCTCCTTTCCAAACTCTGCAGCAATTGGAGAGACCACAAAGGTTTCTTACAAAGAAAATTAAGGGTCTTCAAGGTCTGTCTTCTGTTGATAGACTGAAATCATTGTCACTTTACCCTGTGTGATACAAACTGCTCAGAGGTGATGTGTGCCTTGCATATAGAGCAATCAGTCTCTGATCCAGCTTTAAGGGAAATGCTCCATATTTTCAAGCCAAATGGCACATGGGTCATTCGTTCAAAGGACCTTAACCTGGTATGTGACATCAACAGAACTTGCTGGAGACACAGATTTTCTCACACATGTTGCCCCATCTTTGGAACATGCTTCCTATTCATGTTAAACAAAGCCCCTCATTGGCCGTATTTAAGCACAATTTGGGCGATTATATGGGTAACCAGAAATTCACCCTGGGGGTTTCACCTGTGTCCCTCTTGGACAGGAGCAATAGGTACTAATTTTAGGGTCTTCTTGAACCAGACATCCCGTGGGAACATGGATTGAACTTGGCTAGGCTTGTAAGGGCCCTGGAGCTGTTAGCCTAGTAACCTCCTATGATCTCATGATGCTATAATGTGTCACTGTCCTTAGGTTGTGACATGAATATTACAGTTATGACATAATTGTTGGCTATACTGCTGTCAACATCAGCCTGCTGTGTTAAAGCACAGGGTGAGTTTTGCTGTGGTCCTGACTATGTAAAGAGATATGTTAACATGCGGTTAATGTGGCCTGAGGCAGATGTAATTATTTCTATCTGTAAACAGGACAGCATAACTTACCATGAATTGCCTGTGGATTTTCCCCTGCCCCTGATGTTGATGACACACCTGAAGATGAGATATGTGATGATGATGTGCATATGTGTTATGGCAATTACAGACTGGCATAACAAATGAAGATAAGCTGCAGAAAATGACTAACCCTTCACACTGCCTAACAGAAGAATTTTGAAGGTACTGCTATGAACACCACCTCTAGGGTTGCCAGTAGGATCCTCATCTGCATCCAATTTGTTACCTGTTTTTGAAAGAAGATACTCCTCATCAGCATTAAAGGTCTGAGTGTGGAAAGGCTACTATCAGTACTGTTATGTACAATTGATTTCTGCCTAGCTTTAGTCCTGGCATGTCCCACCATACCATTAGCTGTTTTCCTGCACTGTGATAGGGTGCTGTTCCTTCCCTATACAGTGCTAATGACAACCACTGCTTGTTTTCATGCCTTAGCTCTCTCTGCCTTGGACCACCATTTTCCTAACAGGTATTTCCCATATGTCCTGAAAGCATCCATAAATATGTGATTCTCCCCAGAATTGAAGTTACTTCTCCTGTGATTTGTTCCCTGCTCTTGTATCATGTTATAGCCTACAATCACATAGTGTGACAACAATGGCAATCTGTCCCCTATCTTCCTTTTATAACAGCTGTATGAAATGTTGACCATGAGTAGCAGTCTTTTACAGACATACAGGGAAATAATAATATAAATACACCAGGCAGCACTAATTCTGAGTATTTGTTTTTTAGTGCTGTTATCCATACTGCTTGTGTTAAGTTGTTATCTGATACAAAGGTATGTATATGATAGCTGTGGTACTGATATACTCCCTGTATGTACGTGATTAGCTCAAATCACCTGATGCTTACTATTAAACTATCCTTTCCCATTTGAACAGTAACAGTAAGCCCCTTGACACATAGTAGCACTGAAAATGATACCTTACACGTTCCAAATTATGTCATCCATAGACCATGAAAATAATATGAATTCTCATGACTTACCAGTAAATATGACTACTGCTCACTACTTTTTACTTTCATTTTTTTAAGTTTTTACTGGTGCATTCAGGTCAATAAAGCCAAACACCACTAGATGTACATGAAGGGGCAAAATCTGGCATGTCTGCAGCTACTGGGGTTTGACTTTATTGACTTAAATATACCAGTGAAGTCTTAATAAGTCATGGGCATTCAAAAGCCATGTAGCTGAAACAGCAGTATATACTTAAGGAGCCATTTGTATGTATTCCATAGGCCTCCAATGCAGGAGGTTTAAGGTATTACATAGTGACTATACCTTTGCTGTGTATTTCCCTTAATGTGACCTTTTTATCCTTTGTCTTGGATATTTATATAACTTAGAGGGTTGTGGGGGACAAAGAAATCCCCTACTATACCCAGGGCGGATATTTTTGGGAGGAGGGTGGAGAAAAAACAAACTTTTAATTTCATTATTTCAATGACTTGTGACCACCATGGATTGGCATTTGAACACAGAGTAGGAAGCTGTGCTACCTATGTAGTACAAACCACAATCAAAAATCAGTGTTATAAACAAGCTTTTTAGTGTCACAAATACAACAAATCTGTCCAGTTTCAGTGCAAAGGAAAAAAAGTAACCGATGTGCAGTGCACTGGCAAATCCACAGAAGGCATCCAATCACAAATACTGACTTATTTCCTGGTCAACAAAGGCCCATATTGCTCTGTTTTTAGTGTCATGGTGTGATATTTGACTAGAATGTTTAGAGCTGCACAGCAGTGCTGCTGTTTTTTATTCACTGAGACCTACTTTATAGATTTGATCTAAATCTAGCCACTACAAGATCAGAGTATTACATATTTCTTATTTGTTTACCATCTAGATATACTTTACTCCTACATTTGCTGATTTATAAAGCTGGTTACTGTGTCAGTGTTTTATGTTTTATTTAAAACATGCTGACCAAGTTTATCTTGTGATAAAACATAAAATTGTTGGTGTTCTGGACATCTAGTCATGCCAGGCAAAGAAACAAGTGATTTTCTAAGTAACTGTTAGGGTTTCTTTAGATTTATGTTGCTGTGCTTTGCATGTCATTGCAGAGCATTTGGCTGTGCTGCTCTGAACTGCATAATGCCTTCCTGAAGACATTGGAGGATATGAATGTATCACAAAATACCATCATACTGGGAGACTTCAACTACCCAAACATAGATTGGGTACATTATTCTAGCCCTAATAACCTAGCCCAAAGGTTCCTGGAATTCATAAATTCAAATGCACTGGAACAACTAGTCACCTCTCCCACTAGGGGAGATAATATACTAGACCTGATCATCACAAACATGGAGACAAAATGCTCCACACCGGAAGTATACCCCTCACTAGTGAGATCTGACCACAAACTAATCACCCTGGATATACATATCCCACCTCCACCCCCAGCACAAAAGACCACAGTGAAAAACTTCTCAAAAGCAGACTTCACTCTTCTTAAGACTGAGATGGTATCCTTTAAGCCCACTGTGCCAGTGGATACCACATCCCACAATGCCGAATCCTTCACAAATGCTTTCTATGGACATCTCCAAGAATGCATGGATCATGCAATCCCAAACAAATCCAAGTCCCTCTCCACCAAAGGTAAGCGTCCTGTCTGGTGGACCTCAGCCATAAACAAATTGTATAACAAAAGAAGGAAGCTACTGCACGTCAGAGCAAAATCCCATGAAGGGAAGACATCTCTGATCAACATTAGCAGAAAACTATGTTCTCTCATAAAAACATCCAAGGCCAACTTTGAGAGAAAAATCGCTAAGGACACTAAAGATAACCACAAAGCCTTCTTCAGCTATGTTAGAAACCTGGTAGGAAACCCTCAGATATGCTCAGAGTTGGTTCACAACAACAAAAATACACTGAACCCACAGATATTGCCAACATTCTGGCTGACAGGTTCAGTGCAAATTTCTCCTCCTTCACCCCCAAAAGAAATACTTATCCCAGCTGAATGTAATCTCCTGTCATCTCAGATGTCCAAGTGAGAACCGCCATAAACAAAGCAAAACACAGCATCAATGGGACCTGACGGTATCCCGGGTTGCGTGTTACGTGAACTCCAAGAGGAGCTAAACCCACACATAAAAATGCTATTTAACCTTAGCCTTACTGATATGTACCTGAACACTAGCAACAGTGGTCCCACTCCACAAGGGGTGCCTCTACAGACCCTGAAACTGACCATAAGCTTAACCAGCCTGGTCTGCAAAGCTATGGAAAGAATCATTATGGAACTCATAAACAGAGACATAGGGGACCTACAGACACTTGACCCCACCCAGTTCGGCTTTGTAAAGGGCAGATCCTGCCTTTTAAACCTGGTTGACTTTTTCAAACAGTCACTAGAGCCATTGATGAGGGCAAAGCAGTCCATACAGCATACCTGGACTTGGCTAAGGCCTTCGACACAATACCCCACTCAGGCATCATAGATAAGCTCAACAGCTTAAAAGTAAACCCTTATGTCACTAGATGGGTTGCAAACTGGCTAAAGGACAGAACCCATAAAGTTAAAATCGCTGGAGCAATGTCAGACTCAAAGCCAGTCACAAGTGGTGTCCCACAGGGATCTGTCCTGGGACCCCTCTTGTTTGGCATTTATTTCTCAGATGTTAAAGCAAACATGGGAGGGCTGTGGCTGACAAAGTTTGCAGATGACTGCAAACTAGGTGCCATAGTCGATACACCAGCAGACACACACATCCTACAAAAAGGCCTCACAGAAATGGACAACTGGTGTAAACTAAATGCCAAAAATGTATAGTCATCCCTTTGGGAAAAACAAAGTACCCACAAATTATCACATAGACAGCAACCCACTGAGTATGGAAAAGTAATCAGAGACCTAGGGACCCCTCATTTGACAGCCAAAGTGGTTAGAAAAACATTCTACCTTGCACACCTCATCATGAAGGGATTCACATCCAGATCCAAGGATGTCATTGTACCCCTATATTCCTCCCTCATCAGACCCATGATTGAGTACAATGCCCCATTTGGTATGTACCTCACCCGGCATTTGCAACAGCTGGAGAGACCACAAAAGTACCTCACCAAGAGGATCAAGGGTCTCCAACATATGTCTTATTCTGCCAGACTAAAGAAACTTCAGCTCTATTCAGTAGCATACCGCCTGCTCAGAGGTGATCTCTGCCTAAGGTCATGTCCAATCAGGATCTGATGGACATGCTCCACCTCAAAAAATCCAAATCCATTAGGACCACGAGAGCTAAAGACTTAAACCTCGGCACAAGTATGAATAGGACATGCTGGAGAGATAGATTCATAACCCAGAGGCTTCCCATGCTTTGGAACAAGATCCCAGTTCGTATTAGGCAGAGCCCCTCACTGACTCTCTTCAAGAGAAATCTTGATGAGTGGATGGGAGATTGTAGGTCACATCTGTGTCACTGCTAGACAGGGGCACAGTAAACTAATTCTATTATATAAGGGGACCTTCATTATGTCACTACTAGACAGAGGCACAGTATTCTAAATTTATTCTGTACATTTTTTGTACCATTTCATGGGGTGGCAAAAGCCACATCACTATGGCTAGGCTTACAAATGCCCCAGGGCAGATAGCCTAGTACTATACTATGAAACTATGAAACTATAAACTTCATGGCACAGTGCACTCAGTAACTGCAAATAATTTATTTTTTTTTAGTTTGTTATTGATGCTGTGGTCCCTAAGTTGTCTATCCCATACATTCTGTCACACTGGAACTATATGTTAGAGTTGTAGACACTAAATTTGGAGGCTAGTATCAAAAAATAAATTTTCAGTGCCAATGAGGTTGTCAGTACCCAACTCACCAAAAACAACCCTTCTTATACTGAGGTACTTACAAAATCTCTCCCAAAGTCTCAAAGACATTTTAAGCACTTCTGTGCACAAATTACTCAGCAATACAATGTCACTTCACCAGCTGCATAAATAGCACAATCCAACATAAAAACTGCAAAGACAAGTCACCAGACTGGTATACCCAAGCACATTAAACCTATTGGATAAGTGAATAGATATGAAAATGTCCTAATCATAGGTAACTCCACAGGGAGAGACACGGGTGCACCTCTCAACAGTTGCCAGGATATTAGAGATTACTAGGGCATTCAAGTCCCTTCATCTCCAGGTACATATACATCATATTTATTTTTCACATTGGTGTGAATGACTTGAGGCATGTATCCTTGGATTATATGAAGACGGACGCAGTGGAGCTCTCCAAATATATGTCCAAGGCTGGTATGCAATTAGTCTTGAATAGCATCCTATGTTTGCAAAGAATGATGTCTTAACATAAACAAATGATAACTGACTTCAGCAACTGGCTTACTGGTGTTATTTCAGTGCACTCCAATGCGTGTCAATCTGGAAGGAGACTGTTGACAGTTTTACAAATTTTTAGAGGGGTGGCCTACACCTCACTCCTTAAGGCTTCCTTATATAGGCCAAACCTTTCTTCACTCCCATAGCCTGCTTCACCTGTCAACCTAGCCAAATCAAATATGGACAGTATAGACAGACCACTGATCAGTGATAGAAGTCTTACTAGGAAGTATCCATCTTTAGAGGCACGTCTAACCCTAAACATTATTGGCATTTGGATCATCACTTAAACATGGTTTAGTGCAGCAATAACACATCCTTACTGACAGGATTTAATGCCTACTAGGGCCAAATCCTACACAAGGCTCCATAGGCAGCTGCCTATTGCTAGGAAGAGGGCCCCATAAACATCAGTGTTACCTTATAAATGTAGATCTTTCTACTGCACCAATATGATGTGCCACAGCTCCAATTTCTTCTCTTTCATTGGTTCAAATTTAGAGACACTAGGAGAGTGACTTCCTGTAACATGTCACAGTTAAAATGGACCAGTAGGAATGTGGCCATTTTTATATTAAGACAACATCATGCAGTGCTGAAGACTTTCTGTGAGGATGTGATAAGTAACTGTGCAGCGCATTTGTGGTATGTGTACAATTTTGTTAGCGCGCACATGTGTGTGTGTGTGTGTGTGTGTGTGTGTGTGTGTGTGTGTGTGTGTGTGTGTGTGTGTGTGTGTGTGTGTATGCACATGAGTGTGATGCACTTAGTCTGAAAGTGAAGCTCTCCCTCTCAGCAGTCCCTAATTTTGCAGAATGCCTCTGATATTGCACCATATAATAATATGAGCCCTATACCTCATTATACTCTTTAGTTTTGAATAAATTACTGAGAACTATAGTCAGTCGGTTAGTAATGACCATCTTTAGAGTTTTACAGTCATTATTCAGAAGATGCATATCAGTGCCATATCTGTTATTCTGTTAACTGTTTAAATAAATTAGAGTTGTTTAATGCAGAGGATTAATGATCTGAGATGTTAACAAACTACCTCCTGATGTCAAAAACACAGGATTTGATTTCATTAATCAGATGGTGTTTCTCAGTTGCCCCTGAAAAGGGGTACTTTATCCAGTGGGTTTATCTCAATAACAAATATATAAATAAATAAAATAATATGTAACATTCTCTCTTTCTGAGCTATTGTGCTGAATTCTTGGGTAAAGAAATTGTGAGAGGTGTGTTCCTTATAACATGTGGCTCTCTGGCAAATTCCTATGGCTCGCAGTCACTAACTATTGACAGGCATGTGAGTTTCAGACATTGTGTCCTTCAGAAAATGCTTGGTAGCACAAAGTCTATTATTATACAAACTTTCTACTATTGTATGAGAACTATTTTTAATCTATTCCTGATTGTGGGTCTTTATCACTGATTCTTAAGGTAAGAAGTTGAAAGGGAAAAAGGGAGTTACAGTCAGTTACATTGTACATTTCCATGTTATTATTGATGTATCTGTATACTTGTTTGATAGAAAGCAAACTTCTGAGGAGCACACAGCCATATAAGGGAGTGTAATTGACTGGCACATCTATATGTATATCTATATATATCTATCTATATATATATATATATATATATATATATATATATATATATATATATATATATATATATATATATATATATATATATATATATATATATATACATATATAGATATAGATATATACATATCTATATATATATATATATATATATATATATATATATATATATATATACACATACATACATATATATAAGTGTGTGTGTGTATGTGTACATGTAAATACTTGGTTCCTACATCTTAGGGTCATTATAATGTAAAAGAATCAGTTATAGTAAACAGGAGCATCATCATATGAGCCGTGTTCTTTGGGTATTACCCTTGGTTTCCGTGTTTTGTTAATTGTGTGTTTATTATTTAGTTGTGAATTAATTTGGCAACATGAAAACTATGCATTTAATATTAATATTTTTAACTCTAATTAATACAGTGGGTGAAGGTCAAAAGGAAGTTTATTGATAAATAGGGAGAATAGCATGAAACGGGGAGAAAAGCATACGTGACAAGACTGATACTTGTAAAATCCCTTTGGATATGGATGCTGTTAAGGATGTCAGTCCTTGCATTTTAATGCTTCAGTTGGATAGGAGATTTTTCAGCCAAGAGGATGCTTATGGGTTTATGCTGGCTGCAAGTGATGAGTTTACTGGGAGTGTATGGTCAACTGTGTCAAACACTTTGCCTAGAGCAATAAAGATGGCCACTGTTAGAAGTCCTCCATCTATGATTTGTTGCATGTCATCAATTAGAGTCTAAAGAGCAATTATTGTGCTTCCTCCCATCCAAAAAACATGGTGTTGTAACATGATGTTTTAATCTTATTTGGGCAAATTTGTTGTAACTTAGCTTTTCAAGTAATTTATCCGGAGTAGGAAAATAGAGTTGGGCCTAAATCCATTGCTTGTTATGGGGGATAGTAATTTTCGAGATAGGTGCATCTCTAGCTATCTTGCATTGAGGGGGCATAACATTAGTGGCTCAGAGGATGGTCTAGCTTGGAATTTAAATGGAGTAAAATGTTGGTTGTACAAAAAGGATAAGCGGGCCAAGGAAGAAAAGTATAGTTACCCAAGGGTTAAGCTACAGCAACGGAATAACTAGGGTTTAATGTCTGGGAGCAGTGAAGAGAACTACAGAGAACAGAACTACAAAAAACTGAATCTGGAATCTGGTGAAATGACTATAAGGAAATGAAAGTGGGTGGTATCTTTAGTGATGTGAATGATAAACAAAAATAATAATAAAAGTAAAGCCAAAGGTGTGGTACTTACTGAGGCATGTGCCACTGGCAGGATCTGAAAAGACTGGTAAGGAGACAAAAGTGTTATGGGAAAAGGCTGCAAGTGTTGTACACAGAGACAGGGATAGGAAGCCCTGTTTTTGAGACTTATAGGCAAGCCTTGAATATTCACAAATGCTCGAGACAAAGGGAGCTTCAGGACTTAGATTGTTGGAGAAAGGAAAATGGAGATACCAATATGGGAGATGGACCCCAAGAGAAGTTTGTAGAGAATGCTTGAAGAGAGTTTCAAGAGACAAAATAGGCTCAGGGCCCAGGTAGGTATTTAGAACAAGTCATTAACTAGTGGGAGAGAAAGTTATTTTGGGGAAGAAGTGTAAAAAGAAAAAGTATATTCTCACAAGGGAAATTATATGGATGGATGAACATGTCGTAAAGAAAGAGGAATGAAAGAGATGGGTTGTCGAAGGAAAAGAAGAAAGTGAGAACATTTGGACTGAGTTGGTAAGAAATACTAGGCAGAGAGAGAGAGACATTATAAATGACACTCAGAGGGGTAGAAACAATCATGAATATAGAAATAAAAGAGGTAGGACATGGGTAAAGGTACCCAGTAAGAAATGGTTAAATTAGGAAAAGCAAGGCATGATGGAGAATGATATATGTCATTATATAGGACAGGGATGAGGCACTATGAAACCTAAAGGTTAAATGGGAATTAGAGGAAAAATATATGCGGAAGAAGGGCGAACAGGAAGAAATTATAGGGATAGCACATTTGCTTAAGGTTTCCCCTCACACTGCAAGACCAGCAGCTGAGACTGGTCCATAAATCTCCCAAATGATGTTAACATACTGCAAGAGGGTCTCACAGCAACAAAGGACTGGTGCCAAAGTCATGGTCTTAAGTTAAATGCAAAAAAATGTATTATCATACCATTCGGCAAAAACACGGCCCCAACTGATTACTACATCAACGGCATACCCCTAAGCACACAACCTGTGGTGAGAGACTTAGAATGACAACAATCTCACATTCGACCATCATGTAGTGGCAGTGGTCATAAAAGCTTTTTATTTGGTTTATCTCATAATTGAAGGAAATGCATCCAGAAAAAAGGAAGTTCTTACCCCTCTGTACTCCTCCCTCATTAGGCCAGTAATTGAGTATAATGCCTCATTTGGTATGTACCTCTCCAATCACATGCAACAACTGGAAAGGCCACAGAAATACCACACAAAGAGAATCCATGGCCTCAAACACCTGTCCTATGCAGACAGACTCAAATCACTATCACTCTACTCGGTATCGTACAGATTGTTCAGAAGTGATCCTGTGTCTTGCCTGCAAGGCAATATTGGACCCTGCTCTACTAGAGATGCACCATATTCATAAGTCTAACTCCTCATGCATTACCCACTTGAAAGGCCTAAATCTAATATGCAGCATCAACAAAACCTGCTGGAGTGGCAGGTTTGTCTCCCAGAGGCTGCCCCATCTCTGGAATAGACTTCCCATGCATGTCAAACACAGTACCCCACTGACCCTCTTAAAGCCCAACCTTGATGAGTGGATGGGTATCCACAAATTTCTCCCAGGGGTTCCACATGTGTCACTCATTGACAGGGGCAACAGGTGCTGACTGAGGTTTCTTTTTTGGGAATAAACTCTTGGCTAGGCTTGTAAGGGCCCCAGGGCCATTAGCCTAGTATCCTCCTAAGATCCTATATGATCCTATGATAAATGATTTTACCAATAAAATAGACTAGAATGGATAAAGGATCTTGATTGTGGCTTGAGTTGTAGGAAGGAGAACAAAAAGATAATTTACATCTATTGAGAAAGTGGACAGCTGTGGAAGAAGTCATGAACGAATAGGGGAAATATATGGAAATATATGAGATGTATACAAGTGTGGACTGAACATAAAACAGACCAGGACCAAAAAAGGTGTGAAAAAAATCTCATGGCAGGAAGAACACAAGGTTTAAGACAGGGAAACAATGCAACAAGACTATGGAGGGTAAAAAGAAAGATGAACTGGAGGAGTAATGAAAAAGATTCATTTCAGACATTGATATGGTGACAGTATGACATTAAGATATCAAAATACATATAATGCTATAAGTAATTAGAAGGTATGAAGAGATGAAATAAAAGAGCAGGTTATCATCACAATATAGAAGGAAACAGACTCACTCAGGTCCACTTGAATCAGTTTTTAACTGAAGCTTTCCGTCAGGTTTTGTGCTCAAGGAATGGAAGATTACTACAGTCATCCCCCTGCACAAAGGAGGCCCAAACATTCATCTGGGTAACTACAGGCCCATAAGTCTTACCAGCCTCATATGTAAAGCCATTGAAAGGATCATCACGGATGTGATAAATAAGGACAAAGGTAACCTGCAAAGGCTGAACCCATCACAGTTCAGCTTTGTTAAAGGAAGGTCATGCATTGTAAAACTAGTGGACTTTTTTGAGAAGGTCACCAAAGCACTGGATGAAGCTAAGACTGTGCACATAACTTACCTCACCCTGGCTTTTGATATAATACCCCACTCATGCATTACAGACAAACCCACCAATTAGGTATGAACCCTTGTATCATCTGCTGTATAACCAACTGACTCACTGATCTGACCCAGGAGGCCAAAATAGGTGAGACCACCTTCACCAAGAGGCCAGACACTAGTGGGGTCCCCCAGGGTTCGCTACTAGGCCTGCCCCTTTTTGGTATCTATTTCTCTGAAATGGAAGTAAATGTTGAATGTTTATGGTTGACTAAGTTTGCAGATGATTGCAAGCTGGGGGTTATCATCAACTCCCCTGCAGAAACTAGCATTTTTCAAGAAAGTCTATCTCTGACTAACAAATGTTGCCAAAGCCATGGTATTAAACTCAGTGCTAAGAAATACATAATTGTACCCTTTGGGAAATCAACTATCCTGGCTAATTACCATGTTTGTAATACACCCCTAAGAGTCGACCCATTGGTCAGGGATCTGGGTACGCAGGTAGGCAGTAGACTTGCCTTCAACCACCACATAGCCACAGTGGTGAGGAAGTCCATTTATGTTGCGCAACTTATAAGTAAGGGCATGGCATCTAGGTCCAAACAGGTCATTATCACACTGTACTTATCAGACCAATCATAGAGTACAATGTTCTCTTTGGTATGTGCCTGACCAGGCATATGCAACAACTAGAGCAATGTCGAAGGTTCCTTTCAAAAAGAATACAAGGTGTAAAAAACCTACCTCATGCAGAGCACCTTAAAGCCCTTTCCCTCTACTCATTCTCCTATAGTTTGATGAGGGGTGATCTATGCCTAGCTTGCACGCCATCCACAAACCCCACACTTATGAATCTCCTATATATTTGTAAGTCAAGGCCTACCAGAAATACAAGGCCTAGGGACTTGAATTTTGACTGTGACTTAAACAGAACATGATGGAGAGACAGATATGTGCCCCACAAAGACTGACCCTCCTATGGAACAGGTTTTCCATCCATGTAAAGCTGAGTTCGTCTATTACCCAGTTTAAGCTTAACCTAGATAAGTGGATGTGGAATAGGAATTTACACCTGGCCTAGAATTCATGTCCCTTATGGACAGAGGTAGCTTATAAATGCCTGATCCTTAATGTCCTGTTTCGATGCAGGACATCATTATTCTTTCCAGAAAACTTGGCTAGGCTTAGAAAGGTCCCCGAGGGTCATTAGCCTAGTAACAGTGTGTGAATCTATGAATAAGACAAAACTCAATTCCTGAAATATGAGAGAATGTGAGTATACACACTGCTGCATAGCTTATCACGATGGTTGGTATACTTCAGTTTGCTGATGGAAGTACAGTTCATATACAATTAATTTCATATTCTGTGAGATTTCGAGTGTCTAGAAATTTTCCCTGCCTAAGGAGCAGCAGTACTGTAGTTAGAGAGTAAATGAGACAGATATAATCATAGTTCTTAACTGCTATGGTTTAGGCATAGCCCTATGAGTTTTGACCTCAGATTGTGCCTTGCTCCTGCTAGATTTACTGACTTTCTTCTGATTTTCACCATAAAGATAGACTGAAGTTTCCCTGAAGTAAGATTCTTTATCACTAACTACAGGGGTCTAGTATCTAAAGATGTTTTATTCCAAAAAATACATCTGCTATGAATATTAAAGACAAGCATTACAGGTATGACTATGCTCAGCAGACAAAGAAGTCTGGTAATCTTTTCTCATTGTTATGTGTGCATTATATTCTATAATGGGAATAGCCAGAGCACATTGCAGGGGAACAGTAACTTCCGTGGTGTTAGAAGAGATGCTTTTGGTTACTAGTGTGAGATATAGAAGAATACAGAAGGACTTTCTAACTTCAGCTCCTACTTTATGATTAAAGGAGAGGGATCCATTGTTCAGTGAACCCAACTTCCTGATCACTGTCTCACTAGATAGTAGGGTGTTTAGTGATGCAATATGTTGCATGAATTTGCTGTTTACCTAATAAAATCATATTTCATTTTTTGGCATTTAGTGTGTGCATTTTTTTGTTGCACCAGAAGTTTATTTGTATTAATTCCTTGTAAAGGCAATCAGTATAATTTATTGATTTAACATCTACTGACTCTGACAATGTGTCTTCAATCCTTGACCCCATTTACAATCCGGCTTACCACATAGTGATCAGTATTTAAGGCCATTTACGTATTTGCCATTCCATCATTTGGCATGGTATTGTACATCTTGGCCAGATCCAAGTAACTGGCGTGGACAGTGTGACTGCTGTCCACTGTCTGCATTATCTTGTAAAAGAGGTATGATCTACTCAGAACAAAATTAAATTGTTGTGGGTCCAGCCTGATCAAATTATTAATGTCACGATTAACAAAGTCAGTGATGATGTGCCCAGTGGATTTACAAACAAGACCTGTGAGGATTATCAGTCTATAGTTTCCAGGGCCACTAGTGGGGCTTCCCTTATAGAGAGATATCACCACAACAGTGCACCAGGATACAGGGGCATAGCTTGTAGTTAGGCTTAGGTTGTATAACTTAAAGTAATTTGGTCATGATCACGAGTGAATTATGACGTATAATGAGTTAAGCGCAGTGATTCATTTGCGTTGTTCAAATTTTGCATTTATTTGGAACATTTTCTAATTAAAAGGTTTGTAAACTTTTTATTAAACGATGGTCCAGATAAACTTAGTGTAGTCCATCCTGACATCACTGTAGGCAGAGCATGCAGTCTGTCTATAGACATTAACAGATGCCCCACTGGACATGCATGGTAGTGCACTCATTAAAGTATGTGGACACTCTTCACACTTTCACTACCATGATGCCAATTAACTTAAATTTTACTTTTAACTCAGTGGCATGATTGTAGGGAAGTTTTTCCACCAGCAAAAGCAGCTGCCAAATACATTTGTCAATGCTGTGAAAATGTTATTCAGCATTTCATGCACTACTTGATGTAGCGCAGAGACAGGAAATTACCTGTGAGGAAATCACTTTAAGGAGAGGATCAGTGAGGACTTGCTGCACACTGTTTATTAGACAACCCGTTATATTGTCCAAACTGATGAAAGAAGTGTTTTGGGTCTTGGAGAGTGCTTTAAGGAGCTGATCCTTTGAGATGGTGGTGGGGAGTAATTCAGGTATGTTTGTAGTGATTATGATATTTTCAGAGTAGACATTAGCAACAAACTTGTTTGCTAGTATGCTAGAGATGTCCTTTGACTTGGAATGGGAGGCACCATTATACAGAAGTTCAGAGCAGTGATGTAAATTATTCCTCAGTTTTCCAATGTAGTTTAAGAAAATGTCTAAATATTCTTAGCTTCAGAAACTAGCCTAATTTAATGGAATACTTTGCTGGACCTAATAGCTGCTTTCAGCTTCTTGGTGAGTTTTTTAATATTCTCTTTTTGTTGTGGGGTTCTGGCCTTACAAGGTAGTTTAAGCAGTTTCTTCCTTTTGTTATGCAGTTTGTTAATATCTGATGACCATTAGGGTGGTATGTGATTAAATATACCACTGTATTTGGTTGAGGAGGAGCCTGTCCAGTCTATGTATTAAACTATATCACCATGTAGAGCCCCAGTTTAGGTATGCTGCATCCATTGCTGGGTTTGCATGGGTGAAGTTAGAGATTTTGTCCAACAATTGTAGAATGATAGCCTTTTTGAGGTCACTAAATATGGTGGTGCTGGTTACCATAGGGGTGGATATTCTGAAGGTAAAAGTAAATGATTAGTGGTTTGACTGACCAACCTGGGATAGAGAACATTGCAGAGTTGAGTTTGTGAGAATTAAGTCAAGAAAGGTATTGTGCCTATTAAGATTACAGACAGTTTGATCTGGGGAATTTTCATGTATCCAATCTAAGAGATGCTTTACATACCCTATGTTAGAAGTGTAGGCACTCCAGTCTATTGAGGAATAGTTTAAGGATCCGTTACTTATAAGGATAACATCAGTGAATGCTAGAAAATTATTGCGATTCTGTGAGATAATGGAAGGGGACTGCTAGAGAGCTATGAGCTGAAAGTCTGATTTTCCTAATGTGAGCTGGAGTTCTAAGAGCTCATTAGGGGGTTCTTTGGGTATCAGTTTGGAAGTGAAAATTTAACTGAAAAACAGTGAGACCCCTCCAGAGTTACAGTGGACTTAAAGGCATAATAGGCACATAACCTGTCTTGGAAGGCCTGCCCTCTTTACACTTGAACCAAGTCTCAGTGACAACACAAAAATGGACATGTTCAAGATGCAAAAGTACCTCCACATCAGAGTCAAGTTATTGCTAAGACTCCTGGCCATTAAGAAGGGCCACCTTAATGTTTTGTCAGTGTTTTGTATGCTTATGTATAACACTATGTTGCCAGCCTGTCTGTCAGTCTTTTGTGCAGGTTGTGGCTGAAGAGGGTCCTCAGACCAGTTCACTTGCCAATTAACAAATGTTAAATTAAGAAATAACTAAATGGAGGAAATAACCAAGAGCACTGCACCAAAAATAAAAAATCCAACAAATTTATTCCACAACGATGAGAGTTTAGCATTTTCATCAAAAGTACATTACATTGACTTCTTCAGAACTACATAACATACTTGATCCTGATTTAAATAACCTGTCCTACTCCACAATTGGTCAACCAAGAAGGTTGTCATTTCCTGTTAAAAAATATCATATCCTACTACAAAGGTAGGTCATTTCCTAAATACCCTTAGAGGAATTATTAAACCAATAATACCCCAAAAATAAAACATATGTTAAAAACATTATGTAAAGGAAACAGCTTTTAATTTTAACATGGAACTGATAGAGATTTTATCATTGAGCCCAGGTGGCACACACGCATTTAATCTTATTTGCCACTTGAGTTCTAAAAATTCAAGAAAATCATCAACAGGTCCACCCCTTCACCCAAGTCAACCTGCTCTAATACAAAAAACTTGAAACAGTGTGTGGGATGTAATTTAATGTGCTTAAATAAGGCGTTAGTCTCCCTGTGCTTGTTGATATCATAACTGTGTTGATAAATCCGTTGTCTTAAAGCTCGGACAGTCTTACCCACATAGTAACAGTCGCAACCTGTACAGGATGCGACATATACAACCCACTTGCTGTAACAAAAGTACTTTTTGTGTGTAGTGATTTTCCCAAAATTCCTAAGTTTAATGAATTCGGCATCAACAATAAAAGAACATTCGGTGCATCTTCCACATCTGAAAGTACCACCTGGTACTGATGCCACCTTTTTTCTTTCAACTAAACCTTTGAAAGATGTACACTTTTTGTATACCACAGGGGGTTTTCACCTAATTTGTTAATGATATTCTCATCAATACGAAACATATTCCAACAATCACAAATGATGCTTTTGATATAAAAAAATCAGCTGTGAAAGTTAATACTAATGCCCTGCTGAAATTGTTCATTTTCTCAGTTCCTAGTGGTCTAACTAACCACAAAGGGTTATCCAATAATATTCTATAAACCCCATTAGTTTTTTTTGTTGTTGTTGCACCTCCCCTATTATGTCATTAATGAATTGAGGGGGTAGCCTCTTTTCTGTAACATTCCCAGTAGGAGGTCGCACTCTCTAAAAAAATCATCATCCTCTGAAACCATTCTGGCCAATCTTACACATTGACCCTTCACAAGGGATTTCTTCCGGAGCAAGGGGTGCCAACTCTCAAAATTCAAAAGAGAGTTGGAATACGTGGGTTTCCTATAGAGATGTGATGTGAATCCCCCCTTGGAATAATCCTTCCTGATGGTCACATCAAGGTAATTCAACATATCATGGTCCATGGTCATGGTAAACTTCAGAAAAGTGGTGGTGTTATTGATATAATTGAAAAACCTATCCAACTCGTCTTCACTACCATGCCGAAATAAGACCAAATCATCGAGGTACCACCCATACAGTACCCACATGTCCTTGAACTCGGAGTTCACAATATATAGGTCCTCCCAATAAGCAAGTACTATGTTGGCAAATGAGGGTGCACAACAGGCACCCATGGCCACCCTTTGCACTTGTTTAAATATTTGTCCCTCAAAGAAAATTAAATTATTGTCCAGAACCATCTCCATACAGGATCTGATGGTGAGGATGGTTTCATGATTTAATGAGTTCTGCTTACATAGATAATCATAGAACCATTCAATACCCACATCATGGGGTATTACAGAAAAGAGGTCCCTCACATCAATCGTAACCAATATGAGACATTCATTGTATATTTCATGTTTGATTTTAGACAGGAAATCCCATGAGTCTTTAATAATAAGGTCCCTGTTATCCAACACATGTTTAACTGAACAGTCAACAAACTTGGCCAGACTAAACGTTTTCAATGCTTTGGCATCCACAATTGACCGAAGGGGGGGATTAAAAATACTCTTGTGAATTTTTGGGATTCCGAAAATGGTCGGAATCCTAGGGTGTTTTGTCTCTAGGAACCTAAAGGTCTCCAATGTGATTTGTTCATTTAATAATAGTTGCTCTAGATCTAGATCAATACGTCTATAAGCTATATTAAGCTCATTAATAGAGACCTGATTATAGGTGTCACTATACAGCAGGTCTATCATTCTGCTGTTGTAGTACCTGGCATCCATAATAACTAACCCTCCCCCCCTGTCAGGTTTCATAATCTGAATGTCACTGTTATCTAATATGTTGTGTAATAACCTTTTTTCTTTATTAGTCAAATTGTTAGTCCCATCATGTTCCACATAGTGATTGCAGTGAGAGGTCATTTTTCTAAACTGTCTCTCACAAAAAGATTCAAACACTTCCACTAATGGGTGCATAGGTGGAATGAACGTACTTGGTTTTGTAAAGGGGCTAGAGTTGACCAAAAGATTACTAATAGAGTCACCCCCCCTGTGAAAAGAAAAGGGCCAAGTTAAGCTTCCTAAAGTAGATTTCAAACTGTAAAATGATATTGACAATGTCAGTTTTACACGTTGGCACAAAATTAAGCCCTTTTGAAAACAATTCTGCCCATTCAACAGTTACACTGGTCTTAATGTAACTGTACACCTTAAAATCATTACCGAGGTTGGAAATAATACTGCAAACATTGGCATCAGTTATCTCCTGATGAATAACAAGAAACCCTTACCAGTTTATAATCAAAGTATTTAATACAAACAAAAATAATTTTCATCTTGATGGAATTAGAAACCCCATTAATGTTCCATGTCAGTGGCTGGCATAATTGTTAATATTTAGTCAAACAATATCACTGGATAAAGCTCCTGCCTTGGTTGTTTTTTTTTTTTTATTTTTTTTTAATTCTGTTCCTTTCCCCTAATAAGCAAATAGCCATGAAACACATGTTTAAGCTATACAGAAAAACGTCCAAAAAATGTTACTTTTGTCCGAAATAGCCCCTTACTGAAAGCAATAAATTATATATATATATATATATATATATATATATATATATATTTTTTTTTTTTATTTTATATATATATATATATATATATATATATATATATATATATATATATATATGGGTCTACTTTAAAACTTTGACTTACGGGAACATCAACTTTCAAATCATCGAGATGACAATGCTGAAACTTCAGAATGCTGAACTCCCGGAACTTCGCAATTTCACTTCAGGAAACTAACCATTGGGCCACCATGGTGATTTTTGCCTTGTTCTCCACTGTAGTGCAATTTTGGAATTGTCATATGTAGTTAGAACTGGTGTGGGGGACAAACCCACCCTCCCACATTGGTGGGTTTCGTTTGCTTCCATAGTCATTGGTGGCCCTGTGGTTAGTTTCTCAGAGTGAAATTGTGACGTTGTGGAGTTCAGCATTCTGAAGTTTGAGCGTTGTCTTCTCAATGATTTGAAAGTCGACATTCCAGTAAGTTGACTTTGTAAAGAAGATATATATATATATATATATATATATATATATATATATATATATATATATATATATGTACACACAACAAAATGCTCTATCTACTTAACTGAATAAACTATTTGAAACTTCAACAAGGCATCTTTATTTCTCACACATGGAGGGTGTCAAAGAGAGAAAGAGACTCCTAGATCTGCTAGCTAAAGTGATTTTGTCTGGACTAATCCTTTGTACTCTGTTTTTTGTTAGTCCTGACTTGAGCTTTTTGGAGTACCTCTGTTTTCGGTTTTCAGAAAGTAGTTATCACACTAGACACACACACCACCAGTCATTAGGGTTTTATCTGTGTGCCATAATTTTGTGAAGACTTTTTCTTTGTTTTACATGATGGACAACATACTTACAAGGGTCTAGTCATTTTAGAAAGCAAAGACTGAAGAAGGAACATTAAATGCACTTTCTCTGACTAAAACCATCTCCTCCAGCAACACCCTAGTCCATTCCAGCAACTTCTGGCTAATAAACTGCTCACAGTCCAAGTTCTTGGCCTTCTTTGGAACCCCAGGGACAGGGAAATTCCTCTTTCTGCCCCTGCCTTTTATGTCCATGAAATTGAGCCTCCAGTCTTTCCAGTACCTTAAGATGCTGACAATCAGTGGCTAGAACTATTATAGTTTATTTCCAGCTCAGTAATTTGAGCTGATCTTAGTGATCATTTAAAGATGTCTCTATTTTGATTAGCTTCCCATCTGAGCAGCTGATAAATTTGATTAATGTTACATTTATTTGATGAACTTCAGTCACTATTTGCTGAAGTGTGTCCATTTCACGGTCGACCACACGATTCCTAATCTCTATACATCTAGATCAGTCTGCCATAAAGTGTGGCATGGTAATAAGGCTGACTTCATGGAAGTTGTTTCTGCATAACCAAGTTTTTTTCTTTATTTTTAGATATCTTTTTTGTCATTTTGGACCAAAAGTTGGTACAAAGCTGAAAACATTTTGTTTATATAATGATGAAGAAAAGAATAAATTAATTTAACTTTTGTAACTAAAGGGAGATAGTAGCTAAATTTTCCAGATCACATGATCCCATCTTTAGCAGAAGTTAAGACATAGCTGCCATTTTGATAATATTAACACTACCCACATAGGAGAGAGAGGGGCCTGAATGGAAAGGGGTCTGGATGGAGATGGGGTCCGAATGAAGAGGGGTCTGTATGGAGAGATGAAAAGTCAGCACGCAAAGGAGAGTAGTAGCGTTGAAATTGAATTCATCCTCAAGTCTAGTCTTGGTGAGTACCTTTGTGAAGTGGACCCTGTTTTTACAAAATCTCACCAAGGCGACACTGATATATATATACTGTATTTATATAGCATATACTGTGGACAGAAGCAGGTCAAAAATGTAAAGAGATAGCTGGGTGCACAAGACCCAGGATAAAAAAGTGCCCTATCCTGGTAGGTGCACTGGTGCCAGGAATGAAAAAAAATGGCAGTGTAGAATCCTCACAATACAGAAACATTCCTACAATAGGGCCAGGCCCAGGGGGAGGATGGCCACCCTGTTGTAGAAGGAAGTAGCAGTCCACAAAAATCACAAAAACTGATAGGCCAAAGAAGAGACATAAAGATGATAGAGTGGACTATTGAGGATAAAAAGAAATTATGTACTGTTACTATTATGCAAAAAGCCCAGAATTTCCAAATACAAGATATGCAAAGCAATTATGAGAGAAATTAGAGGAAAGAAAAATACTTCCGCAAGAAAAACTGTCAGAAGCTTCAAATGAAAATTTACATTCATTAATACAACAGATTTGTGAAAAACTGTATATTGATCAAGAAACTTTTATCTGTTTGGAAAAATAAGCATCTGAGGAAGTGTGAAAATGTAAACAACAAAACCTAGAGATATTTGAAAAGTATAAAAAAGAAATATGGACATGGGAAAGGAAGAGAGATTTGATATGGTACAATATTTATGCAAAGGAGAAAGCCTAGATAATCAATATAAAGAGGGCAACCCCAGAGATATTCAAAGAGAAATATAGGCAAAGGCATATGGATATGGAACATTTCACAATAAAAAAATAATATCACAAAGATAGAATGTAGAAAAGAAGATTAGTAAAGTAGAAGTTAAAAAATACAAGCTGAAGTCATGGAGTGCCTGCGAAGTGAAGAATTTGGTGTAGAAGGTCTAACACAAGTTATATCACAGCATGATGGAGTGAGTCCTCAAAGTAAGGAGAAACAGAAAGATCAGGAGACATCTGAAGAAGAAATATGGACATAGAAATAAAAACAGATTTAATATGGTGTAATATTTATGCAAAGGAGAAACCAAAACTAACCAATACAAAAAGAGCAGCACCAAAGATATTTGAAGAGAAATACAAGCAAAGGAATCTGGACATGGAAAACTTCACAATACAGAAAATAAGAATACAGAGGAAAAGTAGAAAAGGAGATTAGTAATGGAGAAGTTAAAGAAATAGAAACTGAGGTTGTGGAGTACCTGCAACGTGAAGGATTCAGTGTAGAAAATTGAATGCCACAAAACACCACAACAGCACAGAGATATGGATACCCAAATTAAGGTGAAACCAGTGGAACAGGAAGCAATTGGTCAGGTGCCATACCAAGATATTTTGGAGCTTTCCAGAGGAAACCAGTATAAACATTCACTTGAAGCTAGACAGCAAGGAAAGGAACAGGAAACTGTGGAAACTATGATGCAGTCAATGCTGAGGGGTGATAGGTCAGTGAGTTCCGATATGACAGAACAATGGATGGCACAGGATGAAATTGAAGAGAAGCTGTCACAGGAAGATGATATAGAACTTTCTATAGAATGCCTGCAGGAAATGAAAAACAAGGGATGTGCCCTCAGTTTGGAAGAAAATGAGCTAAGAGAAGAGTTGTTTGATTTAATAGACATGGATAGATATATATTAAGATCAATGACAGAAATAGATTGCAGAAGGTCAATAAAACCCCAAAAGTCAGAAGTCTAATAAAACAAATGAATGCAGTAATTAGGACTGTCCATAGAGATCCACATGATATAACAGAAGTAAACAGGATATATTACTGTGCAGCTAAATTAATAACAAATAAAGTTCTACCACAAGAACACTGGGTAGTGAGGGAAAGGAAGGGGAGAAATTGAATACCATCATGGAAATACCGAACAGAGAAAACTTTTAAGCAGTTAAGACAAGAAGTGTCATTGTTAGAAGACTATAGAAGACAGAACAGATAAACAAAAATACTAAGAAAGATAGATGTGATAAAAGCAATGCACAGTATTAAAAAAGACCAGGATCTATCATGCACTATCATAAATAAGAAACTAAACATTTCATCACAGGCAGAAAAACTTAGAAGATTCACAGATAAATATAAAGGAAAAGTACAAAATAAGCAATTTATTGATGACCCAAAAAAGTTTTATAGAGAATTGGGAAACAAGGTAAAAGGAACTGAAAGACTTCCAAAAAAAGAGGAAATAGATACATTTTGGAGAAGTATCTATGAAGATCCTGTAGAACATAACAAAGATGCTAAATGGATAGAAGAAGTAAAAGAAAGAATAAGAAGTTTAAAGGTGAAAGATATGAAATGGGATGAAGTAACAGCCAGAGAGATTGAAACAAAGTTAAGAAAAGCCTGTAATTGGAAAACCCCAGGCCCAGATGCAGTACGTAACTTTTGGTTAAAAGTATTAACATCTTTTCACGAAGATTTAGCCATGAGTAAGAACTATTTATATGCGCACCCCAAGCAGACACCAACCTGGCTGGCTAACAACAGGCAAAACAATGCTCCTACTTAAGAGTGAACCTGCAAGCTACCGTAAAAATTATAGACCAATAATTTGCCTTCCGACGATGTATAAACTATACATGGGAATTGATGCTGACAGGGTTTATAGTTATTTAGAAGAAAACTCAATTGTGGCAGTAGAACAAAAGGGCAATAAAAGAAAGTCATATGGAACAAAAGATCATTTGTTGTTAAAGTCATACTGGAGAACTGTAAAAAAGGGGAAGAATTTTAGTATGGCATGGATTGACTATAAAAAATCATTTGATAGTATCCCACATTCATAAATAAAAGAGTGCTTAAAAATGTATAAGATACACCCTACACTGATCGACTACATTACAGTGACCATGAAACTGTGGCAGACCACTTTGCAATTAAGCCATGATAAAGGACAGATTATTATACCAGGGATAAAAATTCAAAGGGGGATAGTCCTGGATGGCTATCACCATTGCTATTCTGCTTTGACATTAACCCATTAAGCTATTTATTTAACAGCTTAGGCCATGGCTACAATTTGGCTCCTAGAAAACAACAAAGTGTAAAGACTTCTCATCTTCTCTTTGTCAATGATTTAAAACTGTATAGCTCGTCAGATGATGAACTGAAAGCACAGTGGCAGGCTGTCAAAACTTTTTCAGATGATATAAGAATGTCATTTGGTCTTGATGAGTGTGCAAAAGCAACCTTTAAAGCAGGAAAACTGCAGCACAAGGAGAACATCAGTTTGGGACAAGAACGTGATATAAAAGAACTGGAGCAAGGGGGAGTGTATAAATATTTGGGAATTGATGAATGATCAACAATAAAACATGAACAAATGTGAATAAAAGTAAGGTATACTTTAGAAGACTTAAATTAATTCTGAAAACAGCGTTGACATCTAGGAACAAAATCCAAGCTATAAACCAATTTGCTCTTCCTGCCCTCACTTATAGTTTTGGAGTGACTGACTGGCCCCAAAACATGTTGGATAGATTAGATAGGAAAACAAGAAGGATGCTTGATGCTTGCCAAATAATTTATAAAACTCGGTGTATACCAAGATTATATATTCCCCGTTTCGAAGGAGGGATGGGCCGCCTTGAAATTGATTACATGTATAGATCTGCAATTGTGGAACTCCACACATATTTACTGACCTCACAAGACCCAAATGTAGTGAAAGTTTTGAAACATGAGGAGAATAAATCTAAGATGACTTCTCTACTTGATTTAGCAGAATCATATCGATGTCAAACAGGAATGGAAATCAAACCAGAAGTAGATAAAAATCAGGCAGCAACTGAATATGCCAAAAAACAAAAGAAAGAATATAAGGTGAAGGACCAGATGAGAAGGCAAGAAATGTAGAAAAAGCATAAATATAGTTGCAAGTATAGAAAACTTCTGGAAGACCCTCATGTTGATCAGGAACGAATGCAGGAATGGTTAAGGTGAGGCGAATTCAAACCAAGAGATAAAAGGTTAATATATGCAGCGTAAGATAGTGGGCTATGTACATGCTGGTTTACAAAGTCCATTGAACATGTGGGAGAAACAGACAAATGTAGGTTTTGTAAAGCTGAAATGGAAATAGTTGTGACATACTAATGGCAGAAGGACTGTATGCTGAAAGGCATAATAATGTGGCAAGACTGTTGCACTGGGGATTGTGCAAGCATTATGGTATTGAAGTGGCTGAAAAACACTGGAAATATGAGCCACAAAACATCATAGAAAATTATGAAGTTTATATCACATGGGTTCACCCATTAACAACAGTTCCAAAGATAGATGCTATAAAACCAGATATAGTGGTCCAAGAAAAGAAGACAAAAGTAGCATTGCTCATTGAAATTGCTACACCCAGTGACTACAGTGTCTTGCGTACAGAGAGACACAAAGTCATAAAATATCAGGATCTGCAGGCAAAAATGAGAGCAATGTGGAAGAAAGATACCCAGGCAGTTCCAATAGTAGTAGCAGCAATGGGTCTTAAAGAATCTACAATTGTATTTAGGCATGTTACCAATCTATGTAACCCGGTACGAATTGCAGAAGGAGTCATTACTGGGCACATTGCGGGTGCTGCAAAAAGCACTTTTGGCTGACATCAGAGATTGAAACAATACTAATTTCATGAACTTTAATCATACTTTGACTTAATAATGGGATCCATTCCTGTCATAGTATTAGAAACCCAAAAGATTTGGAGAAATAAAAAAAAGAGAGAGAGAGAGACATAGAGAGATGAATACCTTTCCAAATCTTTAAGAACACTGACCTTAGCTAAATCAAGTGAACAATGTTTCTTAATAGTATAATGAAGATGGATTTGGTGGCTCTCAAATTATTTATGCCCTCCATGTAACCAAATCAGGCCTAAACAGGTTAGGTCCAATTCTACCAGATTTCAATGCAATGAACAGACACAATGTTACCCACATAAAACAATAACTTGATAGTTACTCTGCATTCTCTTCATGATCTTATATCCAGCATGACTAGCTGTAAATTAGAGCATGAAAAATATGAATTGGACAGCAAGATGGAAGAGAGTCTGGTACTTCTTAAATAAGCTCAGAGCAGAAGAGGCTGCTCTTCTTTTTCTACCTTTTTCAGGAAGTGATGGTATTCTGTGCAGTAAAGTATAACTTATTTTCCTAAGCTAACTACTTCAGACTCAGTTGCTATGCAAGTTACAGGTTTTCATATGTTCATTTTTTTCCTGATTCCTACTTTATAATACTTGGATTTGTGAGGGAGAGGGAGGCTAAAGCATAGAAACAATCCCGGAAGGGATGTTAGTTGATCACATTGCACACACAGAGTCACACACACCTACAGGCAGTTAAGAGGATCACCAGTTTACCATGTCACCTTTGGAGTGCTGGAGAAAACTGGTGACCCTGACAAAAACTAAAACAGAAGGAGGACAAGCAGATTCTACACAAAAGTTAAAGAGAGACTGAAGCCCAAACCCTACTTTCATTCCTTGATTTTATTTTTAGAAATCTGTTATGAAGTCTTATCAGAAAACCACAGTTGTTAAGTTATTGAAAGAAGTCAATAGAGAAACTGAAAGGGAAGAACCCATAGATTATGAGTCAAGAAGGATGGTTCTGGGGAGGCAGAGAAGGAGCTACTCATAGTATTTATCCCAGTAAGAGAAGAAAGGGAACCTAAACAGAGCCTTAGGTTTCCCTTCGTAATGTCAAAACAGATTGCTAGTCAGAAAGAGGAATCCCAGCAGTGGCAGGTGCTTAAAGAGACAGAAGTTAATGAAGTAAAAGTAAAGAAATTGTCACAATCAAAATCAAAAGAAAGTAACTGCCATTAGCTGCTTTTGCAAAGGAAAAAAGGGGGGAAGATGAAGCACCAGTACCTGTATTCATAGCAGAAAATGCTATACTATCTCCTGTACATCAGAGTATTGACAAAAGTGATACTGACTTGGCAGATTTGTGGATTAGCAATGATAGTTTGTGAATGAACAGTGAGAAGATGATACATTAAACAGAACCAGAAAAAAATAGCCACACTAGAAGAAGAAGCACCAGTGAGCAAAATGGCCCCATCCCATCCTCATAGTTTGAGATGAATAATATCTTGTTGTACACGGTATACAACGATATCAAAGAAATATTGCACCAATACCTGCAAAACCTTTTAGAAAACTTGTGATGAAACTGCCGCATAGCTATATTTTTGGAGGACTGTTAGCGAATGGATAAAACCAAAGTTAGAATTTTAGTGAGACATTATTGACCTGATTTAGTAAAAGACACTGAAAATATTGGTGCAGCTTGCATAGAATGTCAACAGATGGTGCCACATTTTGAGTTTAGAAGTTCATTGACGCCTATGATTATTATTGAAGTCCCATTCAATTGGTTAGCCAAAGATCTTGGAGATCCATCAACCAATGGCTACCAGTATATTCTGGTGATTGCTGACTATGCCACTACGTTTCATGAAGCAGTGTCCCTGAAGATACTATTACAAAAGCAGCAGCCAGTGAACTAGTGCTACTTTTAGTCAGGGAGGGTAGTCCCAAAAACACTCCTAGATAAGGGATCCCCATTTATATCAAAAAGTAATGCACCAGTTTTTGTTAGTGTTTTAACATAAAACAGCTAAGAACTTAATTTTACTACCACCAAACTGACGGGTTAGTGGAGTGCTTTAATTATATGCTGAAGTCTATATTAAAGAAGGTCACAGAACAAGATGGTAAGAAATGGGTTCAATTACTTCCCTACTTCTTTTTTGCTATGAGAGACGTCCTCCAATCTTTAATGGGATTTACCCCTTTTGACATACTATCTGGTAGACATCCAAGAAGTTTGCTGGATTTAGCAAATTAGATGGAGAGAGGAAAATGATACATTTATAAAGTAATCAAAATGTCAATATTTATTTATTTATTTATTTATTTTTATTTAACATTTGTTGACCAGGAAAGTCCGACTAGGACTGAGCTTATTTTCAGCAGAGGTCCACAGAGAAATGCTCCAGATGCATGTCTTTGGAATGTGGGAGGAAATCATCGTACCCGGTTAAGAAACATATGTGAAGGGTACAAGAGGTGCATCCAAATGTCTGTAATGAAGGTGCTACACCAAGAGTTTAAAACCTGGCTGCTGAGGATAAGTTCAAGCGAAATGGCAAACACCTTTTGAGGTGATAGAACAATAATAATGGAAACTACAAAATGAGACAGATTGGATAAAGAAAACAAGCACACATATAAGGAATACACGCTGTAAAACAGCAGAGGGAGGATAAACATTCTGCTGTCAGTTTTGGAGATAAAATAGACTCCATTAGAATGATGACAAGGAATTTAGCCCTGCTGTTCAAATAGCCAAAACTTTGTGGATGAGAAGCAAGAAGCAACATAGTTTTACTGAGAAATGAAGATTTTTTTTTTACCTGAGCTATATAGTTGAATAGATTTAATACAACACATTATTAAAACTATACCAGAGAAGAAGGTAAATGTAAAACTGTATATTATACCAGAGTCCCAAAAAAAGCCATAAGTGAAGAGCTGGAATAAATGCTTAAGCTAAGAGTTACTGAGGAGGCAAAATGTAAATAGAAGATTTAGACTGCATCACCCCATAAGCTGGATGAAAACATTGTAATGATTTCCACAAACTAAACAATATACCTAGATCTGATACTTATCCAATACATAGAATGGATGATCTCATGGACAGGCTAGACAAAGTAAATTTTTGACCATTCTAGATTTAACTAAAGAGTGCTGTTAGATTCCCTTCATCCCTGAAGCCAAAGAGACTACTTCTGAAGGTATTTTTTCATTATACCGTCTTATGCCTCTGGACTTCGCACTGTTCAAAGTTTCATAGGTACAGTTCAGAAACTGTACCCCAGGTACTCATCAGTGTACCTTGATGACACAATAGTTGATTCAGAAGACAGGGAGTCTCATTTATCCAAAGTTCAAGATGTACTGGACTCTGTAAGACAAACAGAACCTGGAGCTAATGCTGTAAAAATTAAACGTTGCATGACAGAAGCCAGATAGATAGGACATGTAACTGGAAGAAGGGTAACTGGACTCCAAATAGACAAAATAGAAGCTGTCAAAAATAGTCTATACCCACTATCAATTAACACATGAAAGCACTTTTTGGGACAACAAGGCTACTAGAGAAAGTTTGTAATGATGCAGTTTGATATGAATTACCTGAAGAGCTGTGATTAATAAAAGGTCTAAAAATCCACAGTGCTAGAAATGTTGGCTTCCCACAAAATTAAACTTCACAACCAAGTGCACCCACGGTTACAGCTATTCAACAAATTCCACAATCCCAACCACCTATTTAATTGCCATGAAACAAGTTCCCTTAGCTCTCTCAAAACCAAAGAACACATTATCCATGGTCCCTTATAATATGCCAGGTTGCATGATTATCAGTGCAAAATATGGCCTATCCAAACCCCTACATAACCTCTTTAATCTGAGCCTCTCTACTGGCTATATTCTTCAAACCTGGAAAGCAGCTATTGCGATGCTACTATGCTAGGGTGGCCCAAACAAAAACCGGGTAACTATAGACCTATTAGACCCACTATCTTCAAATGTAAAGCCATACAGCATGTTATCTCAGATCTCATTAATCTAAACATTGAAAACCTTTTAGCCCTGGGCCCTCAGCAATGTGACTTTGTCAAGGAAGATTCCTGCCTCTTTAGCCTCATTAATTTCTTTGAAAAAGTAACTGAAGCAGTAGATAGTACTTATGAAGTACATACAGCATAGCTAGACTTGGACAAAGTCCTTAATGATATTCCTTATGAAGGTATTAATGACAGTCTTGTAAATCTTATGTTGGTAAGTAGATGGCTAACAAACTGCCCGACAGAACTCGTGGTTAGAGTCACAGGTACCACTTCTGAAAGCAAAAAACATTAGCAGTGGTGCTGGGCCCTCTCTTATTTGACATCTGTTTCTCAGATCTTCAGTTCAGCACAGCTGCCTTTGGTTATTTACGTTTGCAGAGTGCTGTAAACTGAGTGCTGTTATTCCATCTTCCACTGATTCTCACAACTGCTCCATCACAGGTTAGACTATGTTAAGTATTGGAGCAAGAAAATAGTCTCAAGTTAAATGTAAAAAAGGTACCATACTTCATTTGGTAAACAAAACATTTTCACAGTCCATACAGGTGACACACCCTTCAGTCAGACTCTGTTATATCACATCTAGGCACTCTTGTTAATAATTCCTTATCGTTTGACTATCATGTCTCTGCAATAGTTCAATAAGCCGTCTATCTGGCTCATTTAATTTCCAAAGCCATCTCTACTAGATTAAAAGAAGTATTAATTCCCCTTTACTCATATCTCATCAGACCCACTAATGAATATAATGCACCTTTTGGCATGGAGTGCTGGTATGTATAACATCACTCAACCTGAGAAACCTGAATAGTTTATTTATTTTATTTATTTTACATTTGCTAACTGGGAAAGTCCGACTGGATACAGGTCCATTTTCAGTGGAGGCCTGAGGAGAAAAGCTCCAGATGTACAAAAACAAGTGTAAGTACAGTGAAATCATTACAGTGAGTTATCACAAAACTGAGATTTGTGTAACAATATGAACACACAGGTACATGTTTTTCTCACATACACACAGCAAAGGATGGAAGCAAGTAGCCAAGAAAGAAATAGTTAAAGATTTCATCTAAAAAAGGAAAACACATATATTAAGGTGGTTATCATACATGGTGTAGTGTTAACTTTAAATCTTTCCAGTAGGTGGGTGATACACAGAATTTTAAACAGTTAGTGTTTAAGGAACAGATTCTTCATGCACAGAGTTAGTGTATTCTGGAACATTTTTTCTATAGTTGTAAGAATTTCATGCACAATTTCAGACTTCATGAGCAATGCTAATTCTATGTTTTCAAATTATTTAAGACAGTTTCTGTAGGATCTCCATAATCTTTATTGCAATAATCAGTCTATAATTTAGGGCACTGAAACACGGCAATGCCACTTTCTATATATTCCAGATAACACCAGTCATTCCTGCTGTTTTTTCACATTGCTTGCTTAAATTTGACTCAACTGTTGTTGCCTTTGTTTGCACTTCTAAAGATGATTTTGATGCTTCCTCTAATTTATAAACCATTCAAAAGCCAATATACAACAACAGTTTATTGTCAAGTTGGCCTATTCTGAAATGCCCTTATCTTAAGAATTCTCTTTCTCATTAAGTACATGTTGAAAATGAAACAGAAAAAACAGAACTCATTATAAATTCAGTGTAAGCTGACCAACTGATACGTGCACGCACAAACACACACACACACACACACACACACACACACACACACACACACACATATATGTGTGTGTGTGTGTGTGTGTGTGTGTGTGTGTGTGTGTGTGTGTGTGTGTGTGTGTTTGTTTTACATGCATTTAGTCACTGAAACAATCTTCGAACGTTAGTTTTTCCGAACCGGAATGTTGAATTTTAAAGTAGCGAATGATTGGAATGTCATACAAAACACTGAATGCGACATTTCCGACTGCTCTACCACCTAAACAAGCACTACCATGAGTCAAAAGGGGGGGGGTATTGTGTGTTTTGACTAACTCTGGTTCGGACATATGAGAATC
>NC_056731.1:1101459980-1101629980 GCF_019279795.1 Protopterus annectens
GCAATGTTTGTGGGTTCAGTGTATTTTTTGTCATTTTGCACTAACTCAGAGCATATCTGGAGGTTGCCTCCCAGGTTCCTGACATAACTAAAGAAGGCCTTGTGATTATCCTTAGTGTCTTGTGCAATTTTTCTTTCGAAGCTCGCCTTAGATGATTTTATAAGGGATCGTAGTTTCTTGCTAGTACTGATCAGAGACACCTTCCCTTTTTGGGATTTTGCCCTATCATGTAGTAGCTTCCTCCTTCTGTTATATAGCTTATTTATGGCCGGGGTCCACCAGACAGGTCTCCTGCCTTTGGAGGAGTGAGTCTTGGTTTTATTTGGGATAGCATGCTCCATGCATTCCTGTAGATGTCCATAGAATGCCTTTGTAAAGGATTCTGCATTTTGGGCCGTAGTTTCCACTGGCCCAGGGCCTTTGAAAGATTCCACCTCGGTTCTGAGAAGTGTGAAGTTTGCTTTTGAGAAGTTCTTCACCGTGGTTTCCTTGGCTGGGAGTGGGGATGGAATATGGATGTCCAGTGAGATTAATTTATGGTCTGATCTTACCAATGAGGGGTATACCTCTGGTGTGGAACATAGAGACCCCATGTTGGTGATGACCAGATCCAATATGTTTTCCCCTCTTGTGGGAGTGGTGACCAGTTGTTCCATAGCATTTGAGTTTATAAATTCTAGGAACCATTGGGCGAGGGTGTTTGGGCTTGAGTAGTTTTCCCAATCAATGTTTGGGTAGTTGAAGTCACCCAATATAATGGTGTTTGGAGAGACCTTCATATTTTCCAGTGTTCTCAGGAAAGCCGAATGGGGTTCCTGTGTTTGGGAGGGTGGTCTATAGCAGGCTACAAACTGAAAGGCAGTTTTGCCCACTGTTAGTTGCACATGGATGGTTTCCGATGCTTCATGCAGTTCCACTAACCTGGAGGTGTGGGTATCTTTGATGTATATGGATACTCCCCCTCCTTTTGTGGTTCGGTCCGAGTTTTGTGGCCGAAAAGCATGGTATAAAGTATAACCTGGTAGTGCTGGGGTACTTTCGGGAGCCTTGAACCAGGTTTATGTTGCTGCACAGATATCGATATTCTCCATACTGAGGAGAGTCTCGAGTGCGTTTACTTGAGGTTTAGACTTCTGGCATTGAGCAGCATTACCCTTAGTTTTTTCTTTGTGTTGTCTATGGAGGTGGGTTTGTCTTTTGAGCCTTGCCTAAAAAAGGCACTATGGGGGAGGCAAGAGCCTTTGCCAGTATTCGAAAACCCAGGGGTGACAGGTGCAAGCCGTCCCTCGAGAAGCAATGTGGCTTGTTGAGCATGTCATCCCAGGCTGACAGACACTGGATCCCCTTTGAATGACACCAATACTTTAGCCAATTGTTAAAATTGATCATTTTGTCTATATACTGTGCCATCATTCTTGGTGAGGCAAGATGCTACTCAAGGTCAGGGTCATACCGGCCTGGGCTACATGATCAGAGAGCTCCTCTATGTCTCTTTTCATGTAGTCCAGGGAGGTACGTCTCAGGTCATTCACACCAGCATGGACAATGACAGAGTCATATTTGTACTTGCTTTGGAGTGACCTGAGTGCATGTGTTATGTGGCAGATCCTGGCACCTGGCAGGCAGCTTACAGTGACCTTCTCCTTATTCAGTCTGGTGAGTGGGACGTCAGTGTGTCTGACAATAGAGTCGCCTATTACAAGTGTATTTGGTGAGTTGTTTAGCCTTAAGGGCTGTGACTGTGTGGCACACTGACTTTGTAAGTTATGTGTTACATGGGTATTGTTGCATGGTGGGGGTTGCTTGGATGTCTGCTTTGGAGGTCTCTGCTGCTTAGGCAGATTTTTGTTTAGAGCCTCCGAGTATGTTTTTGTGTGTTTATGTGTTTGGTTTGCTGATGCGATGGGTCTATGTGAGACTGGATTTGTGGTGTGTGTGGTTACCTTTTCCTCCTGACTAGCTGTGCCAGTACTGGGTTGAGAGAGCTCAGCCTCCAGTTTGGCTATATAGTTGCATCTCTCACATATGTTTAAGCTTGTTGGGAGGAGGAGAGGGTGGTCTGTGTACATAAGGCAGTTGTACCATTGCCTCAAGATTCCCAAATTCACCAGCTGGACAGGAAAGTAAACCCGAAAATGGCCTTTGGACATGCCTGAAAAGTGTAGGGAACTACTTATTGACTGATCAGAAAGGACCAATAGGGAGCAAGTACTTAAAAGGAGTATAAGAGGGTGTAGTGCTTAAGTTTATTAGTGTTTACCTGTAAGATTACTTATATGAGCAAGTGCCGGGCTTTAGAAAGAAAATAGAGTGCGTATTTTGAGATTTAGAGCAGTTCTAAGGGAAAAAGTGAAGAGCACACTTTGTGGAGCCGGAAATAGTTTAAACCCATTTAAGCGGAAATCACGCAAAACCGCGCTAAAGCGGGTTTTAAAGCAGGGGACTTGAAAGAGCTAGGAAATAGCCCAAAAAGGCCAATAAACAACTAGTTACTGGGCTGAGACCACTCCTCCATGGACAGATAGGCTGCTCAAAGCTCCCAACTCTCACTGGTGAACAGAAAAGCTTTCCACTATCCAAGTAAGGATAAGGGCAACACAGGAACTTGTACTGAAGTCCAGAATACAGCAAAACCTGAATTCAGGACTATTCTAGCACAGTAAAGGTGGGAAAACAAAGATATATTTTTTTGATTTTTTTTTCTTTTTTTAGGACAGTATCAGAGGCAGAAAAACACAGTAAATGCTTTGCACAGGCTAGCGCACTTGAGTGGGCAGCCTTAACAGTTAAATCAAACAACAAACAATGACTTAAAAGTGCAGGTAAGCAAAAATGCAATAACAAGCTTATTAAGGTATTACAGCAGTCACAAACTCACTTTTAGGTGAGAAAATGCAGTCGCTAATGTAAAGGTAGCAAAGAAATACTTAATCAGGTAGCAGTCACTCTTTTTCGTCTCTCTGCTGCTAGCAGTTCTTTGTAAATATAAAAATACAGCTGGGAATAATTATTGATTTAAGCAACACATAAAGGATGGTGCTGAGATGGATAGAGTTATTGTACCCTGACGGTGTGTGCAGGTTTAACTTTGCTCACTTTCTCTGCACATAATAACTATATGAGATAGCTGTATCAGCTGTTACTGTTTGTTCTTATAATAAAGTGTTCCTTGTGTGAGTAAAGACAGAATAAAAGAATGAGGACATAACGTCATTAAAAAGTAACACCTACGCATTTGCATAATCCTTGTAAAAATATACACATAGTGAAATGCACACGTACCCATATTGCAATATTTTTTTAATTAAGACATATCTCTTTTCCTAGTACAATACATCATTATGACAACAGCAATTTATATTGCGTGTGATTTTCCCAAAGTGCTTCTTATATCTCACATATTACCTTTGTACAGGGAAACTGTGAGATGTAATGAGGAGTAATGGTCCTTATACAGCATCTGGTTCCCAAGTCCATAAGGTTTGCTTCTCATTTTCTCTTTTGTACCTCATTAAATGCAAAACTGTATTCTTTTATCTCTCTCATGAGTGCCACGTGCTTTTCCGTCTCATAAGTGGCCACATGCATTATTTTCCTTTTTCTTTTCAGTGCCGTTAAAAACCATTCTTGCAACAAGAGAGATGACAAAAGCAGTCTGATATTAGGCGACCTCACTGCAAATTAAAATTCTTTATCTGTACTGATGAAATCATTTTAATTTAGTTATATCTTAATAATGCATGCTGCATACTGTGTCGGTTGAACTTGGAGAACACAAACAGGCAAAGCACCTAATTACTTACGTTTCGTAAAATACAATATATACATTATAAAGGGAATATATTTTAGAGTGTTCTTCTTTAGCAAGTGAAGTAGTGAATAAGACGTCATCAGTTTGTCATCAGTTTCAATGTGAGTTAAAAGTCTACCACCTCACTTTCATTCCTGCTTATTTTTGCATCATATCTTTTTAAACTAAGTACAATAACCATGTTCTAGCTTTATTTTTTGTCTTGCTTGCTATACACATCATTAACATTACAAGTTCTCCACAACTTGCACTCCATCATAGAAAAACAAACAGTACAGGCAACTGTCTGATGGGTGGGTATAACTTATCCAAAAAGCAATATAAGCAATCTTGGCTAAATTTTATAAAATAATGTGCCATGGAAAGGATGCATTTATTCTTTTAGCAACAGGAATTTGAGGTTGCTAGTCTGTAGTTTACAACTAAAAAAGTAGGTTACATCTTAGCAGCACAGCTGTGTGGTAAAAACTAAAGCAGTGGTGGTCCTATAGGAAGTCAGCTGTTCATAGTAAATGAAGGAGTAAACTGAGAAAATGATGATGTCCTATTATTCTCATGATGCAGTATTCATAACAGTAGGGGGTGGCTGCTTGCAGCTCCACTGTTCAGCCAGTATACCAAAGTCTTTGTTTCAAGAGGGTACGTGTGACCAGGGCAATAAACAACGTTAGGTATAAAAGTGACGTCTGCATGTACCCTCATCAGAATTTTTCTGCTGCAGTGATCATTGGATGCTCGTTTGCCAGTTCCACATCTTCATCGTGTTTCTTCAGACAACCGAATTCCAGATCGTTAAAGACCAGACAACCGCTTTTGACCATTACAGATAAGGGCCCAAAGGGGGGGGGTTTGGCTTTTTTTGCTTACTGTTTTTACTTACATGTCAACTAGGAAAGGGAAGTGTGCTTGTGGGAGACAAATTCCTCACAAGGCCACACATGATAAGTGTGTTTTTTTGTCTAGGCAAGGCCCATAACCACACATCTTGTCCAGTTTGTAAGTCGTTCGTCCTCAAGACTCTCCATAGCCGATTAGCAGCTTTGATACTATATCTAGAGAACCTAAGACTCTGCCGCTTGGCACTAGGCATGGAGAGAGGAGTAGGCCCATCCAACGAGCTGCTTAGGAAGAAGACGAAAAAATTTAGGCCAGAATCCCAGGCTGCACCTCAGGCATCCAAGCAGGCTCTAGAGGCAATTGAAGACCCGGAGTCCGTTCAGATGACGGTTACCAAAGCAGGCCCGGGAACCTTAATGGAAGCCGGGGTATGGGAAACTGAAGGTATGGCCATTGAGGTAATTCATCCATCAGGGTCTGATGGTGGAGGGGAACCACAGCTTGTGCTTTCAGAAGCCCCTTCTCCTCCCATTCATGCTAAGCAGATGTCTGCTTTTCTTCTGTCTGCTCCTTCTACTCCCTTGAAAAGGAAGCAAAAAATCAAGCATTCTGAGCCTCCACCAATGCCTGGTTGGGAATCATTCTCTCAAAGTCTGTTTAAGGCCTTTCAGGCTCTACAAACACAACAACTTCCCCCTACTCTCACGCCTCAACCATCCCTCCATGTGTCTAAGGAAGACTACTCCTCCGCTGAGAAGTCCTTCTCCTATGAAACCCAAAATGAATCCCCCAAGGAATTCATTACTCCTGAGGATGAGGACTCTATTTCTCCTGAATCCCCAGGAGAAGAATTCACCTTTGGGGATACTATCTTCCTCATGAGGGAACATTTTAAGTGGCAAGCCTCTGAGGCTTCTGACTCCAAGAAAAGGTATTTCGACCTTTTGCAAATGGAGCAATCATCTCCCTCAGCTGTGCCTCTCTTACTGCCTGCTTTTCAGGATGCCTTCCTAGCTGCTTCACAGTCTCTTGACTCACAACTCCCAGCAGCTAAATGACCTGACCGTTTTATAGGGTTCCCCAAGACACTCAGTTTCTTTTCAGAAACCCTCCTGCAGACCCAGCTGTTATAGCTGTGTCTGCAGGCAAAACATCTTGACAACTGCCTTCTACTGCTCGCTACCTAACTGATAAAGACAGTAAATTTATGGACAGGAAAGGAAAAACGGTATATACCTCCTCCACTCTGGCCATTAGGGCCTTGAACTGCCAAACACACATGGCAAGATATGTTCTAGATACTATTTTTAAAGCTTCTGCCCTTCTGTCTGAGGTTCAGGATTCCCCTATCAGAGCCCCAACTAAATTCCCTCCTCTCCACAGCATCCCAAGTGACCAGTCACTCCATTAAGTGCTGTTATGATGCTGTGGAAGCTTCATCTAAAGCTACAGCTTCAGGATCAGTACTTCGACATTATTCCTGGGTAAGGCTTCAGCTCCTCCCCATGGATGTTCAACCTAAACTACTGGATGCACCCTTAGACAACAAGGCCCTTTTCGGCCAGGCTTTTGCTGAGCTTCTCAAATCCCTCCAAGAAAAGGGAAAAGAATTACAGAGCCTCAAACACCTTTTGGTATCCCCTATTCCTAGATATCATAGGAATCACCCTCAGAAGCCCTCCTTTGTTAGAAGGCATTTGTTTCATTCAGTGCCACAATCAAAGGGACGTAAACAGCTGAGTAAAACTTCTACTCCCAGATTCTCCACCAGCTACTCCACCACATTCTTTCAGAGCCAGCCTGACCAATCCAGGCCTCCTCCACTGTGACATACCCCCTTGCATCCAGCAACACCATTAACCCTTCACCTCACCCTCTCCCTTCCCTCCTGGCGGAGACTAACAGCAGAACAATGGGTCCTCTCTATCATCCAGAGAGGATATTACATGACTTGGTGGTTGCTCCACCTTTCCAAGCTATCCCCCAACCACCAAAAAATCAAATCCACCTGTTCCCACCCATCATTCATCAACTTTTAACTCAAGGCACCATAGAACCAGTGCCTGCCCCTTAAAGAAACATAGGATTTTATTCCAGAATGGTTCTAGTTCTAAGAAAAGAAGGTCCTTGGAGACCAATCCTGGATCTATCCTTTTTAAATATCTTCTTCCTTGTTCCCAGTTCTAAAATGATCACCTTACCCCTTCTTTTACCTCTGATCCCCTCCCAGGCATTCATGGTAGCACTAGATCTCAAGGATGCCTATCTCCACATCCCCATTCATCAGGATTACAGGAAATTCCTCAGATTCTCAATAGGCTCCTGTCATTTTCAATTCTCTGCATTGGCCTTTGGTCTCTCTACTGCCCCTCAAGTGTTTGCAAAGTGTCTATCCCCCTTCATTGTTCATTGCAGGACCCAGGGTATACAAATATACCCATACTTGGATGACCTGCTCATCCTGCATTAAGGCCACCAACTCCTACTTCTTCATTTACTACAGGTGTCGAACACCCTCACTCTTTTGGGGTTGACACTAAATCTAGAAAAATCTCACCTAATCCCATCACAGGACTTAATTTTCCTGGGATGCAGACTCCACACAGACTGCATGAAAGCCTTCATCCCAGACCAAAGGATTCAGGACCTCTGCCTGTACTTCAATCAGATCCTTTCCCAGAATGCCCTGTCAGCTCATGAATTCCTGAGAGTGTTAGGCCACATGGCATCCCTCATACCCAAGTTGCTTTTGACAAGACTTCACATGTGCAAAATTCAGTGGGTGCTAAAAAACCTATGGACCTAGCACTCCCAACCCTTGAACTCACCACTACCACTACTCCCATGCCTAAAAAAGTAAATCCAGTGGTGGATCTCAGCAATGCGGACCACCCCAGGAACCAACCTCCAAATTCCAGCCCCACAACAACAGGTCTCAACATATGCTTCAGATCTGGGGTGGGGTGCAGTCTTACAAACAAACCAACAGCATCTCTCAGTACAAGGAAAATGGTCTACTCTAAGGAAAAAGGACCACATCAACATCAAGGAAATGAGGGCACTGCTGCTAGCCCTGCTAACATTCAAGGCCTCTATCTTGCCAGGAACCCTAAACATAATCACAGACAATATGACTGTCCTGTGGTACATCAACAAGCAAGTTGGGACCAGGTCCTACCCACTATGCAGCCTGGCCATCCAGATATGGAATCTAGCCACTTCTCTAAGGGTCCACGTATTAGCTATGTATATCCCCTCAGCAGAGAATGTTATGGCAGACACACTCAGCAGAACCTAAGCCCCCTCTCACAAATGGATGCTTCAGAGAGAGGTTTTCCTGGACCTGATACACAGATGGGGTATTCCACAAGCAGACCTATTTGCCTCCCCACTCAACAAGCAGATGCCCAATTTCTGCATGAGTAATCCACACCCACAAGCTTGGAAAGTGGACACTTTCTCCTTCTCATGGGGGGGGGTGTACCAATACACCTTCTCCTCTTCACGCTAATTCAAAAAGTCCTTCTGAAAATTCAGAAGAACAAACCCAAAATCCTACTGGTGACCCCCTTTTGGCCAAGACAGCATTGGTTTCCCCTCCTACACTCTCTAGCCTAGGGCAATCACCACAGGTTACCCCATCATGTAGACCTACTCATACAAAACAAGGGATCCCTGCTACACCCACAGGTGAACAACCTAAAATTGACCTTATAGGTGATAGGATTCTAATCCCTTACAGACACCTATATTCAGAGGACGTACTCAATGTTCTGCAGGAAGCCAGAAAATCTAGCACTAGGAGAAACTATGTATCTAAGTGGCACAGATTCTGCAATTGGTGTCATAGGAACAAGCAGGACCTTATCACTACTCCCATACCAAGGGTCCTATCCTACTTACTACTACTGCGTGAACTTCTCCAATCAAGACTAACATATTCTTCAATCAAAGTCCATTTGTCTGCCATTTCTGCATGTCTGCCCATTTCACCTCCTCTGGCATCCAGACTGGAAGTCAAACTTTTTCTGAAGGGAGTCCTCCACATCAAACCCCCATGGAGACCCATTCCTCCTCCGTGGGACCTTAATTTTGTATTGGAAAAATTTATCTCAGCCCCTTTGAACCAGCACACTCTTGTCTCCCTGAAATTATGTACACTAAAAACAGTTCCGCTAGTAGCCCTCACTTTCACCAGGAGGGTCTCAGGGATCCAAACCCTTATGGCCACCTCTCCCTACCTTGTTTTCCACAAGGACAGAGAAGTCCTCAGAACCAACCCTTCCTTCATGCTCAAGTTGGTTAATGAACTTTCATTGAATCAATCCATTAACCTACCAGTTTTTTACCCGCATCCGCAAAATGCCACAGAAAGGACCCTACGTTCCCTGGATGTACATAGACACCTTTGATATTACTTAGACAAAACCAAAGATATCAGGAAGTCAGATCAATTCTTTATTTCCTCCCATCCCAGAGCCCTAGGGAAACCAGTCTCTAAGCAGACCATTGCCTCATGGATCTTCATTTCCTTGTGCTATTCCCACCATGGAAAATCCTTACAAGGTCAGATTAAACATCATTCAAACAGAGCAGCTGCTTCTTCTACTGTCTTTTCAAAGGCATAGACTCCTCTTCTATTTTAGAAGCAGCCAATTGGACCTCAGTACACACCTTCACCAAGCACTACAAACTGGATGTAGCATCCCGTGCTACAGCAGGATTTGCCAGAACTGTCCTGCAGGGTCTACTTGACCACAGGACCCCTTCCTCCTCCCAGGTTCATACTTAAAGCTCTGGTACTCTACCTACTGTTATGAATACTGCAATATGAGAATAGAAGGACTTATAATAGTTGTGTAAGAACTTACCATAACCTTAAATGTCTTTCTCTTCCATGTTTCAGTATTCAGCCCCACCCACCTACCCCCTGTCTCTTTCAGACAACTAACCCAGGTATTACCTGTGGGCACATTGCCATCATCTCCCTTAGTCTCAACCTACACAGCAATCCTACTGCCCTAGGACTAGCCTACATGTAAGTCTAAGGGTCTCTTATTAGGAGCCTGCTTGTCCAACCACACTAGCACTACTGTATGCGGCAAAACAATTCTGATGAGGGTACGTGCAGATGTCACTTTTATACCTAACATCAGTTTATGGCCCTGGTGAGAGATGTCACACACGCTCTCCTGAAACAAATACTTTGGTATACTGGCCGGACGGTGGCGCTGCAAGCAGCAGCTCCCTACTGTTACGAATACTGCAACATGCAAGAGAAGGACATCTAAGGTTATGGTAAGGTCTTACACAACTATTCTGTATTCTGCCTTTATTATTGTATAATGTTAACTTATGTAAATTGGCTTGTAATGTGCTTCCTCATGCACTATATAATCAGTCTAAATCTATACTTTTTGTTAGTATAGACACTTTTTTATTCAAAAAAGACACCTTTCTCATATGCCAGGCACAATGAATTTTCGATATATTCTATGTGGTGGGAACTCGCAGGTTTAATGTTATTGATCCTTAAAGGGACACTGTCTAAACATTTACAGCTTACGTAAGTATTCACATTTAGTATAAAATATATTCCAGAGATAGCTATTTTATCAAAACTAATTTATCAGCTCATCCGAATATGTTTGGTGCAAGAAGATTCGAGAAATACTGAGCAGATGAAATGCTACTGAGAAAACAATGATATCATGTAGAAAACAAAAGAAATATGACTTTAAATTGTCCATATCTGGTATGGTATTTTAGAAAAAAAGTAATTTTAGATTGGAGGGAACGCTATGAAATAATAAAAGCAACATGGAAATAAATGAAAGTTCATTATGATGTACTTCTTAAAAGAACAAAAAAAATAGCATTTTCCCAGGAAAAAAAAATAGTTTTGAAACCACTTCAGTATTTCTATAGCACTGTTTAAGACATTGTCAAGGAAGGCATGAAGCAGTCTTGGTGGAAAGATATATGTGCTGGGGGTGGTACAGAGATAAAGTCGTATATAATAATGGGCTTTAAGACGTTTTGTAAAATTAGTTTTTTTTAGCTGAGACTGGTATTTTATGAAACATCTTTCTCAATCCATATATATATATATATGGATCCCTATCACAACACCGACACGCCACAAACCCGACACTCAAAACAACGACACCAAAACATCGAAAACGCACAAAACCGACAACTCACAAAACCGAACACCATAACACCGACACCCAAAACACTGACACACAAAACGTAAACTACACATAACACACAACTATACATGCACTAACCCTAACCCAGACCCTAACCCTAAGGTCCGACACTACCGCACACTTACCCTACCCGCACCCTAACCCTAACTCACTTAACCCGCCACTAAACCTACATTCCGTCACTATCGCACACTTACCCTACCCGCACCCTAACCCTAACTCACTTAACCCGCCACTACACCTAAAGTCCGTCACTACCACACACTCACCTTTCCCGCACCCTAACCCTAAATCCCACACTATCTCACACTTACCTGTCCGCTCCCTAACACTAAATCCCTCACTATCCCACACTTACCTGTCCGCTCCCTAACGCTAAATCCCTCACTAGCACACACTTACCTGTCCGCTCCCTAATGCTAAATCCCTCACTAGCACACACTTACCTGTCCGCTCCCTAATGCTAAATCCTTCACTATCGCACACTTACCGACTCACACTCACACGTTGCCCATGTCGGTGTTTCTCTTGATGAAGAATTTAAGTACATAAGGGGTTTGATAACTGCTCTTGGTTTGTGATATCATTAAACTTTGTTAGCCATAGTCTTGATATCAGTTTTCAGGACATAGAAGAATATATCACAATGAAGGGGTCTGAGAACTGAGCCCTGTGGGACTCAGTTGGTAATGTTTTTCTATCTAGAGAAAATATCCCTGATCTTAATGAATGGGTTATATCAGATAGTTACCTAGTCAGCAAACTGGATCAATACTGAGTTGAGAGAGTTTGTCAGCATTCTTGAGGGGAGTGTTGCATACCTTGACACGGTTGTTGTAAGCACTGTGGACTGTATGTTCATTATCCATGGTCTCAATGACCCTTCCTAAGAACTCAGCCAGATTGTACATGATCTGGTCTCAATTAAGTTAAACTGGTGTGAGTTCAGGGTTATAAGGTCACCTATACCACTGTTTATTAGTTCAGCTGTAGTACATTAAATAGGCTTGCAAATAATGCTAGTGAGACTAATAGGCCTGCAATTTTCAGGATTAATAAAAGGGCCATCTTTATGCAAGGACACCACAACAGCTGTTCTTCACACCAACGGGATGAAAACAGTATAGAGACCAAGACTGAAGAGCTGATGGCTGGGTTATTCTAGGTAGGACCTAGCATTAGCACTTCCCCGTAAACATCCAGTGATATTCCTAGGACCCATGAAACTGTTATTTTTTTCATTTTGGAAAGTGCCAAAAGGACTTGGTCCAGAGTAATTTCAGGAGGGTAGGTGAGAGAGGGAATGCAGGAACAGAGGAGGGTTGGTGGAGTGAATATGGAAGAAAAGCTATCCACTAGAATGGTAGCAATTACCATTAGAGAGAAGTTCACTACTGAACTGTTGGTTTCTTCGAAGCTTCCTATTAATGCTGAAGACAGCCTCATACTGCCTTTTCAATAAGTTGCAAATCTAAGTTCAGAGCTGGCCTTGCATTTACTAATGATAACCCTGACAGTTTTAAATCTAGTTCACAATGATGAAAAAGACATTATTTATACGGTTTACTATCAAAATAGCAACGTTGAGATGTTCGCAGATGAAAATCCGAAACACAGATGTTCGAATGTTCATCTGCCTGAACATCTCAGTGTTTGAATGTTTATGTTAGTGAATGCCCTGGTCATTTGCTAATATAAATTCGAAGACATGTACAGATATCGCGGTGCAGTGCAGTTTGGGAAATTCATCCCTTAACACACTATAGTGCGATCTTGGATTTGGAATATATAGTTAACGGGGGTGTGGGGGTGCCATCACGTGATGTGTTCGGAAACAATGTCGAATCTGCTGAATTCAATCAGCGGATTTGACATTGTGTCCTGTTCGTTTTTTTAATTTTCACGGTTTACTTTCGATATGTTGAAGGAAAATTGTTTTGACGTTCAACATATTGATAGTAAACCAAATTATATATTGTCCAGAACTTTTTCTTTTTCTTATAGGAGGGCTCACATATCCAGTGTGAGAGCCACAGACCACCTAATAACTCCCTACAGATGACAGCTGACTTACCTGCCTTTTGTGGGAACAGGGCTACTGAAGTCACCTTTTCCTTATATTGGGAGTAAATGAGTCCTGATATATTGAGCAGCAAGACAGCCTCTGATGACATATGTTGCAGACAAGGTGTCCAGTGTGGCACTAAAGGATCAGTGGGAGCACATAGTTGCAGGATACACAATGATCAAGATCAGGTCACGGTGTGTGGGGGGAGGGAGACCAGCCAGGGTCTAAACATGACAGCTATGGCAGCATGTAGCAAGGCAGTACCACTGGCTGATGGGTAATGCTGATAGAAGAGAAGGTGACAGGCATGTTGCTTCCTGAAGGGTTTGCTAACACCAGTGAACTAGATCAGCGTAGCAGCACTGTATCTTAGTGTTCAACAAACACAATCAATCATGAGCAAAGCTCTCTCTTTCTTTTTCTTATCATTATGCATTGCATAAAATATACATCACCAGAGATCCCCAAGTTAGGAATAAAATGTGATGACACCCTTTTGCTGAATGAAAAGACATTTCTGTTTCTGTAAGGGGAGTTAACCCTAAAAGTTTTGGATGAAGATTTGCTACTTTTAAGTGTAGACAGTAGATGTGAGATAAGCCACACATTGTACTTTGATCTCCTTCATTCTTTCATGCAAGATTAAAGATCACAGAAAGAGATTTACTCTTCAAATGCCTGTGAGGTACTAATAAAAATCAAAACAGGGCTTGCTAGTTGGCCTCATGGGATGCTTTGGTGGTCTAGGTTGTGACTCAAAGTCCACCTGTTGGGCAACAAAGTATTATAGTGACTGTTGATGTGGGAGTTTCACCACATGGGTTTGGTTTTAAACTCTCCATTACTCTTACGTCAGATGGGTACAGATTTCTGAATACACCTACCCAAGAAGGAAATAAAATTCAGGCAGAAAGACAACAGCTTAGTGAACAAGGTTTACTGGGGAACTGGACCATATGTGATTACCAATAAGATGAACAAACTAATTAACTGCTTATGGAGTAATTCCTGAATATAAAACAGTTATTAGGGGATGTGAAGCAGGTTTACAGGGAAAAGTGTACAATTAGATACTCAGAGTTGACTAGGAAGGGAATATCAAGCATTGCGTTTCAAGAGGGAAAGACATTTGTAAGAACACTACCCAAAAGATTAATAGTTCTGGTGAGCAAGGGGAAAGTTTGATCATGTGTATTTGCACTTACAAAGTCCAGAAGTCTCTGGGCTTATCTGTTGTTGGTAGTACACATATACCAGTTTTTGTGCAGATTGTTGATATGTTGAATTCACCCTTAAGAGAGGTATTTGGTCTATAGTTAACTTTTCTAACTGGTTAATGCATTTTGTATGCCCTGAAAGGATAATGTGACAATTAATTTTACTGAGAGTAACTAGGGCATCGACCATTTCAAGATTTATATGACACAAAATCTGATGAGAAACAATGAAGTTATGAATAAATGTGAATACTCCTCCTACAAATGCACAATGCTCATGGATCTAAATTCATGATAGGCATTGCACCCTGAAACAGAAGTTCTATCATGACACTGGAAGCAGGTTTCTGTAATTACACATATGCAGATGCAATCAAGGCTCTGGAAGCCCGCAAGTTCAAAGATTTTTTGTTAGGCTTCTGACATTAAGCAGTGCAACCTTTATATTATGTGTGGGATATCCCTCAGGTGAACCTTGTCTAAAAAGACATTATTTGTATAGCAAATGAGAGGTGTAGGTTATCCCTGGCAAATATATATATTACACATTTAAAGTATATTTAGCATAGTTGATATGAATTGTGATTCACTTTTTTTTTTAGATTTAGTGAAGGGAAACTGACTGGAAGCACAGCGTTGTAGTTCTGAAGAAATTGTCTGAAGGAAAGCCAGTGAAAGCCCACCACTACCTCTTTGCTACATGTCTTTTTTTGTTAGGGTCAGTCCTTTCTATTATATTTATGTTAGATAACATGCTACAGTTTGACAGCAAGATAATTTTTTTTACTGACAATAAGAACACAGAAGCAATGATCACAGGCCTGAAAATCTGGAATTCGACCACTCATCATGCCAGAATGGTTTACAGTGTGGAGAGCACATTGCAGATGGCATATGGTTGTGCAGTTTGGTAGTGGAAATTCAGCGATGCCCAACAATAATGAAGTAATCTACCTACTACACATATCTAGAGTTGCTCATGTTTTTTGGTATCAAGAGAGAGAGAAAAAGATGTAAGGTTGACATAGCTATGTATTGGAGAGCTACAAAAATGAAGAATGAAGTCCGAAGACTAAACTATATATATATTTTTAAATGACAAAAAATGGAGTTTTGTGTTTCCATATAGTTGTGCACATGTACACATGCTGTGAACTCACAATATCATATGAGATGTTTAGATAGGATTCTGGGTATAAAGAAGAACTAGAAGTCTTTGAAATGTCGAAGAATTTCTTTGAATATTACCTGCCCAGTTAATCAATTTTGTGGTTTTGCTCTGAGTTCTTTGATATTTGTACTGTTTAAGTTCTATATAAGACAGTACAGTTTGAAAGTTTTGTATACACTGTCTCCAAGTTATGTTTTCTCTCCAGGCGAACAGTTTGTTTCTGAAGTGATTTCTTTCTGTCTGTCTTTCCTTCTTTTTCCTTTGTACTAACATTGCTATAGTTTTAAGTTGTTCAGTAGTTATAGCTGTTGCATAACATGATTGTTTGTACTAGACTGTACGAATATTATTCATGCACTGCATAAGCAGGGTACATTTGACAGTGAATTCATTTTTCTTTAGTACACTAGGAGAGTACATATGTGCTGCTTAAGCAGTCTATTTATGGCACAAAATTCATTGTCCCAAGGCATATGTGATGTTGAAAACACATTTTCTGTATTAACAATAATATATAGATGAAGTCAAAATTAACAGGCCGTGTGACACTGACAAATAATTTTTGTGTACTACGCTGCAGTTGTTTTTTAAACCATCACACATGATCATACTAAAAATCACAAATCTATTTATATGTGTAGTTTATACTGGTAATGTGTGCATTTGCACTGTTTGTTGCTATTAGTATATATGACTTTACCCCTTGCAAATGACTATGCACATCTGCTTATTGTGTTACCTTCAGTATTACAGTGCCTTATAGATAGCAAAAATAGTGGGACATCAGTATAAAGGTGAAGCCTGAAAGATAAACTGTCAGTATGTCATTTCTGACTGCGCAAGAAAAGGGATTATTATAGGCTTATAATTATCTGTCTAGTTCATTTGGCCTAAAAAGTGTAGCTTGTCAGTAAATGTAAGGTATACTTTTTGAGGTGTTTTGGGTCTATAAAATATATTATAAGTGCAGCTTCTTAACTTGACCTTTCATTGTGTAATTCTGCTTTTATACTTTTATAGACTGTTGCACTACTTTGTGAATGTCTTCTCATCCTGCTATACTTAAAGCAGTTGTAGTGCATGGAGCATTATGATTATGATCCAACATCATTCTAAAGACACCCTGCTTCGGCACCACCTTAATACAACTTCCAGTCTTAACGATGATTAATCACCCCTATGCACTGTTAAGATTGTATCTGTACTAGGTACTAAAACCTGACAGTGTCTACCAGTAAACAACAGCAGTGGCAAAATGGTTTTAATTCAACTTAGTTTTTGGTTGCTATCTACAAAATCACAGCCACTAAAATTTTATACCAACTGCCTGAGGACATCTCTTGCTCTGTTTAATAGTGTTTCCCAACTACTTTACTGATTTTCAAAGCCGGCAAAACAATTTACTTTTTTTTTTGCTTTTTAGCAGTTAGTAGTACATGGATCAGGTCACTCTCCATACACTGCAAAGAATTATGAGGGATCTCCAATCATAACTGAATATTATGTGTTCCCGACATCAATACCAAGGTTCAGCACTTGAGCTTCTCTCTTGAGGTGAATTTGTTGGCATCCATGTTTCAAACAAACACATAATAATCAGGTTACAAATAGAGAAACGATGAAAACGCTCTGTGTTACTTTCCTCACAGTACTTTTCACTGACAGTATACTTAAACAGGGGATACTAAAGTGCACATTGCAGCGACATGCCCTTAGAGTATCTTATAACTTGAGATAACGTTATTTATAGCCAAAGATATATCAGGCTGCCTGAATGAACATTATGAAGAGGACAGTCTACAAAACATTGACAGCATGCATTGCAACTACAAGCTATAGTGAGTGCAGATTCTTATTGAGACCCATTTCACACAGAACTGTAGTATATCTTTTGGCTAAAAGTAGCTGTCCATCAATGGGCAGGTGATTGCTTTGGATTTGTGAGCATCTAAACATATTGCTGTATGTGTGCACAACATAAGACGCTTCATAGTTTTTCTGTCTTAAATAATAACTGGAAGTACTGCTATTATGCTACAAATGTCATTACTTATAGAATCAAAGGTATTAATTTCCTCATATATATATGTATGTGTATATATATATATATATATATATATATATATATATATATATATATATATATTTTATGAACACACACACACACACACACACACACACACACACACACACGTGCACGCTCGCACACATAGAGATATGTATAAAATAAAATGAGGTGAAGAGCAGTTATATTTAGTGACTCACATAGTAATGTACAGCAAGATACCCTTTTGCTGTTACCAAGGAAGAATACAGTTTTTTTAATAATGATATTATATTACTACTATGGTTATTGAGTCTTACACTGAATGGCAGACTACTGAACTGCACAGATAACTGTGGGACACATTTAAATAGATTTTGTTTGGTTCTACTAGTCATAGTTTCAGAGTATCATAGGTACTAGTAAGTCATTGATCTATGAGGATCTAAAGAAACCTAGCCTTACATTCCCATGGTAGTTTTTAGCACTCATACATTACAAACAAATAACCCCGAAATAGGCTGAAGAAAGATTGTAGAATTACATGCTTCTCTTATCAATGAGGGACAGGGGTGTTAATCCCAGGTGTGGGATTCATGGCTACACATCCATTCATCCATATTACATATGAATAAATATAGAGTGGAAGGCTGTTACACAGAATCAGTATTCTCAATGTTCTATTTATTTTGTAAAAGAGATTGAGATCCCTTGAGTGGGTCTTTATGATACTGTTGGACTTATAGGTCTGACATTGCAACGTCTCTTGAAGCTTTATACACAAGACAGAGGTCATCTGTCTGTAGCCTATATGATACTAAGAAGATGGACAAGGCTTAGAGATGGTCTGCATAATTTTTATGATTTAGGCCCTTGATGAGGTTTTTTTAGAGAGAAAGTTCATGGCCATTCTAGCTATGAAAAGTGTTTGTACAAGTACATATTGAAAAAGGCATTCATTATACTAACACCAGTAAATGGGATGTCAGGTGAGAAACCTGGCCTCTAATATCAGTACATCTAATGATAACTGAAACACCCGGCTGTTAACACCAGTACATGTTATGATAGGTAAAACACTGAGCTACAAATACGAATACATGTGATGATAACCAAGTGTCATAACTGCTAGCCCCAGTAAATGGGATGTCAATCGAGACACCCGATTTCTAATATCAGTACACGTAATGAAAATTGAGACAAACAGCTGCTAACATCAGTGCACATGATGATAACTGAGAGGGGTTCAGGCTGATAAGTGGTAAGACATTTCCCTGTGGTATATTTGGCTACTTACATATGAATGATCTAGAATTCAGCAGCAGAGACATATGGCTGTCACTAATTCAATGTGGGCACATAGAAGCATTCTGCATCATGCCCACAGCTTCAACTTTAGCTGAGGCATCTGGATGCGATGAAAACTGAGAACCTGTCTGTTAATGCCAGTACATGTGATGATAATGGAGACACCAGCCTGTTAACACCAGTACATGTGATGATAATGGAGACACCAGCCTGTTAACACCAGTATATGTGATGATAACATTTTCCATCTTACCTTTAAAATCTGCAACATCTAATCAAAGACCACCAGCTCTGGAGCGTCTGCATTCTGCCTCTCAGTAGACATCTTGGGATTAGTGATTCTGTTTTGCTCCTGTTGAGAGAAGGAACACAGGAACATTATTTCCTGGGTTCTGCAGATCACTGGAAAGCATAATGACTGCTCCATGTGTGCCAGTTTGGAATTTGTGGTTTTATTTTGCTCATGGTGAGAGAAGGAGTAGAGTTCATAGATCCCTGACTCTTTCTGGTTGGGAAGTGAGTGTCTGTGCTTGACCTTCCTGATGGTTATGGTTGCTATTCAAGGCATCTACTAGGAAAAGGCTACAACATGCCTAAAGACTCTTACATCATCTGGGACAAGACTGTGGATCACCAAATAGCCCACGGCCTGCTTCTCATCTTGGGATTGGTGCTACTGTTTTACTTCTGGTGAGAGAATAAGCAAAGGAACATTATATCAAAGCAGAGTGACGCTGTGGTGAGATCAGCACTAGTTGTAGCCAGGCAGTAGCCATTCAGGTGACTCCTCTCTTTTCATCATTCTTGACAAGTGAATTCTTTCTTTTTTAGTAAATACAGCTTAACTTGCTTCTAACTTCAGAATATCTGCCTAAACACTTTATCCATAAATCATCAGGCTCTACTTATTAGTTTCCTGTCAGGTGTTTGGCAGTGCCCTGTATAGCAACAGACACCTTGAGCTGATATTTTTCCTGTAAAAGCACCATTGAAATTTCAGCAATACCTTTTTGCACACAGGACAACTAGTTTGCAGTCACAAGCACTGTTCCCAGAGTTGCGAACTGGATACTCCTGAGATTACTTTATATTCTCAGTACAACTGTCTAATCAGTAAGGAAATGTTGCCATGGATATGGCCAGTCCCACCATCTCCATTACCAGCTTGGCAGATATAGGCATCCTGAGGCAATGTAGACATTGACACATGTTTATTGACAACAGTTAATTCTCAAACAAACTGATATGGTATATGAGGAATGTATTTACACAATGTCACTGGAGGCAAAGCTCTCACACAATAGCATTCCCAAGGTCAATACTGTTGTTCGTAGTACACGCACTGCACCCATCATACACAGTTCAAAGCAGACACATAGACTCACATATGCTGAGACACTTAAATGTAACCTTCCTAAACAAGACCTCCTAGATAAAGTACACATAAAAAACACCCTCAACAACCATGAATGTACTCTTTTAAAACAATGTCCACATCAGCACATACAGTTACATCTCATTTAGCCTCTACTTCTAAAAACAAGCCACCACAGAATCCAACATTCTAGTCATTTGAGACTCCATTACAAGACACACTGATGTCTCCATCACCAGGCTGAGTAAGGAGAATGTCACTGTCAGTAGTTTATCAGGGGCCAGGATTCGCCACATTATGCAAGCACTCGGGTCATTGGACCACAAGTACCAGTATGTCTCAGTCATAGTCCATGTGGGTGTAAATGACCTGAGAAGTACCCCTCTGGACCATAAGAAGAGAGACATCATGGAGCCCCCAGAATATGTGTCTCTGGTATGGGCCTAGCATTGAGCAGCATTTAACCTTCTCCAACGATGATGCTACAATATGAACAAATGATGACTGACTTTAATAATTGGCGTAGTTTCTGGTGTCATTATAAGGGGTGTGCAATATTTGTTAGCATGGAAGGAGATGGTCAACAGACCAGACTGCTTTGCCAGGGATGGTCTGCAGCTCTCCCCTCTAAGCTTTTGAATATTAACTAAAATATTGTCCTATCCACAGTGCCTTTTTTGGCAATGCCAAACTAAAAGTACTTCCGACATAGGAAATCAAAACCAAGAAAATCTAAAGGTGTTACTGCTTAATGCTATGAGTCTAAACAAAAACATTTACTCCCTAGAAGCTCTATTCCCCTTAGAGAATGTTGATGTCTATGCGATCACTGAGACATGGTTTAGGAGAGCACACCGACAGTGCAAGGTTATAACGCCTTCCAGACATTTAGACCAACCATTACACAGTGTGGTCAAACAGGACAATGCACTTGAGCTTCTTCATGTTCAAATCACAATAGGAAAAATCCAATACCACTTCCTTGCAAACTATAGGTCCCCCTCTATGACCCCTGAAACCCATACCATGTATTTAAATGTATTGGAACCACTCACCATCCAACCCAATACCATATTCATGGGCAACTTTAATTACCCCAATATTAATTTGGAATTATATACAACACCAAACTTACAGGCACACAGATTCCTAGATTTTGTAAACACAAACTCACTGGAACAGGTTGTCAGTACACCAACAGTTAGTAAAGTTCTAAGCATCACTAATATCTATATGTAAAGGTTATGTCACTTTAAGAATCAAAAGGTAATTAAATAGCTGCAGTCTAGCAAAGAACACTGCACACATTTAAGTATAATTTTAAACAAATAAAACTAACCTTAATGTATTTTATGATTCAAGCAGTCACAACTTTAGAGAACAGGAAATTGGAAGCAGAGAATACTGTCACTGAAATAGTTATCCTCTTTCCTTCTGTGTAACACAAAAAAACCTGCTAAGGAGATTCAATATATCAAGAGGAAATAGCGCAGATTAAACAGCTCACAAGGCTCCTCCAGGTAAGGAAAGCTTCACCTCAAACTGGAAAAATGATTTTAACTGTGGAAGTTTTTGTTAATAGCTTTAGAAGTAAAAAAAAGTTAAAAATGGCATCATGAATGATCTCTGCCATTTCCCAAGTGTTTGCTTTAATAGAAATTACCAGACAAATTAACTAACATTAAGCTGCTTTTACCAAAAAAGTACCTAAATAAACTAATACAACAAATATTTCAGCAAGTTAGAGCCAAATTAAGTTAAATAACAAGTTATATTGAGTGAAATATTGTAAACAAGTAAAGAAAAAAAAAACATTTAACTAAACGGACATCTCACCATGCTTTAGCAAGGATTAATATTCAGTTTTCAAAGACCTATAAATGCAATTAAAACAACGCCACCTGTAATTATTAGAAGGCTTGGTTATGACTTTAAGTTTGTTATTATTGTTGTGAGAGTATCATAGAATTAACGTTGAAAAGTAGGCAAAAATTATTTGAGAGAAAAAATACAATTACAGCAAGTCCAGATGAAAGGCAATATTGTTATAAATAGAAAATGTGTCATTTATTAATAGATACTTTGAGAGACTTGTTAGAGTTTGTAGTTGTAGTATCAGTCTTCTCTTACTTCACTTTTTCATCAGTCCAGGTGTTTTTTCTGAGAATCTCCTTAATGAGGTAGAAGAACAATCCATGTCTTCAGGAATGGAGATTAACTTGCTTTTTATAAAGGCAGAAGCTTTGTCAAGATTATTAAAGATGCTAATTTCTTTCGAGAGGTGTATTTTGATTATTGCAGGGTAAATAATTTGAGCCTTAATATTGTTCTGCTTTAAAAGTTTAACAAGGGGCCAGCATTTTTCCACATTTCAAGAACTGTGGTGGAGTAATCATTGTCAAATCTTGTGTTATTCTATTTAAATTTTAAAGGGGCTTTTCTCCATGCAGTCTTAAAACAAGTTATTTATTTATATATGATAAAAATGTTATGACAATAGATCTTGGTGGGGAAGAAGAAGAAGAAGTTGATGCTGACTTACCTATTGATCTGTGGGCTTTCTCTATTGCATAAGAAAAGCCTTCTTGTAGATGTAAGATTTCAGGGATCCAATGGTTTAGAAAAGATATGTCTTCACCTTCAGTTTCTTCAATGAGACTGAAAATTCTTACAGTATATCTCTTTTCCCTGTTTTCTAGGTCATCTACTTTATTTTGTAGCCAGGTGTTCAGTTTGAGGAGAAATTCAGTCTGTAGTTCTTCTTACTTAAGTTTCCCATCAGTGTCAGAGCAGTTTCTATATCCACAAGTTTATTTTGGTGTTGTTGAAATATTTCCTTAAATACCTCAGTTTGCTTTAGGCTGTTTTCTCTAAGGTTTTCAAGGTTTTGCTGAAATCCATCTATTTTTAAGGACAATGCCTGAAGAGTCAAAGTTCTCAGCGCTATATCTGTTTGACACTGTTTGGTGCTGTTCATATTCATTCATGTAAAATCTCCAATAATTTGACAGGAATTTCTTTGAGGAAGTCCACCAAAATTTGAAATCTTGAAGTATAAACTATTGTTAATAAGTTTTAATAAAAGTTATTTATAAATTTTAACTATATTCCTGTCTAAATAAATTACTTTACAGCACTCTGAAATTATACTACACTCAGATGGCCATCTTGGCTCCACCCCCAAGAGGATAGCCTTGTTTTGTTCCATTAACCAATTTTATGACCTGAGAAAAGTGTACTCCGTTGTTTTTATAACCAGCACTGATACTATTGATTATGTTTATTAAAGAAATATATAGATCTGGGAAAAACAAATGCTTTGAGTAATTTAAATAAATATTTCCAGTTTAATGAATCAAAGTTCTTTCAAACTTTAAACTTATTACTACATGGCTCTGTAACATGGAAGGATGAATTCCTGACTTTGACTTTTGTGAGTAGGGTTTGATTACTCAACCTGATACTGAAAGAGCCAGAGGGTGAGAGGAGAATAAATGGGTGGTGCTCCCTTACCTCTTTCAGTGGGAGGGTAGGGTGTGCACATGCCTAAGGGCATATAAATGAGATCTGATTTCCCTGGTGGAGGCTGATGAAACCACCAAGGAATGCCTCTGTGTGGATGATTAGGACATCCTACTCTCAGCAACCCCTTACATTAGTGAGGAAATGCCTCAGCACTGATGTACATTGCACATCTCATTAAAAGGATATGAATGTGCAAGTACAGGGGATAGGGTTAAAGAAAAGAATATTGAACCTTCTCTGATAATGATATGAGAAAATGAATTGACAATTAACCAAGAGAGAAGATGATCAACAAGATAGCAATGCCAAAATGTCTCAAATCACATATAAATGTATTACTTCTATATTCTATTATTTATATTTGCATAATCAATGTAATAGTAATATAATCCTTCATTTGTATTCTTATAATATATCCAGTATGACCATCCTTTAATAGACATGCTATCATTACTTTTATTCTGTTTCATAAAATTGACGCAAAGTTCTGATCTATGTTTAATGATGAAATTGACCTAGATGATGCCCTTATATCTGAATTATTATCTTGTTTCAAAAGTAATGTATTTTTTCAAGAATAGGGAAATATGTTTTTGTTTCCAACTGTAAGATAAACCTTTTAAAATAATTTTTAGAAATAATTTGTAATGTTCAAAGACTACTCCATCCATACCCCTAGCTGTATTACACTTTTTTGTTTTAATTTAGTTCTAAATTCATTATGAAACTTAAAAGACTTCTAACATTTTCATGTGACTGTTTATTCTTTATGTACTTATTGAAAAAAAAATAATTTATAGCTATACTATTTTTATCTATTTTATATATATCTTCATAATACATTTTTAAAATCAAACGGGATATCATCTATAGCCAAAACATTCTTGTCACTTCCTGATACTTTAACGTGTTTTATTTTATTTTGATTTGGTCAAGATTCTATACCTTGTACACAATCTGTATAAGCATTTTATTGATGCCATATACATCTGCAATTTTACTTTCTTCAAAGTTATTGACACTTTCCAATTTAATATGAAGATACATTCTTGTTTAAGGACTTAATCATATCCATAAAAATAATTTCCTTTTCTGAAATCTTGATATTGCTGTACTGAGCTTTGATTGAACTGTAACCAGTCCGTTGTCCTATTCTTTCATTTTTGATACCAAACATATATTCTACCAATTATTTATATGGCTTAATGCTGTTTCACTCTGTTGTTTAATAGATATTGCCAATTAGCTCTATAGCTATGGCAAAATGTTCTCTAGAGACTACCAAGCTTGTCTGACTATATAGTTTAATATTACAGCCTAGCGACTTTGCGGATTGTAGTTGTAACACTTCAGAATGGCTATATGAATAGGAATGTGTGTTTAATAGCTTGGTGGAAAATGTTCATGTAAAATGATTAGAGAGCCTCTCTACAAATGTTTTTAAAAAGCTAGCAAGCTTATCTGCTACTGTATAATTAAAGTGACTTGGTGCTTGGTGAAATATATTATCTAACAGAGTAGCAGCTTTTATAAATGTGTTTTAGAAGACTCGCAAGGAAATCTGCTACTTTACCATTATAAAGATTAGGAGACTAGCATGTACACTGTTGAATTTATACTTGATTGGCGCTTGGCTTCTGCGTAGATACCAGGAAACTAGTTGAATTGATGTTTTAGTTTTACAGTTGGGGCACTGTGACTCTCTTTAGATAGTGTAACTGCTTTACCATTAAACTTGTTACTCATTCTTATAATTAATCTTTCCCCACCAGGAACTATCCCCTTTAACAGCTGTTCTGCAAGGCTTAGAGTAAAAGAAGGACGTTACTCAGCTGAATTCACACTGAATACCTGTTCTGAGCTGCCCCTCAACCAAAACGCCCTGCTAAGGTTAATATAAAATCTCTCTGTGAATACCACAGTTGCTGACCTAGGTCTATAGCACTATTACTTAGCCCCAATTACAGTACCACCTCCTAAAACTATAACAGTTTGGACAACATAAATGTAATTATCCCTAAAGGAATACTGGATGCCTAACATGTATTTCCCCAAATATTAAACTATAAATTGGAAGCAAAACAGAGTGTTCCCCAAAATTAATCAAAAATTGGAAGCTAAAAAGGACTTACACTTTAAACAGTAAATTAAACATTAAATGCTTTACTTTATAAAACCCAAGCATACTTACCTATAATTGCAGGCTCTAAGATCCTTGTGTCATACCCCTCCATAAGGTGGTAGCTCTACTGAATTATCTAATTATAGACCCATAGCCATCTTGTCACCTCTGCCAAAAATTATGGAAAAGTGCATCCATAAACAACTTCTGTACTTTCTAACCCAAAACAACCTACTGGCTAATTCTCAGAATGCCTTCAGACCACATCATAGTACTACCATAGCCCTCCTCACCTCATCTAATGCTATAAACTATAACAGGGACAACAACAAGTTATCCTCAACCCTTTTTTTTGGATCTAGCTAAGGCTTTTGATATGGTTAACCACCATCTAATCATCCACACCCTGGCAACAATGTCTCTAGGCAATCACTCACTCCAATGGTTTGAATCCTAACTGCACAATAGACAACAAGCCATCTTATGGCATTACAAACTATCAGACCTCCTACCCAACACCCTAAGTGTCTCCAGGGGTCTATTCTGGGACCACTTCTGTTTTCCATTTTTATTAATGACCTCCACACTGTCATCCCAAAAGCTAACTGCATTCAATATGTGGATGACTCCATGTTGATCTGCACTGGCACCTCACAAACAGAGCTGCTAACAATTACTCAGAGTACTTTTAACTTAGTTGAAAATTGGCTTGCTGCTTGCTGTCTGATTCTAAATCCCAAATAAACAAAGCTCCTACTTTTCTCCCCCACTCAAAGATCTCTGCTATTCTCTTGCTCCATTAAGTCTAATAATGGTACCATAATCTCCCCAGATGCCCATACAAAACTCCTAGGAGTTATTGTAGATAACAATCTTAAATTTGATGTGCACGTCAACGAAGCTATCAAAACCATTAATACAAAACTGGGCTCATTATATAGGATAAAGCCATTCCTAACCCCACCTGCTAGGACTGCCATTGCCCACTCCCATCTACTCTCTACCCTCTTCTATGCTTCCCCTTTACTTGACAACCTAAATAAAACTAAACTTAACAAACTCTCAAGCTGCTATAATAACATAGCTAGACTTGCCACTGGCCTGTTCTATAGAACACATCACTGTATAAACCTAAATAATCTCAGATGGCTAGAGCTACCAAGGCAGATTAAGTTTAACCAACTTATTGTAGCTCACAAAGTACATAACCAACCTGAAAATACACCTGCACTGAAAAAACATCATCTATCCTCACTCCATCCTCATATCACTTCGCTCATCTAATAGACTGATAGTACAAACAGTCAAATCCAACAACTCAGCCGGAGTCTCATAAGTTCATAGGTTCATAGGTAGGTACTAGGCTATTGGCCCAAGAGCCTATGTAAGCCTAGCCAACAAGGTTCCCTGGCTTACGCCACCCAAGAAAGTTATTTTCCAGTGCCACTGTCGCACAGAAACACAGAAGTGATCCCCAGGGTGTATTTCCTATTTCCCATCCACTCATCAAGACTTTTCTTGAAGAGTGCTAAAGAAGAACTTTGCTTGACATAGATGGGTAGCCTGTTCCAGAGTATGGGAAGTCTCTGGGACAGGAATCTATCCCTCCAACATGTCATGTTTATTGTGATGACAAGGTTTAGGTCCCTAAAGTGTGTAGCTCAGAGAGATTGGGATTTCTTTAGATGTAGCATGTCCAACAGCTCTGGGTTTGACATAGCTTTATATGTTAGGCAGAGATCACCTTGGAGTAGGCGATATGCTACGGAGTAAAGCTGGAGTTTTTTGAGATGGTCAGTGTAGGGCATTTGTTTGAGGCCAGTAATCCTCTTTGTGAGGTACTTCTGTGGCCTTTCCAGCTGCTGCAAATGTCTTGTGAGGTACATTCCAAAAGGGGCATTGTACTCTATAATGGGTCTAATGAGTGTCGAGTAGAGTGGAACAATGACCTCTTTTTTCCTGGATGAGAACCCTTTCATGGTGAGGTGTGCCATGTAGAAGGACTTCCTGACTACTGTGGCAAAGTGACCATGAAAGGAGAGACTACTGTCCACCTGGGTCCAAGGTCTCTTATCACACATTCAGTGTTATGCAGATTGCTGCCTATGTGGTAGTTCATGGGTTCAGAGTTTTTACCAAAGGGGATGACACTGCACTTTTTGGCATTGAGCTTGAGGCCATGGCTCTGACACCAGGCATCTGTCTCAACGAGACCCTTCTGTAGGATGCCCACATCATTTGGGGACTTGACTAAGGCTCCTAGTTTGCAGTCATCTGCAAACTTCATTACCCAGAGGCCTTCTGTGTTAGCCTGTACTTCAGAGAAGTAGATACCAAACAGGTGAGGTCCCAGGACTGAACTCTGTGGTACTCCACTTGTCACTGGCTTGACGTCAGATTTGGAGTCTGCAACTTCTACAGTGTGGGTTCTGTAAGTGATCCAGTTGGCAACCCATCTTGTTACGCAAAGATTTATACCTAGTTTAGTGAGTTTAGCTATAATTTCAGAATGGGGGATGGTGTTGAAAGCCTTGGCGAGGTCAAGATAGGCTGCATGAACCACCTTAGCCTTATCTACGGCTTTGGTGACTGCCTCAAAGAAGTCAATCAGGTTCAAGAGGCCTTTCACAAACTCGAACTGGGTGGGATCCAGAGTCTGGAGGTCACCAATGTCTTTGTTTATGAGTTCCATGATGATACGTTCCATGGCCTTGCAGACCAGGCTCGTCAGGCTAATAGGGCGATAGTTCCCAGGATCAGTGATGGAGCCCCCTTTGTGGAGTGGGATAACTGTTGCTGTGCTCCATTCAGTGGGCACAAAGCCTGATGTGAGGCTATTATTGAACATGGTGTTTAGGTGGGGAGCCAGTTCGTTCTGAAGTTTGTGTAAAACGCAGCCTGGGATTTTGTCCGGTCCCATGTTTGCTGTGTTTTTGGCTTTAGAGAGTGCAGCTTTTACCTGCGTAGTTGTGATTACAGGGACTCTGTATTCTTCCTGTATAGATATGGGCCCTTTAGGGGGTGGGGGGGTAAAGTTAGCACTGAACCTATCTGCCAGGATGTTGGCAATATCAGTTGGTTCTGTAATTTTCGTGCCGTTGCGCTGTAACTCAGAGCAGATCTGGGTGTTGCTATCGAGATTCTTGACATAGCTATATAATGCTTTGTGGTTGTCCTTAGAATTAGTGGTGATTTTGTTTTTGTAGCTAGCTTTGGAGGATCTTATAAGGGATCTCAGCTTCTTACTGAGGCTGACCAGGGAGCTCCTCCACTCATGGGATTTTACTCTCTTTTGCAACAGTTTCTTCCTTCTGTTGTACAGTTTGTTTATGGCAGGGGACCACCAGATTGGCTTCCTTTTTTTGGAGGATAGCATTTTGGTTCTGTTTGGGATAGCACAATCCATGCACTCATTTAAGTGCTTATAGAGTGCATTTGTGTAGGATTCAGCAGTTGTAACTGTATTGTGCATCTGCATTGGTGTCATGAAGTTCACCACTTCTGTCTTAAGAAGCATGAAGTTGGCTTTGGAGAATTTTTTTACAGTGGTTTCCTTAATGGGGTTGGGAGAGGGATGTGGATATCAAGGGTGATTAGCTTATGGTCAGATCGGACCAACAAGGAGTTGATTTCAGGTGTGGAACACCAGTCAATCATGCTGGTAATGACCAGGTCTAGGATATTGTTTCCCCTGATGGGGGTGTGGATAAGTTGATCCAGGGCATTTGAGTTTATGAATTCCTGAAAGCATTGAGCTAAGGAGTTGGTACACAAGTAGTTTTCCCAGTTAATGGTGGAGTAGTTGAAGTCGCCCATTAGTAGGGTGTTTGGTTGAACCCTAATATTTTTCAGTACATCAAGAAAAGAGGAGTGGGAATCCTGGGGCATGGTGGGGGATCTGTAGCAAGCTACAATTTGGATTGCAGTTTTTCCCAGAGTTAGTTGCACTTGGATAACCTCGGATGCATTATGCTGAGCAACTAGCCTGGAGGTGTGGATATCCTTAATGAATATGGACACACCTCCACCTTTGGTGTTTCAGTCCAGGTTACATGGCCGAAAAGTGTGGTATGAGTTATAGCCTCGTAGTGCAGGGGTGCTCTCTGGAGCCTTGAATCAAGTCTCAGTCATTACACAAGGATTTTACTCTCTTTTGCAACAGTTTCTTCCTTCTGTTGTACAGTTTGTTTATGGCGGGGGACCACCAGATTGGCTTCCTTTTTTTGGAGGATAGCATTTTGGTTCTGTTTGGGATAGCATGATCGATGCACTCGTTTAAGTGCTTATAGAGTGCATTTGTGTAGGATTCAGCAGTTGTAACTGCATTGTCCATCTGCATGGGTGTCATGAAGTTCACCACTTCTGTCTTAAGAAGCATAAAGATGGCTTTGGAGAAACTTTTTACTATGGTTTCCTTAATGGGGGGTGGGGGCAGGATGTGGATATCAAGGGTGATTAGCTTATGGTCAGATCGGACCAACAAGGAGTTGACTTCAGGTGTGGAACACCAGTCATTCATGTTGGTAATGACTAGGTCTAGGATATTGTTGCCTCTTGTGGGGGTGTGGATAAGTTGATCCAGGGCATTTGAGTTTATGAATTCCAGAAAGCGTTGAGCTAAGGAGTTGGTACATGAGTAGTTTTCCCAGTTAATGGTGGGGTAGTTGAAGTTGCCCATTATTAGGGTGTTTGGTTGAACCCTAATATTTTCCAGTACATCAAGAAAAGAGGAGTGGGAATCCTGGGGCATGGTGGGGGATCTGTAGCAAGCTACAATTTGAATTGCAGTTTTTCCCAGAGTTAGTTGCACTTGGATAACCTCAGATGTATTATGCTGAGCAACTAGCCTGGAGGTGTGGATATCCTTAATGAATATGGACACACCTCTGCCTTTGGTGTTTCGGTCCAGGTCACATGGCCAAAAAGTGTGGTATGAGTTATAGCCTCATAGTGCAGGGGTGTTCTCTGAAGCCTTAAACCAGGTCTCAGTCACTGCACAGATATTGGTGTTCTCCATTTTAAGGAGTGCCTTGAGTGAGTGCATTTTGTGATTTAGACTTCTAGCATTGAGTAGCATTACCCTCAGTTTTTGCTTGCCTGTTCCTTTTACGGTGGTGAATTTGTCATTTGAACCTTGCCTAAAAAAGGCACTATAGTGGCGGCAAGAGCCTTAGCCAGTATCCGGAATCCCAGGGGCGACAGGTGCAGGCCATCTCTGGCAAAGTATCATGGTCTGTCGACCATGTCATCCCAAGCAGAAAGATACTGGATCCCCTTAGAATGACACAAGAAGCTTAGCCAATTGTTGAAGTCAATCATTTTGTCCTTGTATTGCAGTAACATTCTGGGCGATGGCAGAATGCTACTCAGGGCTAGGGTCATACCTTCTTGGGTTACAAGATAGGAGAGCTCTTCCATGTCTCTTTTCATGTAGTCCAGGGAGGTACGTCTCAGGTCATTCACACCAACATCGACAATGACAGAGCCATATTTGTACTTGTTGTGGAGTGACCTGAGTGCATGGGTTATGTGGCAGATCCTGGCACCCGACAGGCAGCTGACAGTAACCTTCTCCTTGTTTAGCCTGGTGAGTGGGACATCATTGTGCCTGACTATAGAGTCACCTATGACTAGTGTGTCGGGTATGTTGTTTTGCCTTATTGGCTGTAGTTGAGTTGCACACTGAGTCTGTGGGCTCCCTGTTTGCCAACTCTGTTGGCAAAACTTGGAACTCACTACCTGCTAACATTACCCTAGACACTACCCTATCTCAATTCAAGAAAGCTCTCAAGCAGTATTTCAAGTTTCAATGGTTATGTGCTTGCTCCAAGCCTGACTAAGTCATTAGCCTTACTAGTGTACCAATACTATTTTTGTAAATGGAACTCAACTGTATTTTTAATTGCTAAACCAGATTAGAAGTTTGTGAGACTGTATAAATTTAACTCCTCAACTGAGTCTGTAAATTGTGTTTTATTTGTACTATATTATGATTACACTTGTATAATCTGTACTTTGTTAAGATTGCTTATGTAACTACCTTTGGAGCTTTTTTTCCCCGAGCCTCCGTTGAAAATGGACATGTATCCAGTCGGACTATCCCGGTCAACAAATGTAAAATAAAAACATAGGCTATGAGGGGATGGCAAAGTATTATTTCATTTACTTATATATTACTGAATTGGAAATAATATTCTACTGTTTTTAGTAAACCACACCATCAGTTATTTTAATGTTCACATATATGATGGAATTCTATTTAAGCAGTGTTACTCTATTGCCATTTGTAATTGCTTCAGTGTAAGAGTATTGCTGTCTGATAAGGGACAGGAAGTTATTTTAATAAAATCAATGTCTGCAGCCAACACATTTGATACACAAATTCTATCAATATGAGTCTGTGTACCAAAATAAGGATAATGACTGTATAATAATCTTTACTGGCAAACTCAACCAACTCCTTTAGATCCAGTGCTGGTATTCAGTTTTTAAAGCCTTTGCAAAAGCTTGTAATCTAAGACTACATTCTTTTTTTGCTTAAAATAGAATTAAAATGTCTATCTAGAATTCATTTTTAATTGCTTGACAAGTTATCTAAATATCTTCTTATTGTTTTACTACTTTTGCTTCAAGTCCCAGAATCCAGTACACTTACTAATGTAATAAGTCTATTTTGATATTTTGTAGTTAACATAGTATATATCTATATATATATATATATATATATATATATATATATATATATATATATATATATATATATTGCTTTGATGGATTTGTATGAAAAAAAAACAACTTTAGGCATAATGGCATTACTTTTCAACACTATTAAAGTTGCCATCCCCCTGCTCTTAAAAGAAAATTGTACTAAAATTGTGTAGTTTTTAAAACTCTATTTTTATATCCTTCTCCATATATATATATATATATATATATATATATATATATATATATACACACACACACACACACACACACACACACACACACACACACACATATATATACATATATATATATATATATATATATATATATACACACACATATAGATGTAAGGGTCTCCTTTAAATAGCCAAATTACCTATTTGACCAAAGTACAATAACCATGCACAGAGAGTGAGGCTGCCACATCTGATCCAAACAATGTTGTCAAGTTTGAGAAAGTAAATGTGGCTAGCCACAGGAAGGGAGTGGAAACAGGCTTGAGAATGCAATTTAGGTTTCAGGCAGTAGTCAGGAGTAGCATTTCAGTTTTGGGGGCATGGGGAGTTTTAAGGTTAGGGTGTTCAAGGTGATATTATGATTAGGGGATGATTGGAGAGTTTAGGTTTAATGAGTGGTAGGGGAGTTCCAGGTTTATGAATTCACTGAAGACTTTAGGTACAGGGAGCAGGGTTGAATTTTAGGTATAAGAGAACATGAGGAGAGTTCAGAGTTAGAGAGTGAAGGGCTAGGCAGCGACTGGGTACATTAGGATTAAAGATGGGCGAGTGGAGTTTTAGGTTTAAGGAGTAATTTGCAGACTTTAGGTTGCAGTGTGGGGTGGGAAGCTTTGGTTCAGGTAAGGGACCAGGTGGAAGTTTTGGGGTTAGAGTTAAGGCTTTGGTAGGGCTATGCAGTTCAATAGGGTTTGGTAGTAAGAGGACTAGGTATTAACTAGAATCATGCTAGTGGGGGTTTGAGCACTTCCCATTTAGTGCAAGTGGCAGCAAGCATGTGCTGAGCTACTAGCCTGTGACCACTTGTAGCAGACCTGCATTTAACATACATAATAAGGATTAGTTGAGTTTTCCTTGATTCTTTATGAGACGCCATTAGTTGCATTGTCATGTCCCATGGAATTTGAATTGTTATATCTGTATTTATATAAGGGGTAAATTCCTTTTTCTCCATAGCACGCCAGCTTATGGTTCTCATTATGAAGTTTATAAAAAGTTTTTTTCTGCATATACATTTGCCATATCTTGTGCCTGAGTGATCATGTCATTTTTTTAATCGCATGTTAAATCTGCAATTTTTCCCTTTGAGCTTTTTGGTATAATTAAAGAATGTATAATTATTTCTTTCATCCCTTGAAGTCAAATTGACTTTGTAGTTGGATATAGAAGAAGTGATAAGAAAAGTTAAATAGCTTAATCAGTTTATTAAATCAAGGCTTTATGAGAAGGGTAATTTTAAAAGCTAAGCAGCACCTTTTCTTTCTATTGCATTAGTTTATTTAATGATTCTAAAAAGTTTTGCTTTATATTTGCCCATATAGTTGTGTCTTACTTGTATGTGTAAATTATTATTATATTAGAGAAATTTATTGAAATGAATATATTTTGCTACTGTTCAATTACTTGCGTCATCATTTTCTGTGTAGAATATAGACACGGAGAAGCCAGCATTAGGTGTAATCAATCAGTTAAAATCTCTCTTAAGATTTTAAGCTTTTATCTTGCTAAATCATCTTTAAATACCTTACTCTGCACTTGTTTGTGGAACAAGATGTACTTTACTTGTCTTTTAGTTCTGATGTCTGATTAAAATATAAACAGATGGCAGTTAGGAGAAAAGTCTGTTTGAAGTTGACAGGGCAATCTTTTATTTTTGTTCTTATTCTTTTTAATGAATGACAGCAAAGCCTAATTTAGTCTCTAGTATAGCCAGTGTACCATACAAGAGAAACACATCTCATTATTGTTCTAGCAGCATTTTACTTTTACCCAGCTGAATGAAAAATAATTGATGATTCACTTTAATAACAATCTAGACTTAACCCTCTGTTGTCATTTGAAAATCCTTGAATAGACATGCAGTTTTAATTTGGCACTAGCAAAATATCACGACATGACCCACTGGAAGAATGAAACTACTGACTACTGCAGATTAGTTTGGCTATATAACTGACGAAAATGTTCATCTTCTGCCATCTGGATTCAGTACTCTGCAAATGTATGAACTATTTGTGAAGTACCAGCTGGATTGTAGCAGCTATAGTAAGGTGTCAACCAATCTTTTATGCAAACATTTTATTTATTAAGATAGCCAGTTCAAACATTAGAATAACTGATGTACTTTAAACTTTTTTATGTAATATAATAACAAAGATTGAAATGAAATGATGATTCTGTATTACAGAGACAGACTAATCTGCAAAGATCTTCTACTGTGTTATATAGAAATGAGTTCTATAAGATTAAGTGACATGCAGTTATGTGATTTGTTTTATAGAAATGGAATTCTGTAAGGAATGATACTGTCCCAAATAAGCTTTTCAAGCACTACATCCTGCTGTTTAAGTCAAGATATACCCAACATCAGTTTCTTTATTCTGTATCCCTACAATGGGTTATGGGAAGTTATATTACATGTCTCCTACATACCCTTAATCGTGAACCCTAAGCTGTTCAATTAGCTCTCTATTGTAAATCTGAAGCTCCCAAGTACAAGCCTCAGAAGTCTTGAAGCACAGGAGAAAAGTAAGTGTTGAATATTACTGTTCTCTGTTAAAGTTGTTTTTGTAAATGATAAGCCCTCCTGTACCTTTCAAACTTATATACCAATACCTAGATTGCTATACCTCAGAGAAAAGAAAATATTCCAAAAAATGTCAATCTCATTGGTCATTCTTACTGTAATCACGAACGCTAGTCATTTAAAGCTTCATATTGAACTAAAACCATCAACATTTTCTAAAATCAGCCACATTCCAATATCAGAAACTGTGTGTATGTTGTTTATAAATGGTAAGTTTAACTATCATTTTGTGACAGTTCATGTCATGTAGTTTTATAAGTCACTTTGTTTCTAAGCTAAGAAAAATATATACATTACAATTTTCATAAACATTTAAATAACAAAAAGTTAATATTTTCACAGCTACCCAGGTAATTGTTACACATTAATAGCTTCTCACATCTTGATGCTGTTCTTCATAAGATGTCATGAATTTTTAGAAAGATGAATAATGGGAATCTGACATCACTGCATTCATAACCAGATGCATATAAATATATCAGAAACTCTGCACGATATATGACAAAATGTCATTTCTGCTTTGACTAAAATAGTATCACTTTTTATACAAATATTTGTACATTTTTTAACAAAAAAGAAGTCTGCAATCCGTCATAGATAGATTGGTATAGCTAGATAGATATAACAATAGCTAATGTCTCATAAACTGCAGTATGTGATTCATATAATGTCAGTGACATTTTTTGCTCTAAGTGACTTGACCCTTAGTAAGATGAGGCTAAACTATTTTACTTAGCTGTGTAATTAAAAAGTTGTACACATTAGAAGAACAAAGTAACAGTTTGGGAAAATGAAGTTATCAGAGTTAGACAAAGTATTTTTCTGTTACCTGAGTTCAGATAAGTACTTTGTAAAAAGATACACTATCTAAGGATGGCTGTACTAGCATTTCTGAGTACACAGTTGTATTAAATGCTGTAAGACATGGATGATAATGGAACACTCTCTCACCCTGTATAAATTGTCTTGAAATCATACCCAAACATGATATACTATGAGCTGGCACAATAAAATGTTCAAATATTATGGTCAAAATGTTATATGTCTGAATGGGCTTATCATAAACTCAGTAATCTATATGTATATTAGAAGAATTAAGCTGTTAATACATGAAGCTATGAGAGACCCTTACGTACCTAACAGTTTTCAAGGCATTGTGGCATTGGTGGACCCTATAGTTAAAATGAAAACTCCATAATGTAACTCAATGTTTTTTGTCATTGTTTCTTTTTGTCCTGAGCTATTTTAATGCATTAAAATAACTTTTGGTGCTTCCTATAAAATATTAATATGTTTTTTTCCACAAAATGGATGAACATGGGGCCTAACAATTTGATGTAATTTTGTTTTCGTGCTTTCCTTTACCTGCCTAGAATCCATTTCAAGTCCACTTTATATGAGAACTGCTAGACATAAGGAAGTTAGGTTGTTTCAGCAGTCCATTGAGATAAAATGGCAGCAGTGTAAGACACAGGCATCATACACACCTTCTATAGCAGGAGTTCTTGTATTTTTTTTCCTTAATAACTATCATATACAATTCTCTCAGAGCCTGTTTTAAGTAATTCAGACAGATTTTACATCTGCAGCCAAAGAAAGTAGCTAAATTACAGGTGTTTGTAAGGATTATAATTTTGTAGTCCAGTGCTAGGAGTACTAACAGATCCTCCTCCATACTCTTCTTGAGGTATCAAAGCTGGAACTGCAACCCAAGAACTGTTAATCAACATTCCAAAGAAATTGTTTTGCTATTCAGAAATTGTGTCACAGCAGGAGGATTTTTGGTTATACTGAATGGTGGAAAGAATTCTGATGTACTTGTTACTTTGCTGAAAAGTGTTTTACAATAACAGTGTACATACATATTGCTCTTGAACTTGTGTTAGTAAATGTTTTAAACTGAGACACAAATACCTTTGTAAATGATATTTCCCTCTTTTGTTGCATTGCTACCCCTTGTCTTGTTATACTGCAGCATACTAACACTTCACCAAAACCATACTCTTTGAGCATGACAAATTCAGTTCTGCTTATAAGATTAACACTGCTTCCTATGAAATAGTTACAGTGGGCCTGTATAAAAATATGTTGTCAGAAATTAGGGTTGCCATCTTTTCAGATGCCCAAAGTGGAATATTTTTACTGAAACCTAAGATTATGAAGGAAAAAAATCATCATTAAATGAGCGATAATTATTTTAATCTTATTACCAAAGTAAAGGCTCAGTACTGTGCAATGTTGGTTAGATAGACTACTTTGTATGATGCTAAGATGACTTAATGTAGTTTCAAAGCTTTCCTGTGACATTGAAAAGTCAGAAAAAAATATTTTCTTGTTAAATATCAAGGCATTAGCCTTTTTCATGCCCCTCCCCCGACAGAAATACCAAAATCAGTACTGCTCTACAGAAAGAAAGATGGGTAGTAATCCTGTCTATTAGGTGCACTGAAACTATTTCTCTTCCTCTCTGCAGTAAAGGACAACAATTCCGCAACACTCAGTCTCTTTTATTATAGAAACTGATATCTGTAGGACTAATTGCTTATGTAAGATTGTGGACAGTACCTAACAGGGAAAACTACATATTCCCCTGTGTCTGTGCTGTGTCATGCAAGTGGAGACAAATTCCTCTGCCAAAGTATGTGAGAAGTTAATCTTTAAAAAAAGTGGATAGGTTTTCCCATCCTTTGATTTTTAGGCAAAACAATTTAAGTTTCATGAAATGCAAGCAAATTTCTAGTACCTAAACAATCCTGGTAGCATAATCTAGGGAGAAAATCAGCCTAAAGGTTGAGTTAAACTGCGATAGGGTGGATTTTTCCTTTAAGGGGTAACTGTTATTAGCTGAAGAGAATTCTATAAGATTGATAAAAAGAACCTGATGCCTTTCAGAAATTCTTGCCAGTCTACAAAATGGAAATACCTAACGGTGCCATCTCCCCAAGAAAGAGAAGCTAATAAGCCTAGTAAAAATAAGTTAAAATTAACTGTCTCTTTACTGAAGAATTACATTTTATTGTCTGTGAAAATGGAATGACATTATTAGCCAATGTTTATTAATATCTTCATAAATTTATTCCACCTTAAAGAAAGAAATGAGTAGATATTTTATTTATTTATTTATTTATGTATTTATATTTGTTGACTAGGAGTGTCCGACTAGACGTAGGTCCATTTTCAGCGGAGGCCCGGGGAGAAAACCTCCAACAGTTAAAATAAACAGACAGTAGTTACATTGGATTACATAACGATTAACAATTTACATAGCAATTACTTACAACATATTTACAGATGAAGAACATAGTACATCAGTAGACAACTAGAATCTTTATCTGTGAAGTACATAACAGACAACAAATGTTACAAGAAGAAGTTCCTGCTGTATAATAAATAATGGCTTATGAGCATCTGAGCTTGCTATAATCAAAGTAGTTAGTGGAGTGGAAAGAAAGGTAGTGGTTGGATCGGGAGGGTGATATTAGAGTGGGAGTTTCAAAGGCATAGCCAGCATGTTTTTAGGTGCGCTTTTAGTAAAGTTTTGAAGTGGGTGCATGATGGTAGGGAGGTAATTGTGGGTGGGAGGGAGTTCCATAATTTGGCTATGGTGCAAGAGAATAGTGCTTCACCAGCAGAGTTATTGGCTTTAGTGATCTGCAAGTGATTTTTGTTGCTGGGTCTTAGTGGTCTGGTGGTGCGATAGGGTTAGAGTAGATTCTGGATGGATGGGACATTTAGTGGATGATTTACTAGTTTGTTATACATATTGTCACTGATGTCTGTCATGTATAAGCTAATTAAACTATGTTGAAAAAAGTAAACAAAATGGTGTCCATTTATATTAACAATTACACCTATAGAGTAGGCATAAATCACTGCACAGCAGTCTGTAGAAAACTGAGTACAAGGATGGGCTTTTGAGATGGTCTGCATAGGATTTATCATTTACTCAATGTATTCTTTTTGTGAAGAACCTCTGTGGTATCTCAGTCTGTTTCCAGTGCTTGGTCAAGTACATGCTGAAGGAAAGGTTGTACTCAATGATTAACTAAACCACAAAATAAAATAAAATAAAAATAAACAGCCAAAACAATGGCCAGTGAAAAGATTTTTTTAATAACAGTCTTAGCGCCTCGGCATTCGGCCTTCAAGAGATGACAGTTTTCATAAAAGCACCATTTTATACAGTTACAAATAATCAGCTTACAACCACAAATAAGTGAAACTAATTAAAAACACATTAATTCATTAAACAATTAATTAAGCTGCAAAATAGACTTCATTTAAAACAACACCTTCCCGTTACATGCTAAATTAAGTCCTGTAGGGGACAATGTTCCAAATTTTAAAATATAAATACTTTCATTATAATGCAATTTCTTTTTCAAGTCAAAACTATCTCTACTTATAACTTGTTCTAAAACAGTACAAATTAAACAATTAAAGTCCCCCCTCCATGACAAGATATATAATGAGCTGCTACAGGTTTATCTATCTATCCTTTTACACTTTATATCTCTGATGTGTTCCTGGAGTCTAACTTTAAATGCACGCTTGGTTTCCACAATGTAAAACAAATCACAAGAACATTTAGTGCATATATCACCCCTTCACTGAGACATGTAAAATGTTGCTTAGATGTATAATTTATTCCATTTATCTGACTAAATTATGGCACTATATATCTGCAAACAGAACATTTGCCACATACCAAAGTGCCAACACACACAGGTTGTATATTGAAATTCACTTCAGGTACTCTAAAGGATGCATGAACCAACATATCCTTTATACTACGACCCCTTCTACAAGATAAAGCTGGACACAAGGGTAGAATATTTTTCAAAATTTTCACTCTCACTAGAAAATTCCAGTAATATTTTACCAGATCATAAATCTCATCAGACAGGGCATTATAAGTAGTAACAAAATATATTTTATTTACTTCTTTCTGAGTACTTTGAATGCTCTCCCTCTCCCTTCTATTATAGTTAACATAAATACCCCTCTCATTTGAGTTCTGTTTCACCCCAAAAAGGTGATTCAATGCTTTTTGCAAGATAGATAAGCTGTAGCCTTTCTTTAAGAAAAAGCAACAACTGAATACAAGTTCTTCAACTTTAACTTCTTCCATGTTGGAACATCTAGCAATTCTTAAAAATTCACCATAAGGTAAATAACTCAATAAATGAGGAGGATGACAACTTTTACTCTCCAATACATGATTAACATTTGGAAATTTCCTATGTACTTTAGTGAATATATTCTCTCCTAATACCCCTTCTAACTCTAGATCTAAAAAAGTAACATTTGAACCTGTCATAATCCCATCAAAACTAATATCTAAATCATTTTTTTAATATCATTTACAACCCCCTGTACTAACATATCATCATCTGAACATAAAAAAATTAAATCATCAATAAATCTAAAATATTTGACAACATACTTTTTAAAAAAAATCCAACCGATAAAGATATCTAACTTCAAACAACCCCATAAAAATATGGGAGAAAATGGTGCTTCCATCGCTGTTCCTTTTAATTGATGAAACAAATCGCCATTAAACTCAAAAAAATTATGTGTAAAGCAAAAATGTAACAATTCTATGATATAATTAGCTGATGGGTTATCTCCCCAAAAAATGGCCTACTGCCTGTATGCCCAAATCATGACTAATGTTTGTATACAGATTTTTTTATATCCATAACCAACCAGTAATTCTTATCACTCCATTTAATAGACTTAATTGTTTCTAAAAAATAGAATGAATCTCTTACATAGGATTCTAATTTTATAACAGGTTTCAGTAAGTATTTATGTAGGACTAAGCCCACTTTATGCAAAAAATAATTATTTGCAGCCACTATAGGACGGCCTGGAGTGGCATTAGGATTCTTGTGTACTTTTGGGAGATAATAAGATTTAGCCATTGAAGAAGCTTGCATAGAAAGCTTTTTCTCAGTATCATCCTTAGAAAGGTACCCTAGCCTATAACCCTTTTCAATTAAATGCTGATAATCTCTCAGTGCTTTATCATATTCATTACATAACACCTTCCTAGAGACATCCTCATTGTACTCAATGATTAGTCTAATGAGACTTGACTGCAGTGCAGCATTGACCTCTTTGGACCTGAATGTCATGTCCTCACTTACAAGTTGCGCAATGTAGAATCATTTTCTCACTGCAGAAGGTATGTGGTGGTCTATGGCCAGGGTACTGTCAACATGCATTCCCAGATCCCTCATCACTGACTCTACTTTTAGATGTATATCGCCAATGTGCTTATTTCCAGGGGTGGCCAACTTTCAAAAGGGTAATATTACGCATTTTTTCACGCCGAGTTTGAGTTCTTGGCTCTGGCACCAGTTATTTGTCTGCATCACACCTCCTGAAGGGTATCTGTGTCTTTAAGGGATTCATAGACCATGCCTAGTTTGCAGTTGTCTGCAGACTTGGTCAGCTAGAAGTCCTTGACATTGCCTTGATAATGGTGTAGTGTTTTACAGATGAGAAAGACATTCACCAGTATAAAAACTGTGAAGATGAAAAAATGATTCAAACAGTACTGAACCTCTGAAATTTGTACTTTTAAAACTTTACAGGCTAAAGAATCAGCAGTTACTTTAAATAATATAACACCATTTTATATTGCAGCATGAAAACTGTTGGAAAATGCCCCTCACCACCATCTTTAATTACTTTACTAACAGCCAAAGCAACAACTGCGTGTTTTTATTTGCAATTTGGTTAGTTTACGAAACTGAAAACGGCATTACACTCAACTATAAAAGGCATATCTAAATGAATCAGTAAATGAGGGCAACGATGAGGTACACAGTGTGCACAACAGCAGCAATGTAGCAAACAATGTCTGAATTCTTTATATTGATAAGTAACTTGTATCATTCCTCAATTGGGTATATAGAGTACATGTCCAGTAAGGTAAAAAAAACAGTTTAATTAGTCCTGCCTAGTTGAATACTAATTAGTTTTACATTGCAGTCGTACTGGTTCTAAGATCACAGATAATAAAGCTTTCCCCTTAACCCCCAAGGTTTTAGACACACACACACACACACACACACACACACACACACACACACACACACACACACACACACACACACACACACACACACACACACACACACACACACACATATTGTGTGTGTGTGTGTGTGTGTGTGTGTGTGTGTGTGTGTGTGTGTGTGTGTGTGTGTGTGTGTGTGTGTGTGTGCAGTAGCTGAGTAGTTGGAAACAGCTTACCACCTAGGGATTTAGGGTGCAGTGATAGTTGTCTTTGCAAAGCTGTTTTATTTTGTTTTTTTTTTTAAGTCAGCATTTTAAGTTGTCAATTTTATGGTGGTAAAACTGTGCAGTATGGAGTTTTCATGTATGATGATTTGATATGAATCGCGTCATGGTATATTACTATGAATGCTGCATGCCAGCATTCCTGTTATTCACGGTCTTCAATTAGCCTGATGGTTTTAGCATTAAAAAGACTGTACCACTTAAGGATAATATTATCTTGCTTTACTATAATGGTTTAGGTTTACCATCTTCTCATATGCATACATTCAGATATTTCTTACTAAAAACAATACTTTAGAAGACAATTAAGTTCCCCAAATGACTTTTCAGATTATTTGCAAAATTTAAGACTTGCTGTCCTAGGTTTGTGGTTGTTTCTTTTGTTTCATATATTAAAATATTTCACAATAATATCATACTTTATATAAATACAAAAAAGTTAAGAAAATACTTCATTGAAAAGCATCAAATAATTTTACTTTCTCATGTATTTTTTATTTTCTACATGAACATGACATATCTAACAATACTGGAACTGCCATACAAGAATTAGAATAAGTGGCAAGGCTAGATTGTCCACTGGCTAGTGGTTAACCAGTGAAAAGATGTGAACATGAGCCATTACAAAAGAGTTTTACTGAAAAAGTTCTTCAGTTTGCATTGATACTTTGTTAGTTGTGACTGTTCAAATTCAAGACATCATGGATATTTTAATATAACAATAACCCATTGCTAGGTGTGGGTAATGCAAGATTTACTCACAGTTGTTGTTGTTTTGTCATGAGGGTAAAGCCCAAATGACCAAAGCCAACCATGGGTAAATCCAGCATTACCCACACACTGCCATGGGTTGTTGCTATTATACAATGACATTATTTAAAAAAAATACTTACTTTTCTTAAATGATATCTTTGTATAATGGCAACATGGTTTTCTTCTGCTTTTTCTTGGTATCCTGAGGCTTTCTTGAAGTACTGTGCATGCATATGGGACTTACGTTCCAGCGCTTACAAAGTACATCAATGCTTTGGAAAGGAAGCAATGGAGAAAGGAAGATCTCCATGGCTTTTTTTTTTTTTTTTTAAATAAAAGTTTGAAATCTGAATGGTTTAGAGATAGGAGAGAGAGACATGGCAGAAATACAAGGATTATCAGGTACAGTTCTCTAGTTTTCCATAAAGTAACTGATTCTTCTATTTTCTCTGCTGCATCTCTCTTGTACCTCTTAACTGTCTGGATTTCAAAGTTTATTTATTTTTTTTAAATTAAGAAAACTAGAAAACTCCATTTTATATATTAATAGAAGATAATTCGGGTGACTGGACTTTTTTCTATTAATATATGCTCGATTTACAATGGGCATGCTGGTTGGGCTAACCAATCAGCATGCATATTTTTGAACGTAAATGACTTGTCACTATATAATCACAATGTGTTTATGTTGTACTGTGAAAAATGAAACAGGTGATAGTCCCACCTTAATTCTGATTAGGTTTATAGGTAAGTACTAAGCTAGCTGCTCCTGTGGGTCATTTTAAGCTTAGCCAATTTCCCTTTCAAATGTGAGAATCAAACCCTGTACCTTATGTTTGTGAGGTAAATACTGTAACAATTATGCTAACCCCTAGTTTGTTTGCAGCCACAGCAGCAGTTTACTTAATCAATACTGGAATATATCAGTTTTGGTCTAGCTAGTTTAAAGAACGTGAAACAGTTCTGCTCCTTCCCCCAGTCTTTAAAAAAAAAAAGGATTGGAAGGAAATCTGGCACTACATCATCTTTCATCAATGCCGATTGATGACAATTTCATCTGTATTCAGCTCAATGCATCAGAAAAATGGCCTCCATTGTATTTGATAGGCTTTGCTAATAGCAGAATCTGTTACATTTATGTTGCTGTCTCAGTGGCTGTTAGGAATTGGAGTGGTTATGAAGCTGTTTCTGAAATAAGATACATTTCTGTGACAGCACTTGCATTCATTCAGGTCTATGCAATGAGGGTGCATGTTTCAATGGCAGGTGCTCAGCTATAAAGTGATTATCAATCTTAAACGCACAAGAAAGCAAATTAAAGGAGCTGCTGTGTAATTTTTTTTTTATGAGCAGCCTGACCAAATTGCAACTAACTTTTATTTCTGCTTTAAGGACTGTTGTGAGTTGGGATGATATTTAACACTGACATTGTAGGGAACTATGTTTACCCAGCACATGTGGTAGGCTAGGTCAGACTCAGAATTTACTGCATCATCATTGCTATTTAATATTAGATTGCAGATAGGGATACTCGGTGTTTTCCCAACAGGTCATAAAAGAATAAGTTAATGTGTAGGTTTAGGTTAAATTGATCAATCTTGTTTTCGTAGAGTATCTTATAAATTCCTTTTTTCTTCATATTTCTGCTTCCTTTAACTATTTGTAGTGATTAATTAAATGCCGACTTCTGGTTGTCTTGTTTTTCTTACTACTATGAACTTGAAAAGCACTTTAACCACGTAGAGTACACCAGTTTTTAAACCATATATTTTATGTGCAGTTCTGCATGATGTGATTTGCTTATCATATTACTATACTTATCCTGTTCAGATGAAGAATACAGCATTAACAAGACTCTCAGTGAGTCTGAACCAAGCAATGCAATATGTTAAGTCCACATACTTGACACCTATCAGGGCCAATGTAAAACAGCTAAAGGTGTGATGCAAAGTAGTATAAATAAATAAAAATTAATAAATGTCTGTTCAGTTATCATACAGCTTCTCTAGACACAGGTAATAGAACAGAACATAGGAATATAACTGCTACAGCTGGATATTGCATGTGCATACAGAAAAATTGAAATGAGATTGAAAGAGTACAAAGACAGTTAAATAAGAGAGGATGCAGCAAAAGTGGAAACAGACAAATAGGCAACCAGATAGCTATTAGATGCTACCATAAAGAAAAGAAAGGATATACTGAGAGATAAAATGCTGGTTTGTCATCAGTTAGTAAACTTTTTTGATGCCTGAAGGCTGTAAGTTCTGTTCCGACACCAGTCACTTGAGTTCAGTATTCACATTCCAGTACTGGCGATGTAGGAGACTATGAATTACATCAACTGTTGCACTCCTGGTGTATTGTCCTTCAGCTGGGACAGTAAACCTCATCCACATCTGCCCAAATGTATAAGATTACAAATAACATTTGGAGGAGATTTTGCATGTACATATAACAGCAAGTTAATATGTAGGAAAACAAATGACCTTGGGAAAGTAACATTCCAATGTTTGGACATTATTATGCTAAAACAAAGATAGAGAATAATCAGTATATTAACATGCGTAATCACATACACTGGTATTGTTCTTAAGAAGTGAAGACAACCAGTGTTCTTGCGTTGATTCAGTTTTTCATAATCCTGTCTATATGGTATAAATTGTAGATTATTAAAACTAATCAATAAACAGCGCACCATACTCTACTGTAAAGTTTGTTATTACTCTGTTAACACGCTGTTTCTACAAATAATGTTGTATTCTGGAAAAACAACATTTTGGGTTTCCCTGTATACAGCGATTGAAACATTTCTGTTTGCACTATGTTTCACTCTGGAAATGTTGTCTTACTCTTTCAGTTTACTGGCACGCATATGTCGGCCTTGACCTTGACCTGATGTAGGTTATTACTTTTATTACTTATGCTTTACCAGAATACTATTGCATGGAATGGTTACTTATTTGAAATGATAAAAAAGTCATCCTGTATAATAAGCATTTGCCAAACCAAAGCAGATTGATTTTTAAATGAACCAATTAATTATATACCTTTGAAGAAAGGTACAGTAAATTACATCATTCATTCATTCTTCTATAGCCATTAATGTCAAAGTCTGATTTATTTATGTGCTTAAAATCTAAGCACTGTACTTTAAACTGAAGCTAATATAAAATAATAAACAGTAAATTAATTATAAAATTGAAGCCACTATAAAATAATAAATGTTAAGATAATTATAAAGTTAGGCAGATAAAAAAAATCAAACAGCAGCAGTAATAACTAAATAAGAAAAAGAGACGCAAAGGTTATCTAAACAAGCATGAAAGAAAATATTCAAATTCTGAAAAGGAATGCCTATTAATCTAAACATAATTTAATTTAAACAAACTCATGAGAATAAGTTTCTGTCTGTCAAGACTATTCTTGAAGGGTTGGAAAAGAGAATGAAAAATGCTCAAGAATATTCCAAGATAGATTCATTCAGCACACAAGTTAACATAAAAAAGAAAAATGCATAAATCAAATAATGACTCAAGGAAACTGTCAATCAGACAATAAGCAAATATAGTCAAAAAGCTGTAGAATGCATCTTCGTCTCATCACAGACTGCTAAAAAATTATCTATGAGAAGAAAGGATGAACAGTGTCAAAGAAAGACATAAAAAAGATTAAAATCAAATAATTTTAATCATTACTACTGATACAGATCTTCCTAAAATTCCTATAGTAATATTGACCATCCTAAAACAGAAATCACAAACACTAGCAAACTTCAGCAAGATTCCAAAAGGTTTTCCCTGCTCACACTAAAAGGCTAATATAGGGTGGTCATTTACCATGATGGAGAGAATTTCAGGTTTTACTAGAAAGGATCACCCAGACTCTGCTACACTTTGCTGTGAGGGAAAGGTTAGTTTGCATTTTATTTGTTGTATTTTGTATTACTTTGTTGCTTTTTTTCTATTTTGAATACTCTGATTTGTATTCTTTACCTTGTGTTTTACTTGTATTCTGCTTTTAACTCCATATTAAAACTTGAAAAGAGACCACAGTCTTGTGAGTCAGGCAGAATTTTTTTCCCCACCTTCCTACCCAGTTACTGTTGTGTTCTTAAACACCACTGTCTTTCTAGTTGCCTGCCCCTGATGTTAATTTGACCATATATCTCATTTCCTCTCTGCTTTTACTGGCTTGTGTAAGTAAGCACAAAATTATCATTTTGTGAAATCAGTCCCCTTCAACTATTTAAATGTATTTCCCATCCAACTGTATTCCATAGTACCAGAATACAAATGTGACCACCCCTTTCAAGCTATCTTGCTGTTTTAAAAATAGTGACTCTCCACTAAGACTTAACTTTTTAGACAGGTAAAACGTAAGTTACCTACTTCTACATCTAACTCCTCTAGTACACACTGCAGTGTTTAGGGTAAACCATTTTTTTTTTCATCTTACCTTTAAGCATCCCTGTGACTAGCACTTGCTCTAAAACCTGCTGGAAAGCACTAGGAAGCCTTAAACTGATACAAGCACACAACTTTCCTTGTTAATAAGGAGAAATTAATCATAGGCACTAAACAGCCTATAATTGCAAAGTACCTTACTAAGGAAAGGGAAAACAGCTTTTGTACTTTACAAAAAAAGCACCAAACCAGGCATGTCCAAGGGTCAGCTTCTGGTGATTTCTCCTGTCCACCTGATGAATCTGAGGATACTGGGGCAATACAGCAATTGCCTCATGTACACAGACAACCCTCTCCTCCTACCACCCAACACTACAACCTGCGAGAGATGCACTTAGATAGCCAAACTGGAAGCAAAGCACTCTCCACCCAAGATTGTGCTACACATTCAAGAGGAGAAGGTTAATACCTGCACTACACCTCAAGCAACACATAGCCCTTCTAAACCCACACCACCAACACCCTCACATAGCAACACTAAACCCTCATATGTGAAGGCCCTTAACAGTAACATGCCCAAGCAACAAGGACCTCTGAAGCTGAAATGCAAACAAACACCAATCACAATCAAAGTGTCACATAGCTCACAATACCAGTGTGCCACCCAGCAACAGCCCCTAAGGCAAGATAACATACCCAACACTTTAGCCACAGGTGACTCTAAAGCCAGGCACACTGATGTCCCACTCACTAGGCTGAACAAGGAGAAAATTGCAGTCAGCTGCCTATTGGGTGCCAGGATCCGCCACATAATGCATGCACTCAAGTCAATCCACAACAAGTACAAATATGACTCTGTCATTGTTCATGTTGGAGTGAATGACTTGAGACGTACCTCCCTGGACTACATGAAAAGAGACATGGAAGAGCTCTCGGATCATGTGGCCCTGGCAGGTATGACCCTAGCCCTGAGTAGCATTCTGCCTTCACCCAGAATGATACCACAGTATAAGGACAAAATGATTGACTTCAACAATTGGCTAAGTTTCTGGTGTCATTCAAAGGGGATCCAGTATCTGTCTGCCTGGGATGACATGATCTACAGACCATGATGCTTTGCCAGAGATGGTCTGCACCTGCTGCCCCTGGGATTCAGGTTACTGGCTAAGGCTACCCCTATAGTGCCTTTTTTAGGCAAAGTTCAAAGCACAAAACCACCACCGTAACAGGTACAAGCATGCAAAATCTGAAGGTAATGCTACTCAATGGTAGAAGTCTAAACCTCAAAATGCACTCTCTCGAGGCACTCCTAAAAATGAAGAACATTGATATATGTGCAGTAACTGAGACCTGGTTCAAGGCTGCAGAGACCACCCCTGTAATACCAGGCTACAACTCTTACCACACTTTTCGGCCACCAAACTAGGACCGAAACACTAAAGGTGGAGGAGTGTCCATATTCACCAAGGATATTCACACCATCAGGCTAGTTGCCCAACACAATGCTTCTGAAATTCTCCAGGTGCAACTAACACTAGGTAAGACTGCAATCCAAATTGTAGCTTGCTACAGATCCCCCACCATGCTCCAAGATTCTCACTACACCTTTCTAAATATACTGGAAAATATTAAGATACAACCAAACACCCTAATACTGGATGATTTGAGCTACCATGCCATTAACTGGGAAAACTACTTGTATACACAACACCTTTGCCCAACGGTTCTTGGAATTCATAAATTCCAATGCCCTGGATCAACTAATCCATAGTCCCACCGGGGGCTCCAATATCCTAGACCTGGTCATTACCAACATAGGAAATCAATGCTCCACACCTATGGTCACCCCCTTGTTGGTCAGGTCTGACCATAAGCTAATCACCCTTGACATCCACATCCCCCCCCACCCCCCAGTAAGGAAACATCCACAAAAAACTTCTCCAAAGCCAACTTCATGTTACTCAAGTCAGAAGTGACAAACTTCATGACACCCATGCAGACGGGAACTGAAAGTTCAACTGCTGAATCCTACACTAAGGCACTGTACAAGCACATCCATTCGTGCATGAATCATGCCATCCCAAATAGAACCAAGATGGTCTCCTCCAAAAAAAGCAAGCCAATCTGGTGGTCCCCTGCCATAAACAAACTTTACAACAAAAGGAAGAAACTGTTGCAGAAAAGAGGAAAATCCCAGGATGCAAAAAACTCCCTTACCAGCCTCAGTAAGAAGCTGAGATCCCTCATAAAATCCTCCAAAGCTAGTTACGAAAATAAAATTGCTGAAGATTCCAAAGATAACCACAAGGCATTCTATAGCTATGTCAAGAATCTAAATGGCAATGCTCAGATCTGCTCTGCACTACAACAGAATGGCATTAAATATACTGATCCCAAGGATATTGCCAATATCCTGGCAGATCGATTCAGTGTCAACTTCACCCCCTCTCACCCCCTAAAGAGCCCATCTCAATACCGAAAGATTGCCAAATTCCAGTAATATGGCCACACAGGTAAAAACTGCACTCTCCAAAGCTAAGAATACAGCATCCATGGGACCAGATAACATCCCAGGCTGTGTACGACATGAACTACAAAATGAATTGGCACCTCACCTAAGTGTCATGTTTAATCATAGCCTCACCTCAGGTTTCATGCCCACTGAGTGGTGCGCAGCTACAGTTATCCCATTCCACAAGGGGGGATAAACCTTGGATCCTGGGAACTACCGCCCCATCAGTCTGACTAACCTGATCTGCAAGGCCATGGAATGTATTATCATGGAACTTATAAATAAAGACACTGGCAACCTTCAAACACTGGACTCCACCCAGTTAGGGTTTGTGAAGGGCCGATCCTGTCTCCTGAACCTGATTGACTTCCTCGAATCAGTCTCCAGAGCTGTAGATGAGGGTAAGGTGGTCCACACAGCCTATCTGGACCTTGGCAAGGTCTTTGACACCACCCCCCACTCTAGAATCATAGATAAACTTATTAAGCTGGGCATTAATCCCTATGTCATTTGATGGGTTGCCAACTGGCTTACAGACACAACCTACACGGCAAAAGTAGCTGACTCCAAATCCAGCTCCAGACAAGTGACTTGTGGAGTACCTCAGGATTCAGTCCTGAGACCGCTCTTGTCTGGCATCTACTTCTCTGAAGTCCAGGCCAACACTAAGGGACTCTGGATAACAAAGTTTGCAGATGACTGCAAACTAGGAGCCATTACTGAATCCCCAAATGATGTGGATTTTCTAGAAAAGGGCCTTACAGAAACAGATGCTTGGTGCCAGAGCCATGGGCTCAAGCTCAATGCCAAGAAATTTATAATTATCCCCTTTGGGAAAAAACATGCGCCCGTGAATAGCCACATAGGTGTCAGTACACTAAATATCGAAAGTGTGATAAGAGACTTAGGAACACAGGTGAACAGTGGTCTCACCTTCAATAACCACATCACCACAACAGACAGGAAATCCTTCTATGTGGCACACCTCATCACTAAGGGATTTTCATCCAGATAAAAGGAGGTCATTGTCCCACTGTACTCATCCCTCATTAGACCCATTATAGAATACAATGCCCCGTTTGGTATGTACCTCTCAAGACATCTGCAACAACTGGAAAGGCCTCAGAAATACCTCACTAAAAGAATCACAGGCCTAAAGCATATGCCCTATGCTGACAATCTAAAAAAACTCCAGCTATACTCTGTCACATATCGTCTACTCAGAGGTGATGTCTGCTTAACATACAAGGCCATGTCAAACCCAGAGCTGTTGGACATGCTACACTTAAAGAAATCCCAATCCCTCAGAGCCACATGCTCCAGTGATCTAAACCTTGTCATCACAATAAACAAAACATGCTGAAGAGATAAGTTCCTGACCAAGAGACTCCCCAGACTCTGGAATAGACTGCCCATACATGTCAAGCAGAGTGCCTCTTTGGCCCTCTTCAAAAAGAACCTTAACGATTGGATGGGAGATGGGAAATTCACCCTGGGGATCACGTCAGTCGCCCTGCTAGACAGGGGTCCAGGGAAATAAATATTGTGGGAAGAAATAGCCAGGGAATTGTTATGGCTAGGCTTGTATAGGCCCTAGGGCCGATAGCCTAGTACCAACCTATAAGACAGGGTAAATAAAGCTGCATAGAGAAGCATCTCATCAGAGGCTCATTGACATGTCTTTAATTCAAAAACTGCATTGTCATACTTGACAACACTAGTGTTTTCCATACCAGCTCATGCTTCAACTAAACACACATTCTCCATAGCTCTCAACCTTCCAAAAATGTGGAAACTATTGCTCATAATGTTGAAAAAATGGACAAAAATCTAGAACATTTACCAATAACTTTAGCTAGAAAGCTCCAAGCATGATTGCAATGTGTTATTGTGTAGTTACTAAAAGTTATTTTGATGAAATAGCATGACTTAGTATTATATACCATGGATAGTAGTTAAAAAAATTCCTAACAATGAATGTTTGACATACATTTTCATTGTTGAACAATGAGGAACATGGAGTTTTTAAGACTCAAAACAAGAAACATTTCTCATAATGAGGTACATTTGAGAGGTGTTATCCACCCAGCCACATTCATGCCCTCCCCCAAACAAATGTCCACACATATGTGCACAAAGACACACACACACACACACACACACACACACACACACACACACACACACACACGCACACACGCACACACACACACACACACACATATGGCTCCAATGTAGTTGCCTGTATTTACAATATGACTCAAGTGTACTCCCCTAGAATGGATTGGGTGAATGCTATCAAGCAACAGTATTACATTTTTCCTCCTAGAGAAAAAAAAATAACAAAGCAGAGCAATTCTGTAAATCATTCTGTGGATTTAAACCAGAGCTTATGCAATGTATGCTGGAGATCCCATGACTAATTAGCATTATCCAGGCAACCACTGTTGCATTAACATGTGACTAATCCTGAGAAATGGCTTTCAGTGCCATGGTTACCACTGGGAAAAACTGCAGCAAAATATTGGTTTTCAAACTGGAAAGGCTTACCATGATGTGGAAGCCTTCCAAATTATGACTCCCATATTACTGTAAACCTTTCTAAATGCCTGGTTTCATTCATTATTGAAGCAACTTTACTAGTAGTAGAATCCATCATGCCAATCCAAAAAAAAATCTGTAGAATAGGTGAAAGGTTCAATCTGCTTTGGACATACATTTTCAATAAGATAAAAGCTTTTATATTTCTGATTGAATTGGTGAACAGACAACCCAATAAAACAAAAAGCATAAAGTCATCATGATAAGAGATTCCCCCCACTGCTCTGCTTTATGTATCTCCAGTAGAAACTAATTCCACCAGCAACTCAGTCAAAATGCTATCTTGTATTACCTAGGCTGTAGACCAACCAAAGAGATTTTAAATAAAGTGAAAGAAAAGAAAGCATATTTGAGACTCCACAAAACAAGTAAATGACTTTCTGTTCCTCAGTCTACATCCTCTTGGAAACACAAAGTCTCCACAATAAGTTTGTCTCTTCTAGAAGAAGTAAAAACATACTATAGTAATGGTGAGGTTATCTGAAAAGTTTGGAAAATAAAGACAGATGAAAACAAGAAGGGTGAAATGAATACAGATCCTAAATATCAAATAAGTGACACTGCAATGTGATTTAGATTTTCCTGATAATTGCTTGGGGAAGATCACTTTAAATAATGCATATATCCATCACTTTAAGGAAATATATTGTCACAAAATGGTGAAAGAGATTTGGAAGTTACTCAAGAATCCAAATTCTTAAAGTTTTTTATAAACTTCGTTATAATAAAATTGAGGATTATTTATACTTTTTAAAGGCTAGGCAGTTAAGAATCATATTCATGAGATATAATTTTGAGGAATAGGAGGGTAATATCTAAAAGCAAGTGGAGGAAACTTTTCCTATAAGTGTCCATGCAGACTGAATGAAGATGAAAACTTAGTTCATGTGGTGGGCAAATATCTTTTGTATAATCATCAGAAAGACCATTTGCTAAATAAAGTGCTTAGCTGCAATTATGAAAATGATTGCTTTGCAAGTCAAAAGAGTATGTAGAAGATTTATTTCCAGTAGACAAGGAATATACTATCAGAATTTTTGTTCAGATGTTTCTAATAATGCAAGAACCTGGTGGATCAAAGAAGAAATACTGGAGAGTTAAAGATTCATATATGTCATAATTTATGCAATTTGTGTGTTGCATTTATTTATGAAATTTTATATTTCTACATATAGAATTGCAACTTGAGCACTATTTTACTATGTAAATTGTACACACTGTGCTTTTAAAGTTTAAACAGCCATTGCTAAATTGACATATAAATATGAAACTTGAATATTGAAACCAACTTTCATAATATTAAGTGAATTTGAAGAGCTGAATGCAATTCATACTGTAAGAACCCCCCCCCCAAAAAAAAAAAATCTTGGCAGCTCAACAAAGGTGTAACCCATAAGTCTAAAATTAGTTTATTTTCCAGAATTATTTCCCAGTTGATAGTCATAAATGGTGGTCAGTAGACAAACTGAAGAAATCAAAAGGACAGAGACTGATTCAAATCAAAAGGCATTAAAAGAGAATTACAATGCCCCCATGCCATATCCATCAGGACAAAATCCTAAAAAATGCAATAAATGTGAAGTAAAAGAGTCCTTTAAATTCCAAAGCCTACTGAGAGCATTAAATCCAGAAAAGCAAACCCAAAGTCCTAGGCAGCTAGGTGCCACCGTCCTCCTTCAGAGATGTAAGAGTGTACCAAGAAGTGAGAGCCAAATACAATCCACAGGACTAGTTCTGTTTACTTTGCATTATTACATATATCGTTTTGAGGATGAATTGCATGTGAACTTAAGGAAAGAAAACTTATAGTATCAGACTGCAGCTCTGTATTTTTAATAACAAGGAATAGACCATAGTGTAAGGATTATTTTAAGCAAAAAAAAATGTGTGGTCTATTTGAACAAGTCAGAGTTGTGTCCTCTTAGATTGAAAGTAGGGGTCTATTATACCTACTGAGTAAAGCAAGAGTCAGCTACAGCCAATAAGAATAATTGTCTTTACTTTATGTGGCTGTCATCTACTTCATGTAGTCTCATTTTATTCATTGCACACCGTTAACCACTATTCTTACTGGTCAGCACCAGTACAAGTTAACATCCAGCATTGATAAATGTTTCTTTTTAATGTGATACTTATGCTAAAATATTAATGTCTTTGGTGAAACATTATGCAGCCATTCCTGGATCTAAATATAGCTAATGTGATACTTATACTAAAATATTAATGTGTTTGATGATATGTTATGCAGCCATTCCTAGATCTAAATATAGATAAGTTCTGGCAGCATGGTGATTATTTTATTTAGAGCATGTAAACTATTTTATTTTAACCCCAGACTTTGTACAATTTCTGTGACCTAACTCAGTCAGATTTCATACTCAACCTTAATAAAATCCTTGGAACTACTGAATCATCCTTAAAATACCTGATGAAATCTTAAAGACTTGTTAAGGCATTGTAACAGAAGTCATTCTAGGCTGAACTAAGGTCTATGAATTATTCACAAGCTTGAAGTAAAAATGACACTAATAGAGCAGCCGAGCTTACTATTGCATTTGTATTTGAATAGTGAGTTCTAGAAATTCAGATGAGTAAATGGCCACATTCTCAATTATTTGGGCAGGTATTACCATGGTCAGTGATCAGACTGCTACTTGTTAGCCTTCACTGAAAACCCGTCTGGGGCAACATCGTTCTAATTCTGTACATAAGCGAATCTTCAAAATATCTTAGACATAACAGGGCTAATGTTGTTCAATCAACCCTTCAGAATCTGTTTGTTTTGCACAACAAAGAGTGCTTCATCTTACATGTCCCTGAACTAATTGCAGGAAAACAAAACTGAATTGTGGTATTTAGTGAAAAAATAATAATAGCAATAACTATAGCTCTCTTCCTATATTAAGATTAGACAATAGACAGCTGGTTCTAAGCTCCCAGGCCTTTCAATAAGTCAACGTTTCCTTTAAACAAACATACAAACTATGTTATACAAATGTATACTGAAAACTTGGCTTTGTCTTTCAATTAAGCAATTTCATGAAAAGTGATGATAAGCTTGGCCTTTCTGATGTAATGCTACTGCTTATTTTATAGCATGCCTTAGTTCTTAATGTGTCTCTGACTCTGCAGATGTTTTAAAGCACATGGTGGCCAACTGTACCTCTAGACTTCCCCTGAAGTTGCATCACTTTGTAGCACTAATGGGACATACCTTAAGTAATACACAGAGTCTATAACTAGATATGTTTTTGCTCACAATACAATATATGCTTAGTGTTCTCACCACCCAACTAGTTTAATAACTATGAGCAAGCAATCTAAGGAACTAATACCGCTAACAGCCTATTACTTGGTGTTAGAATGTCACAATGCACTCATTCTAATAAGGATCTGAGCATTGTTATCCCTCAGCTCTAGAAATAATTATCACTGAATATTTAAAGGAGAATCGCACTCACAGACTCAAAACATGTCTATTTCATCATGGTTTGGTGTTTCCTACATTTTAACATCACTCTTGGACTCTTTACATGTTTTCAAATATTTTTACACATAATTTCTGAGTCTGACCACATGGGGTCTAGCATCTTGAAGTGATCCTGATTGTTTGGTCTGCCTTGAGGTATCCCACAATGCAGTGCTTGTCTATAAAAAATTACATCACACAGGCCTCTTTCTTCCTAAAGCTCCTGTCAATGCATTGATTTTACACGCATACACTGCTGTCTTTCAGTCAGTCAATTTTAAGTAACGTTTCATGTGGTTCAATGACTACTTAAAACACAGACAGTGCCAATGCCACAGAACACACTTTCAAAGTGCTTTTTACTGCTACTTCTTTTCAGAATGGCTAAAATGCAGTCTTTTGTGAAGCCTGAATTATACTACTTTGACTCATCTCCCATTCCCCTTCACACCTAATTTTCCTAGCTGTCAAAGTGCTGAGGGTAATTTGAGCTGTTACCTGCTATGATTGACAGCTCACAGCAGGAGACTTGACTTATGTACCATTTCCTTGTTCTAGCCTTTACTTTCTATTTTGGTAGGGGAAGGACCAGGGAGCTGTGACATCACAGCATAGGTGGGTTTTTAGGACGGTTGTGGTGATGTCAGTTTGGGGAGACAATTGACCAGAAAACTACCTGTATTCATTGGCCTTGATGACATCAATGAATTGGAGACTGCAGCAAGCTTTTCCAGGGTGGGATAAAAGTTTTTTGAAAGTGAAACCACCACAGTACAATAAGGTACAGTTCTAGAGGAGAGAAACAGTCAATTTAAAATATTTCAAATGCTGTATTGATGTGTATTCATAGCAGGAACTGTACATAGGGAGAAAAAGGACAGAGATGTTGAGCATCTAATGACAGAATCCCATTGTTGTCCTTTAAGATATCACAAGCCAATCACTTTAAAGGCACAGTGGACTTATACTGCTTAAGACAAATCAATAATAACATGCTTTACTGTAACACAATTGTAAATTTAAATTTCTCTCTCCCTCTCTCCCTCTCTCTGTCTCTCGTGAAGGCATAGTATACTTTCTGAATTTTACATAACTAATGTCTTTTTCATTTCGGTCTCATATAGTGCTGAACAGTGTGTAAATAAGGACTGATGATTATAATCACAAATCGCACTTGTCTGTCAATGCATTCTGGACTCCTGAGTCTCCACAACTCTCTTGCAACTTTGACTAAATATGTTGATAATTCTCAAATAGTGTTTCATCTAACCATTAAAAAGGCTGGTCTCTGACAAGGGAAGGGACATTTTTGCTTTCATTTTCCTTTCTATGAGCTTATGCATATGCCTGTTTCTGAAACTTGTGTATAAACTATACTATACTACACTATACTATACTATACTATATTATACTATACTATACTATACTATACTATACTATATTATACTATACTATACTACACTATACTATACTATATTATACTATACTATACTGCACTATACTATACTATACTATACTATACTATACTATACTATACTATATTATACTATACTATACTATACTATTACTATACTATACTATACTATACTATGTATGCACTGTGTGTAGAGCTTCTGCCTAGTTCACCCCTGTACATGTTGCTTCTGGTGGATAGTTAATTGACCAAGATAAATAAATATATATATATATAAACTTAAAATATTAACAATGAAACCAACTGAGCACGCATGAAACATATCTTTCATTCTTTAGGACTGACTGCAGCTTTCATTAAGAGTACCATATTTTTTATCGCTTTACATTTTTTTGATGAATTGGTAGAAACCTGACGTGATAAGATGGCTTTTAATGAAGTGCCATAGTCCGATAGTATAGTTATATTATTATTAATTTCAACATAATAGCTGCATTCATATTCTTTCTTATTTCCTGCACTATAAGTTGCATCTCAGTCATTTCATTTTCTCCTCAACATTTTCATTCATTCAGCTTTAACATGCAGTCCCTTGGAAATAAAGTACATGTGCCATAGGGCATCAATGATCTTTTACTTTTATGTATTTAATAAAATTAAATGAGCTATTAATACCATCTACAAGCATCTCTGATTAGACAGCAAAACATTTAGTTTATAATACAGCACTAAAATACTAAAAAATTAGTAGTTTCTCCAAATTTGAAATGCAATACCCTTCTTATTTGAACTGCTTATAGTTTCCATGTTCTTAACTAATCTGAACATAAAGTTCTGCTTCTTATATTAGGATCTGGGCTTCAGCAGCATATCAGTCGATTAGCAGTTACAGACGTACCCACTACTCCATGGCATTTCTTCAGCACATTCACAAATTCATGCAGTAACTTTGTGTTCCATTTCCGCCACTTGTTAAAAATTAAGGTCACATAGAGTATTGTCAAATAACTATAATCCTCATGATTAAATTATACCTGCTGACTGATTAGCTAGAGAAAAAAAATGCATAAATCCCTTTCAGCATTTAAGGCCTATTTCTTGAGAAAAAGAGAAAACACCAGGGATATAACGGTCTTTGATATCACAAATGTCTTTTTTTCAAAATAACATTTACTGGATTCAAATAAATATAGCCACATATATTTCCAATTCTGTATGTACTATTGTTACACACTATAAATTATAAAAGTAGATCACAAAACTATTAATATCCATAAGTGTTAAATTCTTCCCTAAGTGTTACAAGCCCCTTTCACATACATACATGCATACGTAAATACATTTGTTTCAAACCCAAAGTTCTGTGAAACAAACAAGTTTAACCATCCAGTTCAGAGACTAGTCAACAAGTAACACAATCAGTACCCAATAAATTATCAGTCTCGTCCATCTTTTACCCATACATACCCAAATCATTTGTCTCAGACATCTGAATCACCTTCTCTTTATCTTTATTCCTCTTTATTACTTTTATTTGAAAACTTTTTCCTATGTAATGTAATCATCCCTTCCCTCTCCTGCATTCGACAACCTTTTCTCTAATTTTTTGATCTGCTTTCTTGTGTTGAGTCCCTCAGACTTCACGCTTCATCCATCTCCTGACTGTACCTTCCCACGTACCCTTTAAACCTTCTTCCTTCCATAATTTATACCTCAACACCTTCCTCTCCCACTGTCTTAATTATCTATCAAACATATTTCATTCATTACCATCTAACACATCTCTAATTTTTTCCTTCCCTTCATGTCTCTATATTACCTCACCCACCCCATATATCTTCTGTGGGTTTTCATGATTTTCTACTTCCTAAGCCCTTTCTTCATCTTCCAACCTATTTCATCATATCCCTTTTTCTAGCTCATCCATAAGCCTCTGTGCCAAATTAACTGCAGTTACATATCTGCTACAATCAGGCATTCTCCAGTCAAATTAACTGCAGTTACATATCTGCTACAATCAAGCATTCTCCAATCAAATTAACTGCAGTTACATATCTGCTACAATCAGGCATTCTCCAATCAAATTAACTGCAGTTACATATCTGCTACAATCAGGCATTCTCCAGTCAAATTAACTGCAGTTACATATCTGCTACAATCAGGCATTCTCCAATCAAATTAACTGCAGTTACATATCTGCTACAATCAGGCATTCCCCAGTCAAATTAACTGCAGTTACATATCTGCTACAATCAGGCATTCTCCAATCAAATTAATTGCAGTTACATATCTGCTACAATCAAGCATTCTCCAATCAAATTAACTGCAGTTACATATCTGCTACAATCAAGCATTCTCCAATCAAATTAACTGCAGTTACATATCTGCTACAATCAAGCATTCTCCAATCAAATTAACTGCAGTTACATATCTGCTACAATCAGGCATTCTCCAATCAAATTAACTGCAGTTACATATCTGCTACAATCAGGCATTCTCCAGTCAAATTAACTGCAGTTACATATCTGCTACAATCAGGCATTCTCCAATCAAATTAACTGCAGTTACATATCTGCTACAATCAGGCATTCTCCAGTCAAATTAACTGCAGTTACATATCTGCTACAATCAGGCATTCTCCAGTCAAATTAACTGCAGTTACATATCTGCTGCAATCAGGTATTCTCCAATCACCTTCTTCCATGTTCATTGTTATCCTTCCCTTCACATTTCTTCTGACATACAGCTCTATCATAGCTCTGTTTGGATCAGCAGCACCATGCATTACCTGAAGATATTTCTATATGCCTCATAGACAATATAAGTGGTAATACTAACACTCTGGCAACCTGTATCCTAATGCAGAATGTTCATATTATCACTTGTTATATTATAAGGTGGGTTAGAAGATTATGTGATTCTGCTCATCTGTCTGCCAAATGTAATACCCTCCCTGTTAATTCTTCATAATTTTCACTCCACATGCCCTCAACCATGTAATACACTCCTTCTGCTAATTATTTTCCCCGCCTGCTGAATATGGTAACCCTAGTGCCCCGACTTCATTTACTACCTTAATCATCACTGATTTTTTTAGAATGTTACTTTAATCCTAACTCTTTATTAAGATAGCACATAAAAGTTTTTTTTTTAACATCTGTAGTGCAGAGCCATACATTTTAACATATTTAGTGCAACTCAACAAATTTGATTTTGATGCTTGTTTATAATCTATATGCCTTTGAGACAAGAACCATGTATCACATTTTATAGCTCATAACCCAATCATTTAATTACAAAAACAAATAAAATATATATCTTATTTAACTAGCATATACTTCATCTATACTTGCCTCTTCACAGGTGCATATATTCTTTTGTTGTGGATTTTTTTGTTTGTTTGTTTTCATTTGCTATCCACCATCTAATCTGGGTCCAGCTTACAAAGAATGGAAAACAGTAGAGCCAGGCATTTTCTCTAGTGGCATGTTTAAAGATGAAGTGCATACCTCCCAATTATCCATATTTTTGCCTCATATTTTTGGTATGTTCCTCATAAAATCTGCAGTTTTCTTGCAAGTCACTGAGGATTAAAGTCACTAAATAATGACACACATTTGACTTTCTAACTTTATATCATCCAGGAAATGTATGCTAACACAAAACCTGTTATTCTAGCAAAATTCTTAGTTTATAAGAGTAATACTTAACAACTGTCTTTATTTGGGATTTTGTCTCCCATTATTTTAGTCATGGTCCACATTTCTTTCTCCAAGAGGTTGAGAGGTATGTGTACATATTTCTGCCATAATTGTTGGGCAAAACCTACAATCAACCGTTAGTTTAGTACACAGAGATAAGGCTATGAGTGGTCATTTAGACTCTTTCACTATGTATGAGTTTGAGGCTCTCAGTCTTTATGTGTGGATTGTGTAGCTCTTAACAAGTTGCTAAATCAGATTGTTCTTCTATGCTGCACCTGAAAATAACCATTTGTGTCTTGGGGGGGTCTATGGGGGTCTATCTACCCATTTAATGCTACAAAATTAAAACAAATTCCTCTAGTGTTACAAAACTAGGAGCTCTACCAATTTAAACAATGAAGTATTTTAGAAAATCTTCATGTTTTCTTTGCCTCTATCAATATTTTACAAAATGTATTTTTCTTTTTTATAAAAAGTGCCAATATGAACATGAAAAGCCTTGTCTGTTTTTGCAATGCTAATCCTTAACTAACAAAAAACAGCAGTGCAACCACTTTTGTCTCCTTGTTGTCGCCACTGCATTTAGTTTGGTGGCTCTGGATTTGTACAGTTTCTAGAGTTTAAATAACTGTTTAGTTAAGCAATAATCCATGATTGTGTGTGGGTAAATCCTGATAAACCCACACAGGAGTGTATTATTGCTATTACACAATTACATTATTAACAAAAGAAATTGCTTACTTTTCTTAAATAATGTCTTTGTATAAGGGCACTTCAGTCTTCTTCTGCATTGTCTTCTGTAGGCTGAGATATTGTGCATGCATATGGGACTTGCATTCCCGCACTTGCACGGTACATCAGTGCAGTACAGGAGAAGAAGCACTGAAAAGAGAATCTCCTTTGCTTTTTTTTTTCTGTTTAAAAAAAAAATCGAGATTTTTATGAAGGACAGTGTAGAAATACAGGGAAAATCAGGTAGGTTTCTGTTTCTTTAGTTCTGCAGAATGTACCAGATTTTTCTCATATTTTGCTCTGTTCCCTAGCATATACCAATAGAAAGCCTAGATGGTCAATGGGACTTCGGCAGCTGGATTTGTTTCTGTTGGTATATGCTCACTTTGCAATGGGCCTACTGGTTGGGCTGCCCTATCAACATGCTCATTTATGAACAGTAATGAGCCATTATTATATAATTAAAAATAGCTACTACCTCGATATCTGAACTAAAGATAACTAAACAGAAGTTATTCTTATCAAAGGATTATACCAGACTGTGCAAAAATGTATAAGAGGTTACCTAAAATGTAGTTAATGCTGTTATTATAAGCTGAAAAAATGTAATGGCTAGAACCTTGTTACAATTAGAGATACAATGGAATAATATTTCATTAAGAGATCGATAATTTTACAAGACAAAATGACTCATAAAATAAAATCATGTTCATGAAGAAAAATACATCATACATCTTACATTAAACGTATGCATAAATATCACACCTCATTGAGTCAACACGGATTAAAGTTACAACCAGATTAAACAAATTAGTAAAACCTTTAAACCTTCAAACAGAAAAAAAATGTTTTGTTGACCCCCTCACACCCACACACACACACACACACACACACACACACACACACACACACACACACACACACACACACACACACACTCCCTTACTTATATGTACTAACTCTATGGCTCCATAACCATGAAAAGCCAGTAATACATTGAATCAGTGCTGGCATACAAATAGAAACTATTCCAACAGTGACTCCCTTGAGCAGTTGTAACTGGTGTTGTTGGTAGATCAACTTGCACCACTTCCCCAGACTGGAGCCTAAAAAAAAGTCAGTTTAGCACACATAGTTAAGGCTATGAGCAAATTGTAGCCATAAAAAGCTCCTTGCTACAGATGCATCATCCACTGAGCTCCTTGTTATTGAATGCAGTATCAGCATTACTTTAAAAAGCCACAATACTGCATTCATACCCCTATCAGCAACTGCTAAACATGCCCCCAAAAGCTTGTGACTACCACCTGGGTCCTGCCCTAGTTATGGCTCTGATGGTGAGATTCAGAGTTATACTTGATTTGAAACCTCCTACAGTTCACATTCGGCCAAGGGTGCAGAAATCAAATATTGTAAACTAGTAGTTTCTTTCCAGTAATGCATTCTAACAATCCCTAAAGAAATAATATAAAATCTAAGGGTCCATGTTCTTGAACTTTCTGTCCATTCAAAAAATATATATAAAAATCAAATGAAGAGCTGTAGTTGATGCCTTCAGTCACAGATATTAAAAAATAAATAAATAAATAAATAAATAAACAAAAATCTACCAAACAACTTATTCCACATTCAGAATGCTTTATTAATAATATCTCTCTGAATTCAAAAGGTACCCAAATACGTAATAAGCCATCTGGTTGTTTTTTAACTTTTTTGGTATTTATTTATTAATTTTATTTTACATGTATTTACTGAGAAAAGTCAGACTGGCCAGAGCTACACATTTTCGATGAAGACCTGGGGATAAAAGCTCCACATAGTAATACAAATGAAAAAGAAAAGAAGAAATATGTGAAGCCATAACATTTGCACTGCACAACAATAATTCATAGGTTCATAGATTAGTACTAGGCTAACTGCCCTGTAGGCCACTTTAAGCCTAGATGATTACCCCATGTGAGAATCAAACCCTGCACCTATGCCAACCTCTCACCCTTTGCAATAAGTTATAGAGTCAATACAAAAATTTCAAGTGACAGTACCATTTGCACCACACAGTAGTAGCTGTTCAAAGTTAAACATACAGTAAAAAATAAAAAATTCAAGACTGCATATAGTAGTCGTAGATATATAGTAAATACATCATCACATACAGCAAATATGAGTATCCAGAAGAAATTATGTTAATATGCATTCCATCTGATATTAGAGGGGCTAGTAGATCTCTATGAGGTGCTTTGAGATGGATGAGAGTAAAACAAATGTTCTTCCTACTTTACAGGCACTGAACTCTCAGACATTGGGGATATTCAGAAAGAATGATAGTCTGACCATGCAGTGGTAAACAGCATGATCAAAGTTGTGTGGCACAGCTTAAAAAGGATTAGGCATGCATAACAGTTGATACAGTGTGGACAAAGAGTGCTGTATGATAAAGGTACATAATCATGAAATGGTAGTCACTGTGCGACTGAACAGATCATGCTACAAGTAGTCATATGACCCAAGACCGTTAGCAAGCAGGCTACAAGTTGGATGCAATGTGAGTTCACATGTTCATTGAAGTGCTACACAGGAACAGCTGAGGGCCTATACAAGAGAAGAACAGGGGGAGATAATTCAGTCAGAAAAGTGGAAGAGGCAGCTGATGAATACACATAAGGACAATGGGAAGGGAAAAGTGACATGGGGTGGGAGGATGCAGGGAATTATTTTCTGTAAGTCAGATGCCCTGCTTTTTAAGAAGTATACAGGGGGAGGGAAGCATGAGCTATATGTGGGTATAAAAGAGGGCAGGGGGGTGTCAGCAGGGGCAGAAACACAAATATGTAACACAGACAAAGACTGACAGGGAAGGTGCAGATACAAAATGGGAGGGGTACTAATGAAGACACAAAGATAGACAGACAGACTGAAGGTGGACAACTGCTGAAATCCCCATCTCATGTTTGCAGTAACACAGGTCCATGACACTAATATTTGAAAAGTACTGCACACCAAAAAAAGAAAACAATGTATGAATATACAATTGTGCAAGCACTACCAAGAACATAACATAAATCCTACTGATAAAAGGTTACAGATACCCCCTCCTGTGTGAACAACATAATCAGTGTTACATATGGTACATATTTAATTAAACATACAAGCACAATGTAAGGAAGATACAATTTAAATTACCATCAAGGTATCCTAGCCACTGTGAATGCTGACCAGTCAGATCCATTGTACTTACTGTCATGTACATCAAACACATAGCTGCACCATGTAAGTATATGTAATAGCCAAACATTATCACATTACATACTGACAAACAATTGTAATGTTTTTTATATATAACTTACAAACATACAGCATGAAAACCAAAACAGAACAGACACAGTAAACTGTGAATAATATGAAAATGAGAATGTCAGGTGCATACCTCTGATATCTATCCCTGACATTATGGTAATATTCCAGTAAAATATTGTTAAAATTTGTGACATATGCTTGTGTACATATGTCTAGGGCATATCAACATTATATCTCCAGCACAGGAGATATGCATCCAAGTTGTATAAGTCTATGATTAACAATATTATGTCTTCAGGTATGCAGGCCAATACACCATGTCCATAATGAGCATCACAGCTCTGCATAAGCACAAAAACACACATAGTAGTTTATGTGCTGACTTGTTGTAGTGCAGTAACAATATATGTTAACTTCTACCTTAATTCCTTCCATACTGAATGCAATGCATAACCATAACTTAGACACAGGAAAGTCTACATTCAGTATGGTATTACTGTTACTGTAATATGGTTTTGCCATGAAACAACCCTATAGAATCAATACTTCATTTATCCTTGTACTTGCATACACTAACATATTTTATCTCACTATCCTTCTCAAATTAGCAAGTTCTTAGGCTGCTCCTTTATAAATAATGTCCTGAAAAAAACACATGCTTATCATTTCACAAAAATAATAATTATAAAAAAAAATACCATCACATGATACCTTATATCCACAAGCATGTATATATATATAGATATAGAATTTATATATATATATATATATATATATATATATATATATATATATATACATACATATATATATATATATATATATATATATATATATATATATATATATATATATATATATATATATATATATATATATATATATATATATATATATATATTATGCATACAATGGCAGTAAACACAAGAAAGTCCAGTGTAATTAATACTACCCTCAAAGATGTACATGTATATACAATGTATAATTTTACTGGGATGTGACCTAGAGTGCATGTGCAAAATGTACCCCACCATACATGAGCATAACACAATACCCCTATAGAAGTCGAATCTAGCACAAAACAACTTGGCATTACCATCGATAATCAACTCAAATTTGATCTGCACATTAACAATTGTATCAGAAAAAAACATTAGAAACTAGGACTTGGGTACAGGAATAACAGATTCCTCACCCCTGAAGCTAGGGTTACTCTCTCTCATGCCTACCTACTACCTTACTTAACTTACTGTTCCCAAATACTTACATATCTGAACTCCTCCCTACTTACCAAACTGGAATCGTCCTATCACAAGATAGCCATCTTTGCAGCTCAACAAATATAAATCCCACCACTGTCTCTCCCTAAAATACCTGAACTGGCTCGAATTACCACACCTGTTTTCCAATCACAACTCCAAATCATTCACACCATGCTAAAGCAGCCTGCTTTCTGCCCAGCACTATCTTCCCTCATCTCCCTTTATTCCCCTATCAGACATCCATCTCTGAAGCGCAAACCAAGACCTATCAACTGTTAACAAACCTAAATCTAACACAGGGTGCAACGTATACAGCTACCACCCCTCTATTGCATGGAACAAACTCCCACTAGAAATAAGGAACCTTACTCACCCCAAACAATTTAAGCTAGCCACCAAAGACTATTCAAAAAACACTGGACTTGCCACTGCATGCACCCTCCCTGACCATAACCAACCAACCTAGTTCTTTTTATCTATTACATTCCCATTTCTTCTATGTAACTCTCAAAACTTTTCCTTTAATCTGCTTATTGACCTTTAGATCAGCTAACTTTTTAAAACTACAACATTTTTGCTTCTTAAGCTTTAATTGCTATCATGCTTTTGTTTATAGTATTGTATAAGCCTGTGATTTGTAACTAATTGAATATCACTCTAGTAATTTTTGTATGTTCTGGAGCTTTTCTCCCTGAGCCTCCACTGAAAAAGGGCTTTAGCTCAGTCAGACACTCCTGGTCAACAAATGTAAAATAAAATAAAATTAAATTAAAAAAATAAATAATGAAATAAAAAATTTCATGGAAGACTACTGTCATAACAAGTGTGATATACACCTCAGCAGTCATAACTCATAAGCATCTTACCTCTGCCAGTATGTCACTCATTTCACCTACCCAAAACTTCTGCAGGCATAAAGAAGATGTAAGTTGATCTTGCAACCAGTAAATCTGCAAATGCATTCGCTGTAAGGTGGATAACCTTAAAGGAAACTTCTGGAAAACTGCAAAATTGAATCCCATGTTTTTTTCTGTGAGTTATCTTCTTCACCATCATCCATGCAGACAAATACACCCTGTTTCCTCCATCATAAATATAATCACCTCCAAGGTTGCTACAGACTATGGAAATGGATGCAGTTACTTTGGTGTATTGGCAGTTTCCACAATCAGCCATGATTATTCAGGTGTTGCAGAACTGGTCTTCATGAACTTCTACCACTCCATGACAAGGGGAGGCAATATTCACTGTGAAGATATTAAATTTCCAGTCCCTAAATATGGCATCACTACTATGCAGGACACAGAGACATACAACTGCTCACATTAAACTGAAACGCATGGCCTTCTCTGTTAACATGTAAAACAGATCATGACTTAAGACTACCTGGGATTCTTCTTGATAGAAAAAGTCGATATTATCATAGCTTTCATAATTAATGCTGCAGATACCTGCACATCTGGAAATAAAGGATTATGATTAGGTTTCAGATCATAACTAAACTGTTACGTGTTTGAGACATGGATATCAAGAAAGTCAGCCAAATACCAGTGCAAAGTGTAGCTTGTATACATACTTGGAGGCAGCATTGTGGGATGCAAGGCTTGCAACCCTATCATAAACTGATGAGAGTGGTACATATCTAGGCTATGTATCCCCTACAGCTGACATACGTTGCTGGCAAAGATATAGGGTTTAAGGTCTGTACCTCTGACTATCACATATTTCATGTCAGCAGTGGAATTCATTCTCCATGCATCCTTCACATATATGGTGGAAGTGGTGGGAATCTAACCTAGATCCATTCACTACATAGATATACACTGCTTATCAAAGAAGTACTGCCACAAGACCACTTTTGAAGAATACACATGCACATACCCAGATCACAATTTACCTAAGGTCAATACGTAGTTATCAATATACATTGACAAGCACCTTTATGTCTATGTAATATACATGGTTGTATGGAAGTATACAGTATACAGTACAGATGTACAGCAGGCATAAGAGTGGATATACTAACATAAACATACAATGCATCAGTGCTCACAAGCATAACTGCAATGACAGCATACCAGAATGTAATAGGGTTAAACTGCTCTCTATGCCATGCAGTGATATGCACATATGATACAGCCGTATATGATCACCCCGTGGACCCGAGTGATGTAGTCAGTAGAGAAAGCATTATGATGTCATGCAAAAGTGTTGCAAAGACAGTCGGTGTAGCAACAGATACAGCATGTTGCATAGCAGCTGGTCCAGCAATCCTATGACATACTTCCATATTCTGCATGGGTGTGTACAATCTCGACTTATGTACATATACAGATATTTTCAAAAAGGAAAACATACATATTGAACAGCATATTTTGCTCTGTATGACAGATAGCCACATGTACTCCCCAAGAAGCGTGCATGAAATCTGATTATATTGCTAATGTATGCCAAGAGCACATGTGCATGCAAGAGTCTCATAATCCAAACAGGACATGTTGCCCATAAACCCAACTATAAGATTATCTGGTCTATTCAATTTGCATGTCATTTATCTATCTGGTGTATAATGTAAGTCTACACAAATTGTATAGCCATGATACTTTGTGTCCAACTTCTGAGTTTATATTATGCCTGTCTGCAGTTCACAGAAATGTTAAATTCCACAAGAATTCTGACATGCCTGTCACGATTCATAATGTATATGGAACGGCAATCTAGTTGTCATTAAGTTACTGAACTGCTATCAGTTATTATGCTTGAAATGAATGTAAGCCTTGAAATTCATGAGCAGGTATGTATGTTGCATAATCATTTTACAGCAATGGCTCCAGACTACAGTTCCTGACACACCAAACATATAACATGAGCCTGTGACCAACTCATAAATACCCTGCTTTTGTCATGTAAAGCAGATGGATAAGAAAGAACCTGAATGATGGAGAAAATATGAAAAGCAAAGGAATAGACAATATAATTATTAGGAAAAGACAGCTTTCATAGCTTGAAAAACATCTAACAGCTGTTTTGGGGTCTAGTACCTTTGGAGAATGTGCCAGGGAAAGTGTAGCCACACCATGGGAATGGGGTAATATGAAAGGAGAACATGTGGAAACGTTCATAGGCACAACCAAGTGAGAAGCCACAGATGAGGAGGGCAATGAGCAGAACACAAGAGGGAAGGAGCAGTAATCTGAGGGGAAAGACAACTAATAGGTATTGAAAATGAGGTAGGCTGGGTCTACAGAACAGCCACAGGGACTGGCACATGGCAAACATAACATTATTAATGTGGGATAGAAAACAACTTGCTCCTGCAAGAGGTCCACTTCACTCAGAGAGAAAAACATCATTAAGCATATAGAGATCCATTGATATATAGTAGAATACTACTGTTTACTATACTTGCCATGCTCCATGATGCATCTGATGCTGCAGAGGTGTTGGGAGGGCCAGTGAAATTCTGTTTATTACATTTACTTTGGCACATTTCTATATACAAGGCCATATATAGTGCATTGATAGCTTATAGTAGTCATAAATATAGTTCTGCTGCAACCATACTATAAAATATGCTCACACATCGGCATTTACATGTCTAATCTTTACAGAAACAAGACACAGAGTTGAATGAGCTGCATCATAGATGCATGAGCAGACAGCACATTTGTATGACAAATGTAATATTTACTGAACACATGTTCAGAGGTAGTATTAAAACAGATCTACAAAAGTCAATCACAACTTCAATAAATAAGCAATCAGAAAGTTGGCAAAAAAAAGTAAAAAAAGAAGACAAATGTTGACAACATACTGCACATTTTCCAAGTGATGACCTTGGAGCATGCATAAAAAATGTTTTTGCAGGGGTGAAAGCCATATCTCCTGCTACTTAAATATACCAACCTTACAACTTAATGACACCAGGTAAGAGGCATGTTAATCAACCCTAGTATTATAGAGATCTCACACTAAAGTCAGTCAGCTTTCATGTGTACCAAATTAAGCAGATGGGAAAGCTGTAAAAAAAAACATCAGTCAACCAAATGAAGGGGTCCCTACAGAAATATACGTATATATGTCTAATGAGGAGAGAAGGGTGGAGGTACAGATACAGATATAAGGATGCAGATTTGCTGTTGTAGACCTGAGACTATAGGTTTGTACGACAATTCTAGAAACTGCATAAATGACCCTTCGGCTGTGTCAACAGCAATAATGGAGAAAATATCTGTTCAATGCTTGATACAAGCTGACATCCCTGTATGTGTGATGGCATAATAACATTGCACATAGGACATTTTTACACTTCTGTGACTCTACATTTGGTTTGTCTTCTGCCTTTCAGACCTTTGTGAGATGGAAGCTCCAAAGAGGAGGAGACATGATGATTTACAAAGGAGGAGAATACCGTAATTATGGTCTCTGCTTATGTGGTCCCGAACTAATGGAGATGTCCTGCCTGCAGACTGTTGAGAGACTGAATGTGGGTCCATATCCAGGCCTGATTAAATATTGTTGTTGGTTGCAACCGTGCAGATCAGCACTGCTGAAAAGAAATGATTCTTATGAGGGACAGAAGCCAGAGAAAGGACCAATAGCCATGGCTGGCCATCCAACTGACAGACAAGGGATCAGTTCTAGTGTGTTTCACGCAGATGAGATATTTTTAATCCTTACAGCAGTGTTGAAAATGGCATCAAGATCTCTGACTGCGATAAGAAGCATGGTGTTCCAGGTAGTGTTATGGACACAGTGGCTAGTACATGGCAGGGTACATTATATATTAGGCAAACGCAATTTGCTTTGTAGGTACTACTTGGAGACATATATGACTGCTTTGATTGGAGTTATACCCATCAGATTAGTATCTGTGAATTACGCATGGAATGTATAGTGTACACATTCTTCTACACCATATATAGCCACTGTAACTGTGCTCTGTTGTTCTGCATTTATCACATACGCTCTGACATGGGTGTCAAAGCCTGTGTGGTTTCAACACCTCTCTGGACAGTATCATACTGTCTCAAGGGCTGCTTTATGTTCAAATTCTAATGCCTGATTTACCTACTGTTGCATTGTCTGGTGGTGTAGTGTTGAAACAGCAAAGGAAGATTCCTGTATGCACTCAGATGGCAGTAGATATATTAAAGAAATGCAGTAGAAGATGGCTGCGAAATGGAAGATGAACAACAGTTGTCGGAGGGATGTCCTGAGCCTTCAGAAAACTCTGGCAGTCAGGATAAGGCAAATGTCTCTCATGCAGAGGACAAAATGAGTCCATATCAAGAACTTGGTCCATATTATGTTGTTGTTAGTGAATCCGCTAAGGCTTTTAAGAGGCATGACCATCCCATGACTTTGCCAGCAGTAGGATATTATGCTCCCTGACTATTTCTAATATGTCTGCTACAGTTATGCACCTTTGGACACATTTATAGAGGGTTATCACGTAAGTGTGCTGGATTCACAAATGAAGTGGACTTCCTTGGAGAGGACAGTATGGTTCAGAGTTAGTTAGCAACACACTTGGGCAACATATGTGCACAGACTAAAAGTTGTGTCACATGCATCCCTCTCTGGGTACAATGCACATTATACAATGAAATGTTATTAATATTCGAGAATGCACACACTGATTGGACAGAGCAATTGGTGTGCCTGTTATGAATGCAGCACTACCCACAGAAATAAGCCCAGCCACTAAACAATACTTCAGCAGCCATAGTCATGAGGGTTTCAGTTTTTCTTCCTATAAAGCACTGCTCACCGTCAACAAGCAGGAAGCACATCACTTTCTTCAGTTTTAAAAATCACTGACATCAGAAACTACATCTATGTGCTAATATCCTGTATCAGCATATAGAGTACATCACATGCTCAGTTCATTGCTTGGATGACCCTTACAGAATACAAGACTTGGAGGAAGACTGAAGTCAGTTAATATAATGACATCATTTAGAAATGATAGAACATCTTTTCTTAAATAATGTCAGTGTATAATAGCAAGGACATAAACAATGCAGGATTTATCTGCAGCTGGTTTTATTTGCTTAATCAAGCTTCACCCTCATAACCAAACCATGCCAGTCATGGGTAAATCCTTCATTACACATATCAGAAAATGGTTTATTGCAAAAGTAACTAGCTGAGCAAAGACAGATCATTGTTGCAAAATCTCCAGATAGTGAGCTGCCAAGGGCCCTGTGCTTATAGGTGGCCCAGCTATAACATTAATGTAATTTAAAAAAAAGTTAAATTTAATTTAAAGAAAAAGGTTCCTACTTAATACTTACTGTGTGCCTGCTTCTGATCCAGCCAGATGGAGCAAATGCATGCAAGTGAGATTCTGATCACCTGGTATTTTGGGCCAAATGGAAGAAGTGAACTACTTGAAAGAAAACAACCAGCATTATTGATTTGCTTAATATGGACCTGAATGGAACTACTTAAAAGATCAATCTTTCATTCCAAATAAAATGAAATGTCTTTCGGCTTTTCCCAGTTAGGGGTCACCACAGCAGATCACTGGTCCACAGATTGATTGGCTGTGAAGTTTTTACGGTGTCAGGTTGCCAGCCTGGTGCCCAACCTTCACAGAAGGAACACGCACACACGCACCTACCTACATGTCTTTAAAACTCACTTGACTGCATGGAGGACATGCAGACTCTGCACAGAAGGTGCTCCAGCCAAAAATTGAACTGGAGAACCTCCTGGTGTGAAGAGACAATGCTAACCGCTGCACCACCACTGCCAATATTCCAAATAAAATGAAATAAATTCTTATAAACCTTTCTCACATATTTGTTTTTCTTATTCTTATAATATCCATACATAATCATTACCATATCTACATTGTTTATGTCATTAATGTTATCAGAAAAGCTTTCTTCATACAACTTTTTCTGGAGTTTCACCACCCTTTTACATTTGAAAAAGGCATGTTTTTTTGTCTCTTCCTCCCCACAAAATAAACACACTTTTTCAAATTACTTTTTATATGGCATATTCCCCTTAACTGCTAACTCATGTATTACCATTCTGTATAAGAATTCCTAACACCTTACTATCTTGGTACTTTTACTGATTTTAATGGCTTTAATCACTTCTTCTGGTAATATTTTCCATTGATTTTCATAACAATGTTGTTTTATCACATTATTATACCACATCTTTCTATCTTTCGCCACATCATCAATTTTTATTTTTCATGCTATTTTTTCTTGATAATTTTTAATTTCTTCATTTTCATATTCTTTGCTCTTTTACTTATTCTCATCATCGCCCAGAACATTTTGTAATTATATTTAAGTATTCTCACTATTAATTTCTCACTATCTTCCTTAACCAACTTTAATACTCTGTACAAGTTTGAAAAGGCAAAATAAACACCTGAATTTAGTAACTTCAACCCCCCCCCCTTTATCTTCATTCATATACAACACACCTTTCTTTTCTGGGATTAATATTTAATCCCATATTTTCCCCACTAGTACAAAATTCACCTGATAAATGTTTTCCTGAAGCCTAATATATACATCCCCACAGAACATATATTTCTTTCATTTCTTTTATCAAACCCTCCCATTGCTTCATATCTACATAATTTTTATCAAATTGTATCCTAAGCAAAGACACTGCACTCATTGAAAACTGTACACCCTTAATTTTTACCACATCATCCAAACCCTTACTTATATCTTTATTCAAGTCATTCCCACTTCCTTTAAACATCCATTCAGACAAACCAGCACTTACCTTATCCATAGTTTGTTCTTAGCAACCACAACTATATTGTCTGCTTATGTGAAAACTACTGGAATCACCACCTCCTTTTGCATTGCATATCTAGCATGTTTCATTTTATAAAGCTATTTCCTCCACTATTACATGCAATACTAATGCAAACAATATTCCATTCATGGGGTATCCTTGTCTTATACCACACTTCATGTGCATTTCTTTACTCAGCTACCCACTTACAACAGTCTCACTCTATTATTTTGATATGCTGATGAACACACTCTCATAATTCTGTTACTTATTCCATACTTCTCCATAACATCCCACAAAGCATTATGTCTTGCTGTATTAATTGCCTAGCTAATATCACCTACCATGTTTCACATCCTCCCTTTTACTTATATCATCTACAACTTCTCTCACAACCAATAACAATTCTTGGCATTCCTTCCCCTTTATACCATATATAGTTTCTTCCGTAATATCCCTCATCCTTCCTTCCACTCTCATCTGTATTATTCTCTTAAAAAAACTGTATAAACTGTGTTAGTTATTATGATGGGTCTCCAATTTTTTATTTCAGTTCCTTCAACTTTCTTCCATGTAAATTTTAAAACCCCACTGCAATTTCTTCAACCATTCATTCAGTATATTTACAAAATAATCTCTTTGCCAAAACATTAACTTCTTGCACATTCATATTCTATACCATATGGGCCGGATATTGAATCAATATTTACTTTCAAAAGTACTTCATCCAATTAACTAATGCAATTTTTTTTTCAAATATTTCCTTAATTCCTTTTTTTTACTTTCCATTCTCTCTTATTTTCTTTCTTTTACACATACATATATTGTCTACATGCTATACTAAAATACTCATAATTTGCCCTTGTGTTATTTTAACCTCTCCTTTTGCATTTTTAATTTCTCTCTTTATACTAATATCCTCCTTTACTATTTTGGCCAAATAAGATTCCTCTTCCCCTCTACTATGTAAATAATATTTTTGTCTAAACAGGAATGTCTTAATTTTGTTTCTCAAATTCTTTTATACATTTCTTTTTCCATATCATAACACTCTCTTGTATTATTCTCTAAATTCTGTACTACATTTCCATACTTTTCCCATATTTCACTTTTTCTTCCTTTCTTCTATCATCCTGCCATTGAAAAAACACTTTTCATATTTATTTTTAAATTCAATCCACAATTTAGACCAGCTTTTATAGAAGTACTTCATGGTTATATGATCCTTCCATAACTGTAGTACTTCCCACTCTCCAGCATCATCCCATAATCTCTCATTTATTCTTTTTTTTTCCTTTTCCTGTTTTAATATACTCTTTCTTCCATCACCTCCATCTATATTGCTAAATTGTCTGAGAAACCCATCACAACTGCATCAACTTTTGCTATCCCTAAGCCTTCCAATAATACCAAATGACCAATTTCAGATCCAAGTGCCCACCTTCTATTAAGTCAATTGATTTTTGTTCCTCACAGTTAATTTACTACATTTTATCACTTCCTGTATTTTTTTTTAATAATTCCCTTTCTTTTTATGTTTTCCCTTTAAATCACAAAGTTTCCTGCAATTATAATTTCCATCCTTATTACCACATAGTCTAATATTTAATGAAACAGATTCTTTCTTTTCTTGCTAGGTATATATGTGCATGAAGCTAGAATTCTGTTAATATGTTTTCTCTACCTCACATTCACAATAGTTAACCTTTCCATCCTTAACAGCATTATATCTAGTATTTTCACAGTTTATTTTATACAACACAGCCACTTCAGAACAATTTACACTTCCTAAGTGCCATATTATATTTTTGCCCAGTTTTCTATTTGCAGCCTTTCGTTACTTATAAGGAATCTTACATCCTCCAACAGAGTAATATTCACATCGCATTTAGCACACAATTCCTGTATCCCTATCATTCTTACAGTGTTAATAATACTGCTCACATGTACTGAAAGTACTCTAAAGTTGTTGTTTTTCCTTCTTTTTAAGTTTAGGGAAAATATTTTTTAAATTTTGTTTGGTTATTTTTACTGTCTTCCCATTTGAATATATGAATAAATAATCCTTGATCCTCAGAATCAGATTTTTCACTGGCTAGAGCTTCAAGAAAATATTAGTATCAATCCCTTCTCCTGGCTTCTCTATCAGCATGCACTCTCTCTCTCTCTCTCTCCCTCTCTCTGTCTCTCCTCATTTTCCCCTTCAAATTTGTTTTTCTTTTACAGTTTCTTCTTCATCTTTTTCACCCTCTCCCTCAACCTCTTGCATTTTCCTTGTGTATGTTTTATTTCATTTCCCCTTCTTTTTCATTATTTACTATTCCTCTTGCCGTCCAGAAGTGTCTCTTTTTTACAGAACTTGCATTCAGCCACAAGCTTTCTTGCTGTATGTCCTTTTTCCCATACTGGTTACATTGCACCCTGTTGCACTCCTTAAGTAAATGAGAAAAGTCCCCACAGAAAAAAAAACATGATTTAGGCTGGCTAGCATATCTTAATGTTCCTCTATGACCAGCAACAAAAATAATACTTGAAAAGTGTTTTACACTGTTTTTTTTTTCACATTTCAAACAACTTCCCAATCTCTACCCTCCTTTCCATAAGTTTCTCTCATCTTTAACTGTCACATTATTATTAACAGTTTCACACAGACCCTGCATATGTTTTTTAACACAGTCTTCTTCCAGTTCATCAGTTCTAAATCACAAAGTAACATTTTAACAATTTGTACCAGAAAACAAATCATTGTTCCACAGATGTGTCCTTCTTTTTGTTCAACAGTTCCAAAAAGTTCATCAGTCCATTAGTTTCAGATAAGTCACAAAAAGTCTTTGCCCCAATATGCATAAAACATGGAATTTCCTGAGCTTTAAAACCCAGAACAGTTAGTAAATTGTTGCATACATTTTGTCATTTTTTGTTCTTATTCTCACAGTTCGTCACAGATGGTCTTCCCTTCTTGGAGGTTTCTCTTCTTTTTAAAAACAGTTTGTTGCTGCTCTCCTTTTTTTGCCTCCTGTCACTGCTGCATAACCTGTAACTTCTCTGTTCTGTGCTGCCACACATCACCTGGTTCCTTTTCCACATTGCTATCCTCTGCACTTCTGAAAAACGTATCTGCCATCGCACCCCATGAAACAGCAGAACTGTCACCTGAATCATCCTGCCTGGTTATTTTTAACTGAACATCCTGATGCTAGTTTTATCTGCAACACATCAACAAACCCACTTGCTTCCTTCTCCATGAAGACAGGTAAACACTGCTCATTTGTAACATCCACCACACGTTAATCTATTTACATTCTGAAGATCCATACTGAAGAATTTTTTCTCCAAATTCTCACTTTCCACCTCCAAACGTTTCATAGCTTTTTTCTCCTCGTCCGTGCTGCTGCTCCCCTTAGGCATCTCGTGTGCTGCTGTAGGAGCCCTCTTAACCATCTAGCAACTCCAAAGAGTAAGGTAAGTTCCCCAGTGCCCTAGACAAATTTCCACTAAAAGAATAAATATCCCCTTCGACCTCCCCTAAAAAGAGGCTACTAGCCTGGTAGGACTAGGCTGGTCAACAAAGGATCAATAAATTATAAATTTGAAATTAAATACACATCTTTATAATCAAAAAGTAAAGACCAAAATAGTGTGCACGCTGACAGCTTTGGACAGTGTTTGTAATAGTTGGGAGGGGGGACAGCGAAGTAAGTGGGACACTGGAATGGATGCTGGGGGGCCTAGTCCATTACCCTGCCTTGGGCCCTATTTAACCATGATCCAGCTCTGAATAGATAGATAGATAGATAGATAGATAGATAGATAGATAGATAGATAGATAGATGATAGACAGATAGATAGATAGATAGATAGATAGATAGATAGATAGATAGATAGATAGATAGACAGCTGTATAGACAAAGAGAAAGATAGACAGAGAGACAGAGCTGTAGCTGGTTCATTTGATGCCCAGTGCTGCTCCCTGATCTGAAGCATGTCAGTGCTAGGTGGGGAGTTTAAAAAGGTTTATTCTACATTCTGGCACTCCTACCTTCTTTCCTAAGGAGCAGTGCCAGATCCTATCACCCTACACCCTCATGTTCTGCTTGAAAAATAAAAAATTCATTTTTCCTATCTAGTGCTCCTTCCTTCTCTCCTTAAGCAGAGCACCAGATTCTAATGCCCTCTCACTCTACTGCCCACCTTTAAGTTTATGTGAAGAGCAGAAAATTTAAGAATATGGAGTCTGCCCATCACACCCCCTAACACTTTGCACACAGGGGAGCTGCCCATCACCCACTCTACCCCAGCAATGCTTCTGGAAAGATAGATAAAAAAGATATATAGACAGACAGATCGATAGAGAGATAGACAGATAAGTAGATAGACAGATAGATAGATAGATGTTTTGATATTAATTCTGTTTATAAGAGAGAGTGGTGACCCCATAAACCTCACTGTCCAGTGTGTTGAGGGGGTACCAACATTCACTTATAAATGGATTGAATTAATGAAACAGCAGAAAATTTGCATCACCTAATATGTTGTGGACCTGGCTTCTTTCTAAGTTGCTGATCAACCAGTTGGCATTATCTATCATATAAGACAGCAGATGTTAAATTATGCTTTTCCCATATTTTAACAAGAAGGAAGAATCATTAAATGGGCCCTGTGTTCTTTGATTACACAGCTGATGCAGTTGCTACATAGATGGCATTTATCCCTGAAGTGGTTGAGAAAAAAAAGGGAGTAAGGGAAAGCTGATATTGGAGATATGAGAAGGAAGAAGTAAGGCTGCTCCTTCTGATATGCATAGTGGAGAGGGGTATAGAAGTCTCTTTGGACTAAACAGAGGACAAGTATGAAGTATCATGAGCGCTTTTTTGGTAGTTAGAAAAGGGAATGACGGGGGTACAGACTTTGGGGTCTTTGGGAGTATGTGTTGCACTGGATAGTGTTGAACTGAAAGAAGAAGACATTGGGGGATTACAATGCAGTGGTCAGGGTGCTTAGAAGATACTATGAGATGCTTAAAAGAAGAGGGTTAGCCTAGCAGTCTGAGACTGTATGGGAAGAAATAATTAGTATATAGAACAGAGTCATGAAGGGGGTAGATTATTGATGGCAACACAAAAGCTGAACTGAGAAACAAGGAAATGAAAATGTTGGTTGTGAAGGTATTGTTGATGAACATGGCAGAGATATTCTCCTTATTGTTGTCTATGGCATTAGCATACATTATTATAATACACACAAGCATAATGTGACTAGCATTGCTAGGTAACTGATGAAGGTATTCAGGTGAAGGAAACATTTTTCAATAGATGTTTAATAATACTCCAAGTATAGGCAAGGGTCAGTTATATGCCTCTTCTTGTATATCCCATGGGTACCTAATAGATGCAGGCAGAGTAGTGTAAATCTCTAAGCCTAAACTCACACTAATCTTAATAATACATTATTTACTACTTTTACACTGTGCAGTTATACCTTCCTTGTGACCCTCTATACTGTGCACATGCCTTAGATTATCTTGTTTCCTTCTACTACTGTACTACTTTTCTACCTTATAACTTCAGCCTAAGTCAATTTACCTTCCCACATATCTCTGCAATATTTTCCTTTTCTCCAGTCTTTGCTATAAATAAGTGATCCACAAAAAGTTCCCCTTTCTTCTTTCCATTAATATTAACATTTTAAATTAACTTCACAAATTTCATGTACACTGCTTAGTTATATTATCTTCATCTGAAACAGTGAACATTAATAACGACATATTAAAACTTTCATATTTCCAATGGTATGAACATACAACAAAATAATCAAAACATTTTAAATAGTAATAATATAATTACATAGCAAATAACTTGTGTTTCTGATCTGACAAATGCAGCTATGTAGCAAAAGTAAAGAAAGTAAAATACGTAACAGATAAGAGTCATTCTATAGAGATAAATGAGATACTATACCAAGTTATGTGACTAATATATTTCAGTACCATGATATTTCACAGTTTTTAAATGAAATGCTTTTTTTCATATTTATTTACAATTTGTAGCCTCTTAAGTATTTTAACAAGGATTAGGATAAGGAACTGCTTTGCAGATTAGTCTACTTTGTATTAGTGTTAGAAACTGCAAGAACAGCAGCTATAATTTATAATATATATTTTTATTTCAAGGTGCTAAAGGTACTTGAAACAAAAAAATCTTGCTGTCAAGTGATTTCTTTGTTTATTAACTGATATTTAATAGCTTGTGAATTAATATATTGGCACAATATTTGAACACATGGACAATGCAAAATATCTATTTTTTTTTTCCAAAAACATTTTTATTTTTTCATTATAAGCATACGCAAATATACACATAACAAATACAATAAAACAATAACAAAACTATTTACAATATTTACATTCATCCATGATAAACAATCATTTTATCCATGAGAAGTTATCAGTATTTGTTCAAAAGCTTTTCCAGTTTTTGCCATGCTTTTTTTTTTTATGATTCATGTCATGAATTCTATAACAAATGGTTTGCAGTTCTTTTTCACAAACAGCTTTGCTAAATTAATAAATTCTTTAAACATCAACCCCGGGATTTACTAATCCTCCATGTAAGACTAATTAAGTCTTACACGGAAACTGCAGCCTAAGAGGAAGACATCAGCACACCATGCATATTCATGAGGGCGCGCTGACTCAACTCTAAGGCTAACATGGAGCGTGCATGAGTGCAGGGAGCGTGTCGGACTGCCGAGCAGTCCAAAAATCCACGCCCATGCAAGTCCCTCAATCGGCAAATGTCAACTGACATGAGTGAGTCCGCTCAAATGTGCACATACCCAACACTACACTCCCCCACATTCTAAACCCCTGTACAATGAGAAAATGTAAAACTTTTATTTTTTTTTTTATTATTCCCGATATAGCTGCCCTTATTTGCGCGTGTTTGAGCGGGTTTGCCCATTCCTTAGCTACAGTTAGCAGTTTAGAGATTGAAGAGAATAATAAGAAACTTATATGCAAATTAAGCAAAATAGCAATAGCGTAGTGGTAGAGCCTTCGCACAAAGATGAGGCATTCCAGGTTCGAGTCCCTTCACTCCCCTTTCTATTTTCTGTAGGAAATCTGTATAGAAAAATAATTCCTGACATTTATCTTTTAAATTTTAGTAAAAAGCATTGAAATGGCCTATGTAGTAGTGAATGATATTTTATATATATATATATATATATATATATATATATATATATATATATATATATAAGAAGGTGAATTGGTTATGCATACTGATGAATGCATAACTAATGTATCTTAAGCAATGTGAAGCACTGCTAAGCAAAGTTTACCAGTATTAAGCACAGTTAAGTATAATTGCTCATAGCTTAGCACTGCTTTAACTAGTGCAATGGGTTTGCGCATAGTTGCGCATCGCGCCAACTAGCGAAAACAAAACATGTTTGCGCGTAGCTGCGCACCGCACTAACTAACTCAACATCGGGCAATGTAGAGCACCGTTGGGCAAAGTAGGCTAAACACAGACACACCTCCTAGCCGGGATGGCCAGTAGCAATGACAGGCCTCGAACCCGGGATACTGTGCACCATAATCACAGTACTGAATCACTAAGCCATGCCAGCTTTTCATATGCATGCACTTTCAACACACACACATACATATTAATGAAAGTTTAACCAGTGCTAAGCAGGTGTGCTTTCAGCTGAGATTTTTCAAAACCGGCCAATCACAAATAAGTGCAGGAAATGAGGCATATTTAAGCCCCATAGGCAGGAATACTTGCCATAACTGGTTGCAGCTCCCATCTGCAGGCAACATGGCTGGTGTTGGAGAGGGCTCTCGCTTTTGAGCGCAACGGTGGGGCATTGAGGAGTCAAAAGTGATGGTTTGGCTCCTCGTTCATAATCATGATGACAGACTCCTGCAGGGCCAGTTCCAGGGCACTGAATGCAAAGCAGAAGTCTGGAACCGTCTAGCACATGATCTCACCACTGCCACAGGTGTCCCTCAGACTGGTGAGCAGGTCAAACACCACTACTCAGACCTGAAGAGACACAAGTAGGACCGACTGAACCAGTGGATACAGGAGGCCCGTGGGATGGAAAATGCCCCACTACTGAGTAGGTAGCCATGGAATGAAGTATGTAAGAATTGCTATTGTAGTCTATATTATGGATAGGTATATGTCTCAATATCACTTCATTTACTTCACAGCTGCAGGTGTCCGTGCTGTGAATCAGCAAGCCTATGCAGATAGGCTGCTAAGGTTGCGCCACCAGGCAGGTTAGTAATTATTATGCATGTATTGTTATATAAAATAAGTGAGAGAGCCTGAAAAAAAGTGTTGTAGCCCAATAATAAAGGTATAATAAGTCTTGAATAACTTCTCTGCATGTACTGTTATGTAAAATAAGTGAGAGAGCCTGAAAAAGAGTGTTGTAACCCATTAATAAAGGTATAATAAGTCTTGAATAATTTCTCTGCATGTACTGTTATATAAAATAAGTGAGAGAGGCTGAAAAAGAGTGCTGTAACCCATTAATAAAGGTATAATATGTCTTGAATAAGTCTTCTGCATGCACTGTAATATCAAATAAATGAGAGAGCCTCTAGAAAAGTGTGTAATGTAATTAATAAAGGTATAATTCCTGGAGTGTGTCCGTGTCACTTTCTTCGATATGTTGTTGTACTCTTGCATTATAGAAATAGTACTATTGTATTAAGCGCTGTCAACCCACACTTGGTTAGGCCCATATAAAGTGGATGAAGGGAGTGCTAGTAGCTGTTAAGCATATATACAGTCCTCAACTGTTGGTTAATGGCTGGCATGTATAGGTTAATCTGGCACATGAGTAGCTTGTTATTGTGTTCCCCAGAAATGTCAGTGTGCTGCTAGAGATGTAGGGGGCTGTTAAAATATAATTGATAATGTCACCTGAACACATCCAGATATGTAGATATATAAATATAAATAAAATATATAAATACGTAGCAGTAACATCTGCATCCTGGACAGTTTGTATGTCAGATACAGGTCAGGTATATAAAGAACTAGCAAAACCTATTTCACAATTTAACGGACATTGCCTAGTGTAATAATACATGTAGGGGATATATACATGCAGTCAATAGGAATGTAGTGTAAACTATAAGTACATATAAGTTGTTAATGGAGGTATCTTTTCACACCCTACTGTATGTGCATAAATAATGCAATCCCACACCTCAATGGGTATGTCTAATCTCAAAACATTTGTTGGGACATATGTCCTATTGGTTTATACATATCTGCATTTACTTTGATGCATGTGCCCTGTTCAAATACCAAATTGTTGGTAGCCTGTTGCCACCAATCAATCCTGCATGCTGTTGGAATGTCCACTGTTGTTCTATATATGCATGTATTATGCTTGCTGTTCAACTGTTGGAACTCTGGTGTGTTGGGTTAATGGAAATACTACTGCATGCTGTTACAACTAATTTGAAATGCTGTTGGCTGTTACCAACCCATATTGTCATTAAATCCTCCTAAACATAGAACGTATGGGAAGGCCAGTCACAGCTGACCCACCTGTCCCACCTTAGCTGGTGATGGCACCTGGCACCAGCAGGTCCGGTGCCCAGCCCGGGACCTCCTCCTCCATTGGCCCTGTGCCACCTTCAGGTGGAAGCACTGCAGGGGATGGGGCTCGTCCCCCCCACGCAAGCGTGGCCAGAGGAGGGCCACCTATTACCCTCTGAATGGTCCGGGCTATGGTGCGTAGGGAGATCAAGCATTCAGTCGCTGATCCTCTACGCCAGCTTGAGGCATGTGTGGCGTGACTCACAGGTGAGCCTGCCCCTCCTACACAGCCCCCAGCACAGCCACCTTCTGGGCTGTGAAGGTGCAGTGGTGACTGCCCATGGGTGGAAATCTCAGTTCCACTGTTGCCATCTGTGGGCTCATGGGCTTGCGATTTCTAAATATCCTTCCCCGTCAATGGTGTTCACCCACTACATGTGTCATAGTCTGCCCCTATATGCATCTTGTTTGTCTTGTCTGTTTACCTCCCCAACTTTCCTCCCCAAATATACCCACTTCCCCTACCCCACATTCCACTCTCACCTGAAAAAAAAGGGCAATCTGCTCCCAAAAAAAAAATAATTACGCCCCATACATAGCTGCCCATTTTGCACACATGTCTGCTGGACACATAAACTGATATTTAATCGACAGTACAACATACTTTTTTGTCCTCACCCCTCTCTCAGGGGTGGAAGGTTTCATATTTCCCTCCAAATTTCTAGCATATGCACAGCTGTTGCTGTTAAAGAAATGGGCAGCTATGGACCTTCCCTACACCCATCCTGCACATCCCAAGCTGTTTTCCCTACTGTCTTTCCCTCTTTGTGCACCTTTTTCACCACTTTCCTATCTCTGCATTTTCTTTTCTTTCAAAGAAATGAGCACGAGGGTTAGCGGAAGTAAGCACTTTTAAGCAGTAGTTAGCAGGTTTGTGTGAGTGTGCGCTTGTGTGCGCTTAGCTAAGTATTGTTAAGCTTCGCACAAACCCACGCAAACCCACTTACAACTGCTTAAAAGTGCCTTAGTCACCCTGCATGTGAGGGCCCTTGTTCTGCTCAGCAGCAAAATAAGTCTTGAACCCCAGACCTTGGACACACTAGACTGCATGAAGTACCACTAAGCCACAGTAGATATACAGCAGGTTGTTTCTGAAATAGATATATCATGCATCAGAATGTGTGAATGTAAAGGAAAGATAGGAATGCCATAACACAAAACCTGTTCTGTGGAACTTTACCAGCAGTTGTTGTCGAATTGCATTATATGACTGTGATAACAGAACCAGCCATTCTAGCAGTAAATAATGTTACAGCAGCACTTTACAACCCCCACACAGTATCATAGCAGGACAATCCCCACCCAAATGTACAAAATACCTGTGTGTTCAGGGTCCACCAAAGATGTAGGTAGGCATACTCAGTACTGGAATTGTCCAGTTTTCCTGAGCATCCTGTGCTAATGTCAACAATAAAAAAGCAGAAACTGTGCAGAAGTGAGTACATTAATATTCACAGTATAGCAGTTCACAAACAGTTCATGTGCCAAATGAATACATCTCAATAACTACTTATGTATGGCAGCTAATTGTATAAGTAGAAAAGAAACTACATACTCCCATGTATCTTCTGTTAGCAGACGTAAAGACCAAGCAAACCAAGTAAACCACAAAGCAAACCAATGAATTCAGTCCAAATGCAATGCCAAGTACGAGACACCAACCAGTTGTTTTAGCGCTTTCATTCACTTTAATTTTACAGTGAACTTCCTCAGAAACAACTACACCATCCTTCAAAACAATTTAAATACTCCATCAATATACTTAATTAATTAATTAATAAAATATTAAAGCTACAACAATGGAAACTTACTTAAAAAGATATATATATATATATATATATATATATATATATATATATATATATATATATATGCATACACCTACTCATATATATAAAAATTGTATATGTGTACACACTTAAAAATGCAAATATACCTATTTATACAAATAATAATATTATTGCATTAAACTATTTTAAAAAATATATATATATGAATTTCATGAAAGAATTAATTTTTCATTTCCAAAAAACATTTTAAATTTATAGTCTCATTTAGGCCTGGCTTTCTGTCTGCCCCCAGATAAACTTGCCAGATAGATTCCTTACATTCTAACAACAATTTTTTATTTCCAATAAACATGTCTTTGTTAATACTGTCTAACACTGAAAATAAAAACTTTTTAAATTGATTGCAGTCCACTGAATGCCTAGCCAATGCATTATTAAAATCCTTCTTTTTGATAGCTAAAAGGTGCTCACTGATTCTAACCTTGAAAGCTCTAGTGGTCATTCCTATATAATAACTGGGACAGGTTTGGCATTGAGCCACATAAATGACCATAGTAGAATTGCATGTATAATACATTTTAGACCAATGGGTCATACGTAAATGTGGAAAATAAACTGAGGAGGAATTATTAATATACCTACATTGTTTACAATTGTGACAGGGAAAAGTCCCTCTAGTACTAATAACCTCACTCGTATTTCTATTTGAACTCTGAGTTTTTTTCTCTAGAATGTTTTTTATGTTGACCACCTTCTTGAAAGTAAAATTAGGTTTTATACCTATGGTTTTAACCAAATCTTGGTTACCTAGTATTATCTTCCAATTTTCAACTATAATATCCTTAATAATCCACATTTCATTACACATAGGTAACATAAAGGCACTATTAAATTCATCCACTTTATCCAACCTCAATTCATTGGTGGGTAAACTCACTGTCAAAATTGGAGCTGCTTTGTTGTTACGGAGTAATATTACTTCCTTCTCTATAGATTTTAACCAGGAAATTTGGTATCCTCTATTAAGAAAGAACCTTCTTAATGTAACCATTTCGGTGGAAAAAATATTACTTTCTGAAGTTAACCTACTTAGGCGAATATACTGACCCTTGACCACACATTTTTTCATATGGTCATTATGGGAAACTTAGATTTATCTAAAGTTGTAGGTGACGAACCTTTTTTTTGTGTCTAGAAATAATTATAGTTTAAAAAGAATTTTGGAATTCAATCCTGGTTATAGTAATAACATCATCACGACTAAGAAAGGAATGCAGTGTTGTCATCACTGCAACATGTGTAGGTTCATTTCTGTGGGACCTTATATTACAGTAGAATCTCACGACAGAACTTTGACAGTACCTAATTGTGTAAATTGTGACACCAAAGGTGTTGTTTATATTGATTTATGCAGCACTTGTCCAGCATTTTATGCTGGGATGACTAGTAGATGTCTAAGGACTCGCATTAGAGAACATCTTTATGGTATTAAAAAGAAAGACGTTACCAATGCTTTATACAAGCATTCTATTGTTTGTTCTGGATTTAAGAAATTTTTATTTTCAATATTGGAAGTGTGCCAGTTTGATATGAGGGGGGTGATTTTAAAAACTATATACAACAGAGGGAAACCTTATGGCAGATTAAATTAAAAGCTGATAGGTTCCCTGGTATAAATGAGGCTATTAACATCAAATGCTTTTTAAAACACAGGAAGTTACATCTCCATAAAAGGAATGACACCACTGCCTCTTTTTTTCAATTGAAAGATTAACAGTTGATTCTTTTTAATCATGTATTAAATTGTTTAACTGATTGTTTAATTTTGGATGTATTTAAGCTTGTTTCATGATGTTTTTTATTTATTCTGATGAAGTCTTCGGACGAAAGCGGTGAATTAAACTTTATTACGCTATTTGTTTTTTTCATTCATTTCAAGTTTGCATCTCATTGCTGCTTCTGTCGTGGTGCTTTTGGTTTTTTGTCGACTTGGCTTTCTGGTGGATTACTTTCTGAAGTTAACCTACTTAGGCGAATATACTGACCCTTGACCACACCTTTTTTCATATGAAAAGGGTATATACTTTGTTTGTGTAGATATTGAATAGCAAAGGTGGATTTTCTATATATCTCACTAGAAAATTTCTTGGCCAAAGAATCATAACTCAAATCTAAATCTAGAAAGTTAATACTAGTACCATATCCACCAATGGAGAATTTAAAAAAACTGGTAGTATTGTTAAGATAATTGACAAACTCATTAAATTCTTCAGAGTTACCCTTCCATAGGAAAAACAGATCATCTATGTAACGCCTATAGAAAACAATATTATCTTTGTACCTATTGTTGTTTTCTAAATAATTGTTCTCCCAGTGGGCCATGGTTAAATTTGCAAATGCTGGTGCTACCCTTGCTCCCATTGCCGCACCGGAAACTTGTCTATACAAGTTATCATTAAAACGGAAGAAATTATTGTCTAAAATAAGCTCCATTAGTGTACATATAGTATTAACTTTAGTATTACTAAAATTAGTAGATTTAGCTAAATATTGCCTTAAATAGTCCACACCTGTCTCACAGTCAATACTGGTGTATAGAGACTGTACATCCAAAGATGCCATAACAAATTCAAATACTGTAGGTTTAAAATCCCTGAGTTGTTCCAATAAATGCCAGGAATCCTTTAAATAATATCTAGAGGCCTGTACAATTGGATTCAGAATGTAATCTAGCCATATTGAGATGTTTTCTGTTTTGGACTTAGCTGCAGATATGATAGGCCTAAAAGGGGGTTTAAATAGGTCCTTCTGCAATTTAGGAATTCCAAACATACATCCTAACCGTGGAAATTCAACTTGTAAAAAATTATAAGTTGTATAATCAATTTCACCCTGACAAAACATGTCGAACAAACAAGTGTCTAATCTTATGAAACTTTTTTGAATGTCCTGACTGTTTACTCTTTGATATGTGTGTACATCAACCAAAAGACTTTCCATGGACTCAATATATTGTTTATTGTCCATAATGACTATTTTACCCCCTTTGTCCGCTTTCATAACTCTTATCTCATTGTTGTCCTTAAGTTCCCTCAAGGCCAGAATTTCTATTTCTGAATCATTCAAATTGTTGTTCTCATTATTTTTCGGTATCTTTCTTATAGCCTCTTCACAAATATTTTGAAACATCTTTAGTGTTCCTACAAGTGGAGGATTGTATGTACTGGCCTTTTTGGGACCTTGATGTACTAAATTACAACTAATGTCCTGTAAAATATATTTCAGGTTTAACTTCCTTAGTGTCAACCTGAAATCTATAATTGTTTTTGCCACACTTAAATTATTGGATGGTATAAAAGAAAAACCTTTCCGCAGTAAACTAGTCAGAGATTCTGAGATGGTAAGGTTGGACAAATTGTGTATTTGTATTTCATAATTGTTCACATTTGTCCCATCTACCACCTCTTTCTGTTTCTCAACCTGCCTTTCGGTTTGTTCTGAACTACTTTGGACCAAGTAGGTGTTCTTTTGTTTCCTTGCTTGTCTACTAAAAAAGGCACCCCATTTGAAGCCCCTTCATTACAATTACTATCATTACTATTCACATTACAATTAGTGTCAGGGCTAGAATTGTCTCCATTGTTTGTTAAAGTTCCACAATTTTCACAATTCCCATTGTAAGGGTGAGTACAATTCTACACTGACAACTGTGTACTGGAAGTGGCAACATTCAGGTCTGAGTACAACATTCAAATCACTGGCTACACCCCTAGCTTCAGGTATAAAAAGTATACCAATCTTCTGACTTACACAACAGTGTCCACAGCAAACAAGCATGGGCCCCACTTTGGAAAGCTGAAAGGGCTACGCCTACCTGACTTAGCAATTTATAGCATTGGGTTGCTATGACAGTGAGTACTGCAATCACCACACAGCAGGCTGCATGCAATTACCAAATGGTGGCCACCAATTGCTGCAGAAGCCATCACATGCACATGTGCAGATACGTAGAAAAGCAGGCTGTACTTGCTGTCCACACATGCAATCATTCCATTGCTGTTACGGAGAGAGAGGGAGAGACAGAGAGACAGAGGCAGACAGACAGACAGACACTGACACTGACATCTACATCAACATCAACAGCAACAGAAAAAAAAAAAAGACACACGGAACTGAAAAATACAAACACATACAAAGGAAAGGTATGTAACAGATATGTATTTACTGGCATGTAATAGATGTTTTTGGAGAGTACTCTACATACTCTGAATCATCCATATGTGGCAACAGTACGTATCTATGCACAGATGCCCTGCATAACTACTGCCATGGACAAATCAGTGTGTAGCTGTGTGCAGTGGGATATAACTGTGACATATGTAGCTCAGAATTAAATGTCAAACATCTGATCCATGTTATCTGTGTTCGATACAGTAGTGTGTACAATGGCTGTTTGGGGGAGTAGCGCATACAGCTATATAAACATGGATATGACAGAGTAACAAATGCATGATAGTCATATTAACATGTAGTTTAGCTTTGGCAACTGCTGTACCAGACTAGTATGCTAATCTAGCATTTGCAGCTATATATACACCCTCTAATATTACTGTGTGGTCACATGTGACACCTGTTCATGTTGCAGCAAGGCCCAACAGGTCAGCCGTGAGGTCCACGGACTTACAACAGTGTAGACCTTGTGTGTGTATGGCACACACATATGGAGAGATCTTTCTGTGTCAGATATATTAGCATCTGTACATGTGCATAGAGCAAGGGACATGCTGCAACTGTTTGTGAAGGGTGGACATATATATGTTGGTGAAGGTTGTTATGTGCATATTTCTATGTAGGTTGTAGTGTGTGGCAAACAAAACAGCATACAGTGCTGGTATATGACATGTGGTGGTTAAACGCTGTGGGTATGATTTGTCAGGTTTGCAGTGTTGCAGCCAGTGAGGCCTGCTAAAGCTACATGGGCTGAGGGCACCTTCAATGCATTCCACACAAGACTGTGCAATATTATTACATAACTGTATACCTCACAACCTTCACATAATTGATGTTCCCACCATGAAAGGTGGACTGTATATGTGCCTATATGTATATCTATATGTACACCAATGGATGTTTATATGTATGTGTGTGTGTATATGTATATATATATATATATATATATATATATATATATATATATATATATATAGAGCGAGAGAGAGAGAGAGAGACAGGGTCATATTTACTGTGAAAGATGCCTGGTGACAAAACCATGGACTCAAGCTCAATGTTGAAACTGTATTGGCATCCCTTCTGGCAAAAACTCTGTACCCATGAACAACCACATAGGTGGTAGTCTACTTAACACCGAAAGTATGATAACAGACCATGGGACACAGGTAGTGAGTAGTCTCCCCTGTGATAATCACAGTGCCACACTAGTCATTTAATCTGTCTACATGGCACACCTCATCACAAAAGGTGTGTCATCCAGGGAAATATAGGTCAGTGTTCCCCTCTACTCATCACTCATAAAAGCCATTATAGAATACAATGCCCCATTTGGTATGTACCTCACAAGACATCTACAGCAACTGGAAAGGCCACAGACATACCTCACAAAGAGTAATACCGGCCTCAAACAAATGTCCTATGCAGACCGTCCCACAAAACCACAGCTAGACTGTGTTGCATACCACCTACCCAGAGGTGACCTCTACCTAACATACAAAGCTATGTCAAACCCAGAGCTGCTGGACATGCTCCACATAAACAGATCACAATCCCTATGAGCTACATGCTCTAGGGACCTAAACCTTGTCACCACAATAAACAGAACATGCTGGAGGGATAAATTCCTTTCTCAGAGAAATCCCATACTCTGGAACAAACCACCTATCAATAGCAAACCAAACTCCTCATTAGCAGTCGTCATGAATACTCCTGATGATTGGATGGGAGATAGGAAATACACCCCGGGAATTACCTCTGTGGCTCTGCTTGACAGGGGCACGTGTAATTACATTACATGTGTGTCAAAGGCCAGGGTAGCGTATGGCTAGGCTTCTATAGGCCCTAGGGCCAATAGCCTAATACATACCTATGAACCGATACACACCCACATGTACTTGTTACAATAATTGCTATGTGAGGTTGACTGAGTGTGATGGTGAATGTGTTGGTGAATGTGTCGAAGTTCTGTATATGTGTGATAGCTTAGTGGGAAACTGTTTCTGTCATGCTATTTTGTGTCCTAGCTCTGATCCCAGCAAAAGATGTGTATGCTTTTGCTAGGCAGAAAAAGCAGTATGGCATACCGTCTGACGTAGTCCCTTGGTGTCGACTGGGGTGTGCCATTGTAGGCTAAAGCAGTACATGTATGCTTATTGATTGGTACTGCTGGTGAATCCAAATCCCGTATGAACTGTAGTACTACCCGAAGCTGTAGGCCTAAACAGCACAGTATGGTGTATGTCCACATTGCTTGGAACCACTGTTATGTGTGTTCCCTGTAGTCCTCACAGATTACATACCTCAGGCATAATGTCTTGTAAGTACTGACACACAGTACTGTATGGTACACAGGTAAAGCTCATCTGGGTTGCCATACCTTTGTGTCTTGTATGTATGTCTGATGTGTGTGTGGGTATGCCTGTAACATGCCCTCAGTCATATGTGTGTTACAGGATATAAGTGCGTATCTAGCAACATGTATAGTCTAGTACAGCAGTATGCCACCTATACCAACGAATGTGCACATATGTTAGGCAGGGGGTTGCCATCAACAACTAGTGTGGTATACAGGTAATACTGTAAATGGACTTTACAATCATTGCAATGGATGACATATTTCTTTATGCATTAGCTTGATATATACCTCCTGTGGCTATGTGGTGCATTGTGTCGCATACAGTGTGCCATGTACTGTTGTATAGTCTTACATACTGGTTTCTCTTTGTTGCTGTGCAGAACATGGTTTGATATATAGAGCGTGCCAGGCACTGTCAGGCAGTTGTGGTTTGAGCACTGATATGTTGTATTGAAAGTGTGTATCCTCTGACAGCCAATAGGTTGCTATATATGGCAGTTCAGTGATATCTGTACTTTAGAATGTTAAGTGTGCCCACCATCGCAATCCTACCTATAGCCTAGCAGAGGATGAGCAAATAACAAACAGCCTGATTCAGCACTACACCCTACTGTTCTCAAGAACCAGCCAGGACCAGCATGAGCGGACTGCACTGTGGCAAGATGTTGTCCATAGGGTAAATGACATAGGCATGCATAACCAGACATATGAGCAGGTACGCCATCACTGCAGTGATTTACTTAGACATGTCCAGCAGCGCACATCTGATGTCCATAGACAACAGCTTGCCACAGGTGGTGGGGTAGCCATCCATCCCCCCTCACCAGAGTGGAGGAGCTGCTCCTCAGCCTGGTGGCTCCTGACCAACAACAACAACAGCAAACATGTATCATCATGGAGGCCGGAGCCACCCAGCGAGTTGACACGGAGTGTGCAGGTAACATGGCATATCTGTAGACTACTGTTACATCTATTGGTAGATCGTGTATATGTGAGATGTGTACTGTGTACGTAGAAGATGTGGAGCCTGGTGTTGTGCAATACTGATAATTTGGAACATAATCTGTAGTCCTGTGACTGTCAGCCATTGTACTTCTGTAAGATTGCAAACCCACAGTAGCAATGACACAGTTGTTGCCACTGACAAACTGCCTCATATCCTTGTAGGTCCCTCTGGTGTGACAGCAAGGCAGCAGACCCATGCTGGTAGTGTGTTCTACATTTAATATTGCAAATTATACGTGCATGTCATAGGTGAGGTGTAGGCCATGTACACGTAACACACCTACGCATAATGCATGCTGTGCATGTTTGCTGTGAGACTATGCACATCCCAGTAATGTGAGTAGCTGCCTCAAACACATGCAATACACAGAGCATCCCATACAATTGTGGCAAAACTGAAGTGGACATTGGATGGGCAGAGTCAATACACATGCACACAACATACACAACTTTGTCATACTCAGTACACGTTAATATGCTACATATGGCGTATTCAAACACCCGCTATAAGGTCACACTCCAGTATCCCAAATGTCATCCACACAGCACACATAATATACATGAGGGGTAGAAGCCTATCATGGGGCTGTGTGACACTCTTCAACACATAACACATTCATGTTAGGCAATGGTCCCTATTGGGCACCTTACAAACCTATGTAACAACTGGCTGTGAAATGGTGAATGTAGCCATGGTACTGCAGTTCAGGTACAGCATGCTAGGTGCCGGTCTGGCACATATTAGTAGCCTTGAGTGACCACATGATGCTGCATGATGATGGCTCATGGTACTACACCCCATCCACTTACAGTAACCACAGTACTACACATAGCATTCATTGCTATGCACCTCAATGTTGTGTGTGTGCAAACATATGCACCTATATACAATATGCATAGCAATCACCATTTGTACAAAATGACCCATATATGTCTTGTAATGCTATGGAGTGTATAGGTCACATGACACACATTGGGTATGCATGATGTTTAATGTTGCAGTTGTGTTGTAGCATGCCATGTCATGGCTGGCACTGGCATGTCCACAGTATGTCCTACACTCACCATAACCACTGTACAATGGCTATGTTGAGCAATGGTATTCCATCAGGTATACATGCACCACTCATCCTGTGTGTATACATAGCAAGCATGTGCTAAACATGTGTCCACAATTATCTGCTAAAGACACATACACTCTAATCAGAAATGGATATCTATGTGACACACAGATACACATCCAGCCATGGTATGTATACCTGTGAGTGATGGTACAGAGGACATTGCAGAGCTTTTAATACTTGCACAGCAATGTGTGTCCATGAACACATTGTGTTCCAGGGTGAGGCCAATCACTGAACAACAACACACATGCATCAGAGCCATGTATACTGTTATTAGCAAGGGCTGTCTACACTCACACTGCATGCTGTTGAGCAACACACGTCCTGCATGCTGACATGTGTGATATGACTGTTTGGCTTGTGATACTGTACCCCACCATCAACCGCTATTGAGTATGTTCTGGATTGCTGGTTGTGTGTGTGTGTGTGTGTGTGTGTGTGTGTGTGTGTGTGTGTGTGTGTGTGTGTGTGTGTGTGTGTGTGTGTCTGCTTTAGTGAGGAGTGTATTTGTGTGCATGTGTGCATGTGTGCATGTGTGCATGTGCTCATGTGTGCATATGTGCATGCGTGCATGTGTGCATGTGTTCATGTGTTCAAGTGTTCGTGTGTTCATGTGTGCATGTGTTCATGTGTTCATGTGGTCATGTGTTCATGTGTGCATGTGTTCATGTGTGCATGTGTGCATGTATGCATGTGTTCTGACATTATGTACAGGTTGTAAAGTGCGTTTCCTGTCTTCCTCTCACAGGTACTGAGGTTGGGCTGGTTCACTGCAGCAGGGAACCTGATGTCACTGAACCAAATAGTGATAATGAGGATAGGTGTGTTGAGGCACAGGCATGTTTACCAGGGTCTGTCGTTGGGCCACCAATCGACAGAACACAAGTGTCCACCCCATCCATGCACACAGTCATACTGCCAATACATCCATCACCAATGCCCTTAGTTGAGGGACAGTGTACAGTCGGCATTGACCAGGACAGTGTGGTATCTATGGCACATGCATCCCGATACAGCAGCCATACCCAAATGTCTGGAATGGTACCACACAGGCAGATGTCCAGGGGTTCTCGTCGGAGCACTGCTGCTCATCATGCCCCTGGCGGATGTGCCACAGGTCTTACAACCTCACGTATATTCCAGGCTGTCATGGAGGCACAGGCACATTTGGAATGGTACACCAGACGGGGAATAAGGGCACAGAGGGCACATAACACTGCTGTAATTGACAGTATCCATGACCTAGCAGGTGCCATCCATAATTACACTGAGGTCACTGATAGATGTTGGGGTGACACATCAGATGTCCTCCGCAATGTCATGTCCATGTGTCAGGACAGTGCGGGACGGTTAAGATGTTGACATGGACGTATGCCAGCAACATCAGCAGCTTGAGCCCATGGCTTTGACACCAGCCATCTGTCTCAGTGAGGCCCTTTTGTAGGATGTCCACATCTTTAGTATTTACAATTATGGCTCCTAGTTTGCAGTCATCTGGAAACTTCATTAGCCACAGACCTTCCATGTTAATGTTTGCTTCAGGGAAGTAGATACAAAACAGGACATGACCCTGTGGTACTGCACTCTTCACTGGTCCAAAGTCATACTTGGAGTCTGCTACTTTCACAGTGTGTGTTCTGTCAGTAAGCCAGTTGGCAACCTATCTTGTGACATAGCAATTTATACCTAGTTTAGTGGGTTTATCTATAATTCCAGAGTGTGGGATGGTGTTGAAAGCCGTGGCAAGATCTACATAGGCTGTGCGAAACACCTTATCCTTGTCTACGGTTCTAGTGACTGCTTCAATGTCATCTATCAGGTTTAGAAGACATGATCTGCATTTTACAAACCCAACATGGTTGTGGTCCAGAGTTTGGAGATTACCAATGTCTTTTTTTATAAGTTGTATGATGATACATTCCATGGCCTTGAAGAGCAGGCTCATCAGGCTAATGGTGCGCTAGTTCCTGGGGTCCATGGTGTCTCCACCCTTGTGTAGTGGGATAACCATCACTGTGCACCATTCAGCAGGCACAAAGCCTGAGGTGAGGCTATGACTGAACATGGTACATCGGTGTGGTGCCTGTTCATTCTGTAGTTTGTGTAGAACACAGCCTGGGAAGTTATCTGGTCCCATGGATGCTGTGATACTGGCTTTGGAGAGTGTTTTTTACCTGTGCAGCCGTGATGACAGCAACTTTGCAGTCTTCCATTATAGAGATGTGCTCTTTCATGGGTGAGAGGGGGGTAAGGTTAACACTGATCCTATCTGCCAGGATGTTTGGCAATATCAGTTGGGTCTGTATAATTAGTGCCATTGAGCTGTAACTCAGGGCAGATCTGAGTGTTGCCATGACATGGACCTGTCTGTTGGGCAGAGATCTCCTGAGTAGACAGTGTGCAACAGAGTACAGATTAAGTTAAATTCAGTCTTGTTGCATGGGGCAACTGTTTCAAGCCAGTAATTCTCCTGTTGAGGTACTTCATTGGTCTTTCCAGCTGCTGAAGGTGCCTAGTCAGATTCATCGCAGGTGTGTTGTGGTACTCTCTGACAGGTCTGATGACTGATGAGTAGAGGGAACCTCCTTTGACCTACATGCAAAGACCTTGGCAGTTTGTGGGAGCACATAGCATGATTTTCTGACCACTTTGTGAGTGTGTTTCTGGAAGTACAGATGACTATCCACATTTGTCCATAGATCCCTTATTATCACTGCCATATTTAGGGTGTGGGCACCTATGTGGTATTTGTATGACTGTAGCTTGAGGACATACTTTTGACACCACATCTGTCTGACTGAGACCCTTTTTAAGGATGTCTCTGTTGTCCCAAACATCGATTATGACAACTTTTTGGCAGTCATTCATAAACTTTGCTAAACATAGCCCTCGTGTGTTTGACTGTATTTCTGAAAAGAATACACCAGACAGGAGGGGTCCCAGGACTGAGCCATGGGGGGCAGCAGTTGTTACCAGCTTGTACAGGAGACCACAATTCTTACCTTGTGTGATCTATCTGTGCCCCAGTTGGCAATCCATCAGATGACAGACATATTTATGCACAGGTTGTTGATTTTGTGGATACGACATGTGTCTGGGATGTTGGCAAAGGGCTTTGCAAGGTCTATGTGGGACGTGTGTAGCTCATTTCATTGATGTATGTCCTGGGTGACTGCCTTGTAAACAGTCTAGCAGGTTTGGGAACCATGATCTGCCCATGACCAAATCGAGATTGATAGGGTTGGGTGTTTGTAGGCTCACAATAGCTCTGTTTATGAGTTCCATCATGATAGACTCCATGGCCTTGCAGATCAGGCTTAATAGGCTTATAAGACAATAGTTCCCATGTTCTGTTGTGCACCAACACTTGTGGAGTGTGTCAAACATTGCTGTAACACATTCAACAGTTTCATATCCTGTACAGAGGGTGAGTCTCAACAGACTGTTCAGGTGCAGACTCTGTTTGTTCTGGAGTTCACTTATGACACTGCTAGGGAAACAATGTAATCCCATAGACGCCGTGTTTTCAGGTTTGGAAGGAGCTGTTTACCCATTCTATATGTGATATCTGTGCTTTCACAATCTCCATGTATGATGATAGGGCCTTTTGTCAGTGAGAGGGTGGTATGTATGTATGTATGGGCCTGTCTGACAAGAAGTTGGCAATGTCAGTCATTTACAGTTTGCACTAACTCAGGACATATATGAATGTACATTGCTATTTATGACATAGCGGAAGAAAGCGTCATGGTTCTCTATGGACTCCTTCACAGATTCTTTTGCCAGAACATGGATTGGATAATATTTGGAGTGCACATTGTTTATTGATGATACTGATTGCAGGTTTATTTATCTTCTTTGCTTTTTCACTTTCTGTGAGCACCTTAAGTACTTGTGGTACATAGTTTGATTATGACAGGGTTCCAATATATTATATGTGTCTGTTTTCATATAACTGTGTCCACAAGGCAGGATTGGTGAATAGCGGTAGGTTCCTGGGGTGAAACATTCAACTGCCAGATATGTGTGGCCCACTGCTGTACTCAGATATGGCCTAAGTGTGCGAGCATGCCCAGTATGACCTTTCAGGTTGTTGCTGAATGAAATCCACTACATTTGTTGAAGTGTGTGAGCACGCCCGGTATACACATTTATACTATATGTGTGTGGAAAATCAAGTTGTATTTTTACTGCAGGGCTCACCTTTGTGTCATAACTCATCAGGGATCATGCTGTGCCTGCAGGGCTTCCATGAGACACTTTGCATAGACTTATCAACATTTCTACATACAGGGGGGACAGCTATTCTTTGTACATTTCTACCCGGGGGTACACCTGATTGTTACTGTGGGTGTACATAGGATGAGGGGTTCACCTGACACTTATACACATTTGCTAGGCCTGCACTGCTATGTAAGATACACCATTTCAGTCTGTACTGTTGCCTATCATACTGGCTTGAGGCATGCTACTGTACTACTGATCTTAGCGTCCAATGTCATGTATATTAGATTGCGACTTCATAGCCTACCCAACCCACATCACACCGCCTGGCCTGCTGTTCTCTGTCTGCATAGGCCTGTGGGGGAGGCTACCCATATGCCTCTTTAGGGTCATGATACAGCATTTCTTTGTGTTTGCATTAGTGTGCAATTGTCCTGCTGTGTCTGTGCCAGAGTAATGCTGTTATGGCTTAGTGGTTCAGTACTGTGAGTATAGTGCGCTGTATCCTGGGTTCAAGCCCTGTCACTGCTTTTTATTTTCATGCTGGGCAGACCAGACTGCTTAAGGAACAGTACAGCAAATATGAGCATGTTTAACTGACTTTGTTCAACTTTGCCCGACCTTGGCAAACATTGCTCAAAGTTGCCCGACGTTACGCTAGTTGGCGCGGGCAATTTTGTTTACATATACAAAATAGTGGTAAAAGCTGCTTAGCACTGCTTTATATTGCATAAAACATGGCAATCATGCCTCAGGTGGTGCTGCAGGGCTGCCTATGTCGGATGCACATAGTACACTCCCTATACATGTTTGAAAACAGGTAGTGTCAAGTTAGGCATCCCTTTTATGTTATGTATGAGTCAGAGAGAGGTATCATTTTCAGGGTTCCTACTGAGCCAGTGTATGTGCTATGTGTTGCCTCTTTGCCAAGGCCAAGGCATAGTAGGCATGCCTCCTTCTGCCTACTGGGGCAGGCTCAGATTGTTCCTCCTCTGAGTCACGCTGTGCCTGTGATGGTCTTGGCAATGGTGGGGGGATGTTTGGCCCTGGCCCATGCTGTTCCTGCTGCAGCTGTTTTTGCAGGATCATATTGTGTAGCATGGCACATACCATGACAATTTGGGTACATGTAGTTGGTGAGTACTGCAAGGCTCCACCAGATGTGTCCAGGCACCGGAACCATGACTTGAGCATCCTAAACACACGCTCAATTACATTTCGTGTTTGTGCATGTGCCTCATTATGGAGTTCTTGTTCAAGGGTGTGTGTGCATTTCTGATGGGTGTCATCAGCCACAGCTCCAGTGCATATCCAGCATCCCCCACTAGGTGACCTTCAAGGATGTCCCCATTGGCAAATGTCTGGTACAGCTGCGTCAGATGCCAGATATGGGAATCGTGGTAGCTTCCAGGGCAGCCAGCACACACATTCAGTATTATGCCCTGGGCATCGCACATGACCTGGCAGTTGATGGAGGGGAAGGCCTTGCAGTTGATGAAGGCCCTACCCCGCTCACTGGCTGGTGCTTTGATGTGTATGTGCGTGCAGTCAATTGCGCCCACTACCTCAGGGTATTCCGCTATTTGCTGGAAGAGATGCATATTGCTGGCCAATGCCTCACAGGAATTGGGGAAATATACATGATCACCGACATGTGCTGACATGGCATTCAGGAACTGGTGCAGTACCCTGGATGCTGATGCCTGTGAAATCCCCATCATATCACCAGTTGTTCTCTGGAAGGTACCTGTTGCTAGTATTCTTAGGCCAACACATACCTTGGTTTCTACTGGGATGGGTTCCCCTCTGTTGGTTCTGTGTGTGAGATGTGGCCTGCACAGCTCAACAATTTGCTGCAGGAGGTCTCTGTCCACTCTATAGCGCTCCACTATCTCCAGCTCATGTAGCCCCTGGTAGGTTACCCTGGGTCCATACACTCTTCTCCGTCTCCTCACTGTGGGTTGCTCTGCAGTATTCACAATGGCACCACCCTCAGTATCTTGCACATGTTGCCTTATAATAGCAATGACAGCCCCTAACATTTTTTTGTCTGAGTTAAGCTTTTTAAGTTTTAACTCTCTTTGTATACTGCAGTGTTGCAGTGTCTCTGAGAAAAACATGGGGGAATGTTGTTTGCAGAGTTTTAAGTGCTGGGCTGGGCTGGGCTAGTGTACTGCCTGTGTAATTAGCTGATTCTGATTGATTTCACCTGGCAGCTCTGCTAGTTCTCCTTGGTCATCTTCCTACTACTTCTTTTCCTTCCTTTTCCCTTTCTGTTACCACAGGGGGCAGCAACATGCAAACAAGCACAAACACGCACACACGTGTGCACACAGGTTTAGGCAGGTGCACATCTGCGCACACAGGCTTAGACAGCCCTACACAGGCTTACACGGGTGCACACATGCACACACAGGCTTAGACGGGTTTACAGGCGCGCACTAGCACGCACACAGTGTAAGCACGTTTGCAAGAAATGTTAGTGATATCCACGGCGTACACCTTCGGTTTCTGGGTTTCAGTTAAAACAACTGTAGACACGCCTCTTCCGATCCTGAGTAACTCACAGCAAACACAAGCCACTCTGCTCCAATAAGCTTACAGTCTTTCATACATAACCCCTCATGATGTCACCTATCTTCTACTCTACTACTCCCCTACTCCTACACTTACACTCTAGGGACATGGATCACATGCCAGGGAAAATTGGGATTCACTATCCTTATCCTCATTTGCATAGGATTGCCTACTAATGCTTGGTTACATCTCTCAAACTGAGCTTCCCCCCTTAGCAACCACGACTCAGTAGCCATGTTGTCTTCAGCCTGCCGTTCACCTGCATGGCAGAAGAATATTTTTAATAAGAATGTCTATTTTTGGCTTTTTTTTTAATTTTCTGGTTTTTAAAGCACCTCACGTTTGCGCGGTGCTGCGCTACGCTTAAACATCGGAGATCGGGGAAAGAAATTTGATTTTTATTAATTTTCAACAGATAAAAATGCCAATGGCCTTATATTTGGCCATTGGCATGCTTCCTCAACTGGATGCATCCTTTATTTGGAGCTGTCATAGCTCTGTTTTGCTATTTGCAGAACGGTACTTAGTTACCAACGGAGTACATTTCTGCAGATAACTCTACTCTTACTCTGACAGGTTAGTGTTTCCTGGATCGCAAATTTACCTCATTTGCATAGCTTTCAGCAGCAAATGAGGTAATTTTCATAACATAACACTGTCCATGCAAGAGTAGTTTTAGGAGCTCTCATGCACGCCCCTGCCGGCTGTTGCTGGATCGCTCGGCAGACATATTGGCTGTCTGCCGGCTTACTGTACTCTTAGACTCCGTGCAAGCCTTCATGAATCTGTGCCCAAATCTTGTTTACTTTTCTGGAAATTGCAAAAATTGACCAGAGTAACTGAATCTGAGACTTAGTTATTACATTAGGTATAGGAACACTGAATAGGATTAGTGAGTTAAAAATATGACAGTTATCAGGCCATAAAGCCTTTACAAAATATCTAAAGTCTTGACAGTATTGAACAACATTTCTACATTCAATGAACAGTTGGCCTCTAGTATTTCATCACATTTTCAGTGTTTACTTTCACTGTTTTTGAGTTTAAGATTTATTTTATGTGGAGTATAGAAACTCCTATTCATAACTTTCCATGTATACAATCTCCAATATAATGAAGAAGAGGTACCATACATAGATTTCAATAACAGTTTTTTTGGATTCATCAGATATTTGTTCTCTATTAATCTTTACATAGTAATTCCAAAAATCTGAATCAAACTTTAGAGTGTCTTCTCTTAGTATCTTATAGATAGGTGAGATACTTCATTTGTGATCATCTGTCTTTTCAAAACACCTAATAAAAGCTGGATCAAACTAGGTATAGATTCAGTCTATAGGTTGACTGATACTCTCATTTTGTTTTCTATAAACTACCATAATGAGTGTATAAGCAACCAACTATCTTGACTATTATTAAAACTACATAGAAGAGAGTTTAGTGGTTTAATACTCTTATTTTCAATAAACTGATGCCAGAGAATATCAAGTTATTTTCCTTTAATTTTTGCATTGCATTGATGTTGAAAGAATCTAGGCAATCAGGGGAGTTTGCTATAGGGAATATAAGAAATAGGAATTGTTTAATGTTTTAATTATAATTATATTTTTAAAGTTATTAAATATTTGATTAATGCCATAAGAAAAATGATCAAACCTCTTATTAAATAAACAAAATTCACGTAAAACCCAATGAACTCTACGTATTCCATATTGTTCTTTAAATTGATTTTCTATAGTTTTGACATTAGTTATATGAATCTCATGTATTATTTTCCAGCCAGATATATAGGTAGGTGAGATCCAATGTAATATTACATTAATTATAACTGATTTGGAATAAAGATCTAACCTAGGGAATGCTATCCCATAATTATTCCAAGCTCTAATGTGCCATTTATATGCAATCCTAGGTTTTAAGGGGAACCATAAAAAATTAAGTAGCATGAAATCTATTTTTTTAAATAAGTTTTTGGCAGGGGGTAGTAACAATGACTGTATATAAAACAAAATTTTAGGTAAAACTATCATTTTAATTAAAGAGAGCCTATCCTCCATTGTGAATAACATTTTATTCCATCTTTTGATTAGTTCACTAATGGTGGTTATTAAATTACTGTAGTTTAGTTTAACAGACTCTTCCCATGTACTCTTTATACTGACACCCAAATATTCTAATGCATCATTTTCCCAATTAAACAGGCTATTCTCTCTTAGGTTTTATATTTTTATTAATTAGTAATGTTTTGGATTTATTATAATTAAATTTAAGCCCTCCGATTCTTTCAAACTTGCTTAAGGTATTTATAACATAATGCAAAGAACCACCAATACCACCCAATGTTAACAACATATCATCAGCAAATAATTGTATCTTAGGACAATAGTCCTTATTAACTTGAAAGCCTTTTATATTTTGCTTGTTTCTGATATATGTAGCAAACAGTTCCATTGAAAGAACAAACAATAATGATGACAAAGGACAACCTTGTCTAGTTCCCTTGAAGATTTCTAGTGCTGAGGATAGACATGATCCGATTTTCATATAAGCTTGTGCCCCAGTATAAATTTTCATTAATAAGTTGACAAAATCTGAGGAGAATTCAAAACCAATCAGAATTCTTTGTAGATAAGACCAACTAACAGAATCAAAAGCCTTTTCTATGTCTAGGCTGATAATAGTTGTTTTTTGTATTTGCATGCTATGTCTATTAATGATAGTAATTTAATTATGTTATTTTGCACTTTTCTATAAAGAATGAACCCTGTCTGATCATTATGTAGTAGACTAGGTAATATTTTCTTTATCCTATTAGCTAATATTGTCATGAACACTTTATAATCAGTGTTTAGTAATGAAATTGGCCTATATGAATCACAAGATTTGGGGTCTATACTTGTTTTAAAATGGGGAGATAATTGTTTATTTCAATGATGGGGGTGTTATACATTTTTGCTCAACCATAGTAAAGGTCTCGTCATTTTCTTTATTATATAGTCAGGAAAAATCTTATATAGTTCAGGAATTGTGTTCTCTTAGACCATGTATATCTTTAAGGTTCATCTGGTTTGTAAAGTCATTTAACTTCTTGGCTTGAGATGTTAGTTTTATTTTACAATTTTTAGAAGTATCATTGCCTGATAACAGGCAGTTAAAATCACATGTTGCTATAATTTCCCCTTTTGCATTTAAAGTAATCAGGTCAGATATTTGTCAACATATTTAGTACTTAATGCTGGTATCCAATACGTATTAATCAAAGTATAATGCTTCCTACTGATTTCCAAAATAACCATGCTTGGCATCCCATCTTTATCTGAAATTGTATCTATAATTCTTGGAATAGTATAAGTATTTTTCCATAGAAAATAGTGCCCCTTCTCTTAGTCTTAAAACATGAATCAACCAGAATCAGGCAGAATGGTATAGCCATTGAATGAGTATTTTTGTAGGTCTTTTTTAATAGATGGGTTTCCTGTAAAAAGATTATCTGGGCTTTATGCATTTTGATATATTTAAGCAAACCAGCTCTTTTGACATTATTGTTCGAACCATTAATATTTAATGATAAACATTTATAATCATTGCTAGGTTAAGAATGGAGGTGATGATTAGTGATCAGCGGTAAGGTTTCAAGCCAGGAAAGAGCACTACAGATGCAATGTTTGCTCTGAGAGTGTTGATGGAGAAGTACAGAGAAGGTCAGTAGGAGTTGCATTGTGTCTTTGTGGATTTAGAGAAAGCATATGACAGGGTGCCTAGAGAGGAGGTGTGGTATTGTATGAGGAAGTCGGGAGTGTCAGAGAAGTATGTAAGAGTGGTACAAGATATGTACAAGGGTAGTGTGACAGCGGTGAGGTCTGTGGTGGGAGTGACGGATGTGTTTAAGGTGGAGGTGGGATTGCATCAAGGATCAGCTCTGAGCCCTTTCTTATTTGCAATGGTGATGGACAGGTTGACAGACGAGATCAGACAGGAGTCCCCGTGGACTATGATGTTTGCAGGTGACATTGTGATCTGTAGTGAGAGTAGGGAACAGGTGGAGGAGACCCTGGAGAGGTGGAGATATGCTCTAGAGAGAAGAGGAATGAAGGTCAGCAAGACTAAGACAGAATATATGTGTGTGAATGCAAGGAAGGATAGAGGAATGGTGAGGATGCAGGGAGTAGAGGTGGTAAAGCTGAATGAGTTTAAGTACTTGGGATCAACAGTTCAGAGTAATGGTGAGTGTGGAAGAGAGGTGAAGAAGAGAGTACAGGCAGGATGGAGTGGGTGGAGAAGAGTGTCAGGAGTAATTTGTGACAGACCAGTAAGAGTGAAAGGGAAGGTCTACAAGAGGGTAGTGAGACCAGCTATGTTATACGGGTTGGAGACAGTGGCATTGACAAAAAGGCAGGAGTCAGAGCTTGACATGGCAGAGTTGAAGATGTTAAGATTTGCACTGGGTGTGACGAGGATGGACAGGATTAGGAATAAGTATATTAGAGGGTCAGCCCAGGTTGGAAGGTTTGGAGACAAAGCCAGAGAGGCAAGATTACGTTGGTTTGGACATGTGCTGAGGAGGGATGCAGTGTATATTGGGAAAAAGATGCTAAGGATGAAGCTGCCAGACAACAGGAAAAGAGGAAGGCCTAAGATAAGGTTTATGGATGTGGTGAGAGAGGATATGCAGGTGGTTGGTGTGACAGAGCAAGATGCAGAGGACAGGAGGAAATGGAAACAGTTGATCTGCTGTGGCGACCCCTAATGGGAGCAGCCGAAAGAAGAAGAAGAAGAAGAATTTATAATCCATTGATTATAATGTATATGTTGTTACTTACTGGAAGACCTTTCTTCCATGTTAACTTGAAATCTACTGAAAACTTACTTATCATGGATGTATAACTATAAATATAAATACAAAAGAATTTTAAAACCACATATAAAAAAATTAAAAAGTACATCAGCCCTAAAAAATGTATATACTTTTAAATTTAGGATACTTCAAAAAGTGTATATGAATAAAAGGGGTGGAGATATTGTTAACTTAGCAGAGAGAGCTGAATATAAATGGATACATTTTTTAGGGCTGATGTACTACCAGGATTTAATAAAGTTAACAGTATAAAACCCATTCTAAAGTTCAAGAGTTCCTGTGTCTAGATGGTTATATGAATGTCTTTTTAATTTTTTATATGTGGGATTAAAATTCTTTGATATTTCTAAGGGTGTGTTAGATACCTGCTTAATTATTTAATTAGTGTAATTTAATTGGCTGGCTTGAGTATATAATGTGTGCTTTTAACTAGAGTTTTTTTGTACTTGAGAAAGAGCCTTTGACCTGGAAGTTTGTGGTGAATAACCTCTTCCTGTGGATGTTTGTGTCTTGGTTTATTTTGTTTGGTTTACTTCCATTTGGATTACTGAGACACGATTAGTTGTTGTGCCTGGACTTGGTTTTTTGAATTCCATATATTCTTATGTTATTACTCCTTGATCTACTTTTAAGGTCTTCCAGTTTCTCAAACAGCCTGGTGGTTTTTTTTCAGAAGAAATTCATTGTGATGTTCATTTCCTATCACTCTAGTTTCCAGGTCAGTTATTAATTCTAGAGCAAGAATCTGTTCAGATTTTTTTTTTACTATTCCATTTAGAGGTTCCAGTTGTTTACTGCATTCCTGTTTGATAATATCCATTTTGTTTTCAAATTTGTCCATTTTTAGTGACAGTTCTTGGATGTTTGTTATTATAAAATGTGGTTCTTTCTTCACTGCACTTTCCTGTTGTGGGTTCTTCAAGTTGCTCATGTTGAGATCTCCAGTGAAAACGTCTTGACAGGAATAATTAAAAAAATCTCTTTACTGTGTTAATTTTTAGAAAATAATAGAGCCTATGTTAATTTAACTTTTACTATACTTGTAGTTAGATTTTTCTAAATATTAAAGCATATTTCCTGTCAGGGTATTAAAATCTAAGCAGAGCTATGGATTTCGGCTGCTATCAGACTGGCATCTTGGCTATGCCCCCCCCAAAAAAAAACATTTGTAATAGCAGAGCCTTGTTTAGATTCAGGCACTTAGAAACTAAATTTTCCCTATAAAACTACTTCTGAAACTGTATCCATTAACTGAGTTGAGCAAAGAGCAGCTAGTTTGTGCACCGAGGAGCATTTCCCCATGAATCTACTCCTACATTGTCTACTTTTTGTTTCTAGCATCAAAAGCACCCAAGCTAGCCTAAATCCTCATATTCCATACCCTTGAAGTCCACCTAGAAGGACCTGACATCATGGATATGCACTTTCCCAATTTCTCTTTCAGCAGTCTAGAGGGTATTGGCATCCTGAGACAATGCAGCAATTGTCACATGCTCACTAACAACCAACTAATCCTTAGAGAAATTGATACAGTTATCAAGAGATGTAATTATACAATGTAACTGAAGGTAAGACTCTCACATACAAACACTCAAAAAAACAATCAGGTTGTCAGTAACACACATACCCACAACACATAGCATGCATCCAACACATTGACCAACACATGCTAAGGCACTAAAAAACAATATTTCTAAATGGCAAACACCTCTCAGACACTCAACCCACATTGGTTATCTTCAGCAAACCCAAAAGCACACCAACAAAACACACCACATATGCACCACATCCCATGAAGCCTTAACTACAAAGGCCAAAAGGCAAGCCCAACACACTACCCAAACCTCTAGTCATAGGATACTCCTTTGTGAGACATACGGATACCCCACTCACCAGGCTGAACAAGGAAACAAATCACCATCAGTTACCTATCAGGGGCAATGATCTGGTAAGGCACTCCCACACTCAGGTCACTGAACCACAAGTAACAGTATGACTCAGTCATAGTCCATGTGAGTGTAAACAACCTCAGACATATCTCTGTGGACTATATGAAAAGAGACGTTATGGGGCTCTTGGACTATGTGTCTCAGCCAGGTATGAGCCTAGCATTGATCAGCATTCTACCTTCACCAATGATGATGCCACTAATGAACAGAAGCTGACTGATTTTAATAATTGGCTTAGCTTCTGGTTTCATTCAAAGGGTATTATTCAGCATGGGAGGATATGGTCAACAGATCACATTGCTTTACCAAGGCTGGTCTGTGCCTGTCACCACTAGGTTTTCAAATATTGTCTAAAACATTGTCCTCTCCATAATGTGTCCTTTAGGCAATGCCAAACTGACAAACCTTCCTACTTAGGAAAATCAACCCAAGGAAATCTAAAGGTGTTACTGGTCAACACTTCTCCCTCCAAGCTCTTCTCACCTTGAAGAATGCTGACCTCGGTGGAGTTACTGAGACATGGTTTAAATCCACCAAGAGTGCCCCAGCAGTGTAGGAATACAATGCCTTCAACACATTTAGACCAGCTACTACACAGACAAGGACTGAAGGTGGAGGTGTCTCGGTCTATATCAAAAGTAATCATACCTCAATTTTGGTCAAACAGGATGATGTGCTTGAGCATCTCCATATCTAATTTACCATAGGCAGAGTTGCACATCATATCCTTGTATGCTATAGAGCACCCTATATGAGCTACAAACCCCATAGCTCATAAGTACACCTACTGGTGATACTTACCATTCAACCTAATATCAAATTCATGGGGGACTTTAGCTACATCTCCATAAACTGGGAATCCTACATGACCCCAAACCAGCAGATCCAAAGATTCCTGGACTTTATAAACACAAATACCCTGGATCAGTTAGTCTATTTGTCCAGTAGTGTTGTGGTACTTACAAATATTCACCACACTATGTGCTGTCCTGTCTGGTAAGGTAGACTATAAACCTTCAAAATAAAAATGAATGCTGTGACCCCAGCAAACTCTGTAACAGTTACAAACTACTATAAAGCAAACAACCTATTATTAAGCAATTACCTGACAAAATTTCAAGCCAGTTCAAACACGGAGAATACAACTGCCTGTTCAGAATTGTACTCAGAAACCCTATGCAGTTATGTTAAAAGATGCATAGAGACAGTTGTGGCTACCAGAAGCAAGCCCAGAACAAATTCAAAATTCAAACTGATAGAATCCAAACATAGACAGATTATGCAGCAAAAGAAAACAAGTCATAGCAAAAAATTCGGAAGTGCAATCTACAGGAGGATAAAAACTCTCTCATCAAGTTAAATAAACAACTAAGAGGGCAGACTAAGTCTACTAAAGTCAAATTTTGAGGTAAATATAGCCACCTAGGCTAAGGTCAACCATAAGGCTTTCTTTAGCCATGTACAAACCTCAAAGGTGTTACACAACAGTGCACAGAGCTGATTGTTAATGGAGCCACTTAAACAGAGCCAGAAGATATAGCAAATTTGCTGGTCAACAAATTTGGCTGAAATTGTATTCCCCTTTTCCCCCTTGCTATCTCCCCAAGTAATACCATCAAACATAACCCCCCCCCCCCCAATTATCACTAGGGAGCAGGTCCTAAATGCACTCTATAAGACTAAGAACACTGCATCGATTGCCTCCAAAATAGCCTGAAGCATGACCTATCTGCACCTCTTGAGTCAGAATTTAACTATACCTTCCAGGCAAGCTTTGTGCCATGTGAATGGAGGACTTGGTCATCCCTCTGCTCAAGGATGGTCCATCATTGGACCCCTGAAACTACAAACTCATAAGTCTGACTAATTTCATATGCAAAGTCATAGAAATAATTATGATGGGTATGATTAAAAATGACATAGGAAACCTTCAGTCACTGGATCCAAACCAGTGTCAAAGGCAGATCATGCCTATTCAGCCTGGTGGCTTTCTTTGAAATGGTCACCAAGGCAATGGATAAGGGCAAAATGGTGCATATTGCTTACCTTGACCTGGCTAAGGCATTTGATACAATGCCTTCATTTGGGCATTGCAAACAAATTTATGAATTAGGCATTAACCCATGTTATGCACTGGATAGCCAGCTGGCTCTCAGATAGAAAGCAGGAAGGTAGGATAGAGGAGATCATCTCCAGAAGGCTCTGTGCAGGGCCTGCTCCTTCTTGGAGTTTACTTCCCAGAAGTCGAAGCCAATGTCAGAGAACTCTGGCTGACCAAGTTTACAGGCTGCTACAAACTAGGAGCAGTCATAGAATCCTCCCAAGACATTACTATCCCACAGACAGGATTAACACAGACAAATGACTGGTGCCAAAGTCATGGCTTAAAACTTAGTACCAAGAAATGTATAATAGTACCCCTTGGGAAGTTGGCCACCCTAGGAATCTACCTTATTGATAAAGCTGCCTAAGAGTGGACCCAGTAATTAGGAATATGCAGACATATGTAGATAGTAACCTGGCTTTTGACCAACATGTGCCTAAGGTAGTAAGGAAATTATTTTATCTTGCTCAACTTATAAGTAGAGGCATGGCATCTAGGTCCAAGGTGATCACTGTTCCTCTGTATTCAGCCCTCATCAGACCCAACAGTGAGTACAATGACTCCTTTGGTATGTACCTGACTAGGCACATGCAGCAACTAGAACATCCACAGAGTTTCCATACAAAAAATACAAGGTATAAGCAACATGTCCTGTGAAGATCACCTCAAAGCCGTATCTCTGTACTAGGTTTCCTACAGACTGTTGAGAGGTGATCTGTGCATGGCATAAAAGGCATCCTTCTATTGCATTTTGATGAGCCTTTTGCACATCTGCAAAAAACAATACCATCAGAACTATTCAATCAAGGGACTTGAACCTTACTTGCAACATAGACAGGATATGTTGGAGGAACAGGTATAGACATGTTGGAGGAACAGGCATGTGTCTCAGACAATTTTCCTCTTCTGGAACAGACATTCCATCCAGGTGAAGTAAAGTTCTTCCCTAACCCTATTCAAGTGAAACCTGAACCAGTGGATGGGAAATCGGAATTTCACCCCAGGTCTAGCACCTATGACTCTAATGGACAGATGCAGTAAATCATACCTAACTTACATACACTCCTTAAAATAACCTCTAGCCTAGTATATACATAAGAACTTAGTTACCTATAAGAAACAACTGGTTGAACTATATCTTTTGCTGTAGACAGTATCACTGTTATAACCATACAAGTTCTCTGTCACAAGAATGTGAGTGAATGACATCCAGACAGAAATGTTGAAAACACTGAGCATTGTTGAGGTGTGGGTCAATATTTGTATTCAGTGTTACTCTGGATTAGCAGAAGGAGAAGCTGTCCTTGCTTTTCTGAAACAGGGAAAGGACATGATCACACACCGCAGCCACCCAATGAAACTCAAATAACTCATTAAACTGAAATTTACAGTGGTTGGCATTAAAAAGAATATAAACAGATGAGTTTAGAAGGTGAAGAATGTAGAAACTTAACTGTGCCTTGTACATCTAATATGTACATAAGGATGAGATCAGGTACAGACACACAAGGAGAAAAAGGTCTTTCAAAAGCTGAAGTACCGCTCAAAGAGTTTTCATTGATGTTTGTGTTATTGGACTAATAGGCATTTCAATATACAAAAATGTAAGCTATATAGAACGTCTTCTCGTTTGATTTTCAATAGGAATTAATAAGTTCTATGAATGTTAGTAAAAAGGTATCAGCTAGCCGAAGGACCAGCAACTATCGAATGACAAAAAATCTACTTTGCAAGCACCAAGGGTTAGGTAACTTGCACTGTTAAATCTCATTTTAGCCTCTGGATTTATTTCCTCTGAGGATGTCTATTAACAACTGCTTTTAATAGCCTGAAGCTCTGAAGTGTGTGTTGAAGGCAGTGCTAGTACAACACTGAAAGTCCTTATGCTGTGTTCATAGCTTCTCATATCAGGGCTGCCAGACTGTGATGTCCATCATTACATCGTACCCATACAGCCACTGGAGAATGACACTGGTAATATAAAAGGTGATGCATGGGAGCAAAACTGAAGAACTTCAGTTGAAGGGTTCAGTCAGATGCTTGTCAACAATGCAGCTTCAGTTTGCTGGCCAGCTAGTACGTCAGATTCTGAACAATTAAGTACCTTTCAGGGGATCTTCCTTTTACTTTTGACTAAACAGTTGTAAATTTTTCATAATGTCTGGCAGAAAATGGAAATGTCTACATGGAAGAAAAACAAAGATCCTTACGCAGCTTGTTTTTTTTTGTATTATACTACATCCTGGCCTGCAAGATTTGCCATTCGGCTAACCATTTGAAATGTAGAGACTTGCTATAGTAAGTCATGAAACACAGAGACTGAATGAACAAAAAATGGGCTTGCATATACATTGCCATTTCCCAGAATATCCCTTTTTCTCTGAGGGATGGTGATCTCAAGAGTTAGTATAAATATATATATATACATATATATATATATATATATATATATATATATATATATATATATATATATATATATATGGATTAACTTCAAAAGCTCGAAATACTGAAATCTCGAATTTCAGTATCTAGAGCCCAAGAAATGGAATCCACAAAACAACGAAAACTAAAAATCGCAAAATTCAAAACCTCGAATACCGAAAGTTTTGAATTTCATGGTTTTACTACACACACACACACACACACACACACACACACACACACACACACACACACACACACACACACTCACCATCCGCCACACAAACACACACAATCACTCTACTACATGAAAGATGGGGGGCAAGCCCCCCCACACACACTCCCTACTTAAATATTCTCACGCCGAGGTCGCACTACATACAAACACACACAAAACACCACCGCACAAGCTACTTTGTCTTCACACACACACGTCACAGCAACCAAACACACTGACACACACCACAGCCCCTACCCAAACCCCTTAACACACACACACTTAACTGAATACATCACCATAGCAGAACTTTAGAAGTGCAAAATTCAAAACCTCTGGTATTCCAGGTTTTGAATTTCGTGCTTCTAAACTTTCGCTATTATGTGGATTCGGCTTCTTGGGCATGAAATACTGAAATTTGAGATTTCAGTATTTTGAGCTTCCCAAGTAAATCCATATATATATATATATATATATATATATACTGTATATATTTGAGGGTTGAGGGGGGGGTTTGGTCCCCCCATTGCAAAAGGAGAAGAGTGATGTTTGAAATTTACTCTTTTCCTGCATTTTCAGTCTTTTTTTTCAGAGTGTTGACACTCTGCATTTGGAGTGCTGACATTACAACAGGAAGCCTTGTCATTCTTTTGCACCCAAAACATTTTGTAGTTGGCTGAATAACTTGAACATTTTTCCTGAGCACCAGCATTTTAATCTTCTTGCTTGTTCGTCTATGAAAACCAGCTCCCCATCACTGAATGTCTACCCTTCCAATAAAAAAAAAGAAAAAGTTTACCAAATGGAATTAAGAAGTGACCCTGTTTTCAGCCTCTCTTTGCTGGCTGTAAACAGATGCTTGTGCTGTGCCCTTTAAAGGGTCCTCACACCATCAGTCTGAGGTTCCTGACCTTTTTGCTACTGCTCTATGGGACACCGCTAAGGATCAGGAACAGGTCGTGTCCTCCTTGACTGGAATCAAGAAGGCAGAATTAGATTATCTAGATAAGATACCTCAAATTTTAGTCTTGGAGGAGGTAGCTGGATCTTTTATGGAACTGAAACAAAACACCTTTCCCCACCTTCCACACAAGATAGTGCTAAGGGTTCTAGAGATGATTGGTATATCTTTGCTAAGGTACTTTTCTGAGGCATTTCAATCTCTTCAATCTTCTTCATTGTTTGCATACTCAAAAAGGACACCCGGACACCCCTTCAAATGGGGAGGATGCTCCTTGAGAATCTTAAAAAGCGCATCTGGATTATGCCTCTCAAGTGTCCTAACCTGTTCACTATGAGACACTTTGAGTCAGAGTCTGAGGACATTTTATCTGACTCCCCAGCTGAGGAGGATTCTTTTTCAGACACTATTTCCAAAATTAAGGATTTTTTCAGTGGGAAGATGTGCTATGACCTCCTTCATTTTGATTCCCCTAACACCCTTGTTATTCAATTTGTTATACAGACTCTAGAGGATGCATTTAATTCTACATGTTCCTTACCTGATGTTCAACATCCTGCTCCTAAAAAGTCTGATAGGTTAAATAAAGTGCCTAGATCTCATCACTATGTGTTTTAAAACCCCTTGGAAGACCCTGCTGCCATTTCCCAGAATAAAGCTGGATCTTTAATACCTAGCAACAATGACAGAAGAGTTTTATACTGAAATGACAGGAAAGTGGATATGTCTTCTACCATGGCTTTTAGAATAACAAACTGCCCAGATCGTGTTTCCAAATTCCACAATGCCATCTTCTGTGACATAATTTTACACTCTCAGGTGTTCCTAAGATATTGTTGATACAGTTTCCAGAGCTGCAGCTACAGGATCTGTTATGCAAATATATGTCTGGCTCAGATTCAGAGTCTTTCTGATGATGTAAAAATCCAGATGCTAAATTCTCCCTTAGACAAAAACACTTTGTTTAGTAACTCCTCTATTAAGGTTTTAAAATGCTTTGATGAGAAGGGAAAGCTTATTTAGGGAGTTAAGCAAATTTTACAGTCCTTGGTTCCAAAATATAGCAGAAACTATTGCTTCAGTCCTGGAACTTTCTTTAGAAAGTCCTTTAAACCTGGACAATAAAAGTCAGGAAAACAGCAAAAGAATAAAATGGCAAGAAGATACCAAGAAAAAAGGAAATGTTCATAAATACCCTTTCCAAATAAAGAACTCAACATGACTATGTGACCTTTCCACTCCTATCTCCCATTCCCCACCTCAGCTATCCTGGCACATTAAAGAAAAAAATCTGTCCTTTTTCCTTTCCTCTCTGGAAACAGACTACCTCAGATTATTTGGTACTGGAAGTCATCCAACAGGGTTACAATCCTCCAAACTCAAGAATTCTTCCTCATCTATGGCATCACACCCATTTGTTTCCTCCCAATCTATCTCAAATTCTGGCAAAAGAACTAATAGAACCAGTCTCCCATTCCCAGTAAAGAAGACAGTTTTATTCCAGAATATTTCTAGCATCTGTGAAAATGGATATTCTGTGACCTGTGTTTTGGTCTTTCATTTTAAATTTATTTCCAAAAGTGCAACATTTAAAATGCTTACTTTACAGACTTTCTTTCTATAATTCTTCCCCAATGTTTTTTTTTTTTTTTTTTTTTTTTGTGAGCCTGGATCTCAAAGATGCTTATCATCACATTCCAATTCAGAAAAAATTTGGACTTAATATTTAAGTTTTTGTCTCCCTGCTTTATATTTTCAATTTACTTCCTTACTCTTTTGTTTTTAAACATCTCCAGCGGCATTCACAAATACACATTTTGCAGACTGCAAGGGACTACTCCTCATAATCAATCTGTTTCAAAGCCCAGGATTCAAACTCAGCCTGGAAACTTCTTCTCTAATGGCTTGTCACAGGCTGACTTTTCTGGAATGTCTGCTGGACACGCTACTCACATTGGCATATCTTCTGCCAGAAAAGGTGTACCATTACCATCTTCAGTTCCTGGATCTAACTCTCTAGTCTATGACCTCAGCAAGAGATTAACTCAGCATCATACCTCTCAGCCTCTTAGAGCAAGAAAGCTGGACAAAGCCATATAAAAAAGTGGGACAAAGGCCCTAAAATAAGGACAATGTTTAAACATTGCTCTTACAAAGTTATAAAGTTAATAGAATAGCAGGTTTTACATTAGCATGGATTTTACGAATGGTATGAAGTCTGAAACTCAGATGTCTGTCATTATTTTTTAACTTTATTGCTGCTAATTTGCCAGAAAAACACATAAAAAAAAAAGCGGGCCAAATATATAAGGCAAAAATCTGGATATTCTGGGAAAATTTGTACAGTTGGGAGATATGCACAGCATCCTATGCTACACGACATTAATTATCTCATGGTTCCCGCAGCCAGGCTACATATGAGGATAAAAGGTTAGTGGTTCCTCAAATCAGTTTGAATCCAACACCAGCATCAACTCTCCTTTCCTATACTAGCATTGTTTTCTTGTTAAAAAGGGACTCCTATGGTGGGCAAACCAGGTCCAGATCAATCCAGGTCTTCTTCTTCTTTCTCCCCCCATTCCACCCCAGTCTGTGACAATAAATGCTTTAGATTTTGCTTGAAGGGCAGTGTCCAAGGGGATCAAAGTTCAGGGAATGTGGGATCCACATTTCAAAAGGAAACATATAAATCTCAAGGAAATTATGGCCTTAAATCCATTAAGAGTCTTGTATCAGCTGTGGACTCCTTGACCACCAGACAGCACCACTGTAATATGGTAAATAAACAATCGGGAGAAACTTGGTCTTACCTCTTATGCAGACTATCCACGATTGATTGGGAAATAGCAAATCAGTAAATTTCTCCCTTCAGGTAACTTATATTTCACCAGAGCAGAACATTGTATTAAACACTCTGAGCAGATACAGGACTGACATTCATGAATGAATGTTGCACCCATAGGTGTTACAGGAAATTGTCCACTTGTGGGGACTTCTAAAGTAGACCTGTTTACCTGTATTTCCAACAAACAAAGAAATTCTCTGCCAACACATCTTGCAGAAAACAGGTGTTTTTTTCTTTCCAAAGGGCAGGAATGTACTTTTATGCCTTCCTCCATTCCCACCGATAACCCAGGACTTCTGAAGATACATGACTCTCCAAAGATACTTCTGCTTATTACCTTTTCTCATGAAGGGACAATTACCACAAACTTCCTCACAGAGTGGACCTACTTACATAAGGCAGGGGATCACTGGAAGAGCTGAGAGATGTTGTTATAGAGTAAAGATGCATATATATATACTTTTTTTACAGCTGTTTCTAAGTTTCTGCAGTTGATTAATATTAACGTTCTGGTCTGGACATATGACTGTTGCTGTTATTTTGTTGTAATATTGTATTACATTGTTGTCTCTGCTGTCTGTGCTGAATTATTGCAACACCTCACAGAGTTAGACAAAGTTGTTGTTTCTTTCGGCTTTTCCCAGTTAGGGGTCGCCACAGCGGAACTCCGGTCTGCTAATGATTGGCAGTAGATTTTTACATGCCGAGTTGCCAGCCCTGATGCACATCCTTCAACGAAGGTACGCCCATTCATGCATGTCTCCACACAGAAGACGCTCTAGCTGAGAATCGAACCGGACAGCATCTTACTGTGAGGCGACAACGCTACCACAGCACCGCCACCGCAGTATCAGAGATAAAGAATAATAATCCATATCATAACAAATGTTATGTATGCATGTTTGTGTGCTTACACCACTGCTAACAAAGAAAAAACTTAAGTGTTATCTAAGTATTCAAAGTTTCCTACAGCCGTGTGACAGTACTGACAGCATGGCTATGGCTACTTCACAGACATTGTGTCTGCATGTGGCATCTACAAGTACAAGTGTGATAACAAGGGGTCAGCTGCATCAGTTGCATCATGATTAGGATCTTATCCAGGATTACATTCTCTGCTTTGCTTCCACTAAGGGCTAGGAAATGTCCTAACTCCCCTCAACCTTCAGCTTGATAAAGTAGGCTTACAAAATAGTGAATAAATAACCTTTTCATGTTCTTTGTTACTATATATGAGAGTTTTAAAAATGTATTTTTATGTGTGCCAAATCATTCTATCAAATAGTATTAGTAACATATGATATGCATACAACTTTTACTACCACATATACTGGACATTTAAAGAGGCAATTAAAAAGAGAAAGTCAAAACAAGAAGTGAAACGTATTCAGAAAAATGAATACTAATCATATTACATGTTACTACGTGGATTAATAATAACCATCAATCCACAATCCCTTTTTCCATTTTTGCACATGGGGTCAGGGTGTCACTTCAATAGTGACAATCATCTAAAGTCCAGGTTTACACCGCCAGCTGGCAGCAGACATTATCATTTAACAACTATGGTAATGTAATAAAATATGTTGAGACTTATTCTGGAACTGTTTTAAATTGTTAATGAACTCTGAATCAGTTCTTGGATTTTACTTTAATTCCGTGCACTTGTTAGATATTCCAGTATCATATTTGTTTTCTGAAGAAGCTCTTCTATCAGGTAAATCAACCACAACATTTGTGAATCCATGTCGATATTTATTATTTTAAATTACTAAAGTGAAGTTTCTTTGTTCTTATTTCTGGTCCACAAAGCTTCCTTTAAATAATGTTTTAGACTCTAGTGGAGAAGTTACATTTCCAGGGCAATCTGATGTATTTGACTTCTACCTATACTCATCTCACTCACACGTATATTTTGCAACAACAGCTGCTTCTCAGCAACCACAAGCTCATTTCTGCTAGTGATAACATTCTTTACATCTAGGTCAAACCATTCTCTGCAATCCTGATTTGTGACAGGTTATATTGACCTAGATAGGATTCCCTAATGTGTTATGCAAAATAAATAGATAATAAATAAGACTGCGGGAAAGATATCTTTTATATTACCAGGCACCTAATCAATACTATGACCTAAGCAGCAGAATCTCCATCAACAAATAGCAGCATATCTGTCACATTAGGGAAGATTACATTATAAGCAGAACACTTCCCAGCTCAAAAGAGGGTTATTACTCTTTATTTTATACATATGCTATGGCCTTTGCTTTGTGGTCATAAACAAGTAAGGTAAGGCAGGGAGCCTGCTTTTATTTGCATATTCTTTCAGACTGCAAGGGGTTTGCAAATGTGATTAATTCTCAAAGCCTCTTCAATGCAGAAGTATGTCTTACTAAAGGTAATTAGTGTCCCTGAAACTGCAGTGTGATTTTCAATGTGTAAAACATTTCAAAAATGTAGAACTGTGCTATTATTCCTTTTGTTTGTTTGGTTGCTTAGTTGTTTATTTATGTATTACTTAGCTTCATTCCTTAGATTTGTAGAGACTCTTAATTTATTGGTTCTTAAATCAAGTTATATAACTATGCCCTACATTTGACTTGTAGTAGCTGATTTAACAGCAAAAAGTACCCACTCAGTATGCAGCCATAGTTCCTGGGGGGTTTTGGGAGTGGGGTTGTTTTTTTTTTCCCAGTTAGCAAATCAATCCATAGGCTACTGTTGAAAGGGTGGATTCAAATATGTAGAGAATTTAGTGCAGCCAGTTACCCAGGATGTTCTGGCAGGAGATTGAAATTAGAGCCCCAGGAAAAGTCCCATGCAGACAGATGGAGATCAACATTGATGGCAGGTCAGGAATGAACCCCAGACCCCTAGAGTTATCAGGCACATGCTTTAAACAAAAAGGAAGAGTGCTACCCTGCCACCTAGGTTCTTAGATCCCATCAAGTAAGCCTTCCTCAAGCAAACAAAAAAAGGTCTTTGAGCCACTCCTAAATATTGTAAGGTACTTTAGGCTTTGGCATACTGAAAGAATATGCAGTCTATTGTAAAGAAGCACACTCCCTACCTGCCGAAACACATTTGAAATAATCAAGATTTGACAACACATTATTCTTTCAGTAGTGATTTGTAATCAGATACAAATACTCTGTGATAATTATCCTGCCTTAGTCTTACCCCACATTAACTTACCTCCAAATAAATCCAAGACTTACTAAGTCCAAAACTATTTTTTAGTCTTTCTCGGGACTTCTCTGAACAATTTCTAGACCTCACAGTGAGGTTAGTCTCACAATTTAAGAAATGCTGTTCCAAAATGTGTGCAACAGTGTATCATAAACCAGTTCAAACCTACAATATCCATCTCCAGTACTTCGCCATGCATGTGTCCTGCCATCCTGTTTTCTAAAGTAACTGATTATTCACAGCTTTATAACTCTGGCAAAAAGATAAGAAGATAAATTGTACTAACATTGCAATATCAGTATTTATTCCACTAAAGCAAAGAAGGATGCAGTAGACCGTGTTTATATTTAACCTGATATTACATGATAATGCAGGGCAGGGAGCCAAACGCATCCTGAAAAATTTGTCAAGGTGATGTTTAAACCCGTAGATTGTGTACAGATATTTCAGCTGTACCAGTAGTCCACAGACTGTTGACACCAGCCTATCTGTTAGCTAAGTAACTTGAACTAGCATTTACCTACCACTACTTTTGTTTTCTAAATGGCTAGTTATTAGTGGCACACACCTCTCCCACCCTAGTCCCCCAGGATTTGGTGAGTTCTTCAGCATTCAACTATTTTTTTCTGTCTAGATAGTTGGTATTCCATTGGGCTGAACTTCATTTTAGTTCAGCCTGAGTTGCAAACTATTGTTACTTGTGTTTACTCACTTGTGAGTGTAATTCTGTCCTTACAAACTATATGTCACAATGTGTTTGTCCTGTAGTAGCATACAATACAGACTATTTAACATGGAGCATTCCCATGCCTCTGTATACTTGAGTATTATGGAAACCTAGCTATACTGCAGTGGAGTACTTAGCCTGATTTACCTGGATGATTGTGCATTTTGCAATCTTTGATGGCAGCTTAGTACTTGTGACAGGGGTTTATGCCTCTGTCTTATATGAAATATCATTTTACTGACTTGAGTTATGCACCTTTAGTTGTAGGGCACAATCTTTGTTATTAGAGTATCACGTGTACCTTGTGAGACTCTGCAATTTGCACTAGCACCATCTTCCTTAATCCTGCAGTCTCAAACAGATATCACATTTTGGGATATGGTCTTTGCCTCCCACTGTCACCTGGTCATCAGTCCCATGTCAACCCATTAAACAATTTGTTTCTCCAACACTTGGGACAAGGGTCAGCCAGGAGGGGCTATCATGTAGGCTGCCATCCAGGGATCGGAATTCTCCGTTTTCTCCTTATCAACTTGCACCTGTCTGGTGGCACCCCTTTATATATGTATGTATGTATTTGTCTATTTATTTATTTATTTGCTTTTGTTTACTGTGAAAATCTTACTGGGGAGAAAGGTTCCAGCATACAGAAACTACATACAATATACAATGACTAAATATCCAGTATGAGAAATAGATAAGTATGAATATGCAAAAATAAAATAACTGACAACATACAACTTGACATAATTCAGGGTCGTGCATGTGCAAAGACCTTGACAACTAGAATAATAAGCAGGTCAGCTCATAAGGTATGAGATAAGGGTGACAGAGGTGGAGAAGTAACAGAGGAAGAAAAAAACAGGAAAAGAAAGGAGTCCAGAAGACAGCAGTTAGAATGACGGGAGAAGAAGAGACATACATACAGATGACAGAAAGTTACTAGGTGGAAAGGTGAGTTATGGTAGGGAAGGCTCAGCAATGTTTAAAATACTGCAGTTGGGTAGATGCGTGATGATTAACCTGGGTTACAGCATAAACATAGCTAGGAAGCATTCAGGTGTTGCTTAAGATTTTGTTAAATTATTTATTTTTGGAACAGTGGGATGGCATTCTCAAGTTTGGTAATATATTTGGACTAAGTTAGTCTTTTAGCGTTGCTAGATTTACCAGTGATTAGTAGAAATGTATTGCTAGAATATAGATCTCTAACTGGAGAGCACTGTTAGGGGGTGGCCTTAGTTATGGACAGTTATCTGGTTTGTGGATTAGATTGTGACTTCTGGATAGTTAGGAATAGGTTAGGCAATGTGATGACTTCAGCCAGTTTAGTTGCTTTAGGGCCAGGCAGTGATGGTTCCAATACTGCATGTTGACAGCAAATTTTGCATTTTTACGGAAACATGTATTAAGTATGTATTTGTGGGTAGAATTGGTGATGTGTAAAGGAGTGATGGAAGGAGGTAAGATGATGCAATAAATTCCCTAGCTATGTCTGTGAGACAGATTTTTGGTCCAGTACAGGAACATAAGTCTTTGGTGAGTTTTTTAATGACTTATGTAATATGTTGGTCATACTTCAGGTTTTTATCTATGGTAACACAGATGTTTAGTATGAGTTATCACTTCCCTTCCAGTGTTATTTCCTAAAGTAATGTTGAAAGTGTAGTTTTGGCCTGAAGTTTGAATAGGTGAAAATAACATTATTTTGGTTTTCTTTGTATTTAGGAATAGCTGAGAGTTCTCTAGCAAGGAATCAAATGAGGAAAAAAATCCTCGATGATTTCTTGCAGTTTTGGAAGGGTTTGGGCTGCACAGATAAGGTAGAATCATCAACATTTTTGTATAATGGTAGTGTGTTTGGTGGCTTTGTAAAAATCATTTCTAAACATGCTGATAGTTTTAGAGGGCCTGAATCCTGCTATACTCTAACAGAGACTAGTAGTAAGACTGAGTAGTCATGTTTGCATTTCACAGTTCTGTTCTCTGTTGGAAAAATAGCTAAGGAACCAGGAGTGTGAGGACTAGAAGAAGCCTAAAGAAGATGGATCAATTAACAATTATTGATGAGAAATGGTGTCAAATGCCTTGGACAAGTCAATGAAGATTGCAGATACTAGGTTGCCTGTATTTCTGTGGAGGTTGACACTATTGGAGAGGCTAATAATGCTATAACAGGATGTCACATGTGCAAGTAGAATTGCTAGTGATAGCATAAGTGTGCAGATAAGTGGCATTGTGTGAGGAAGGGGGATAATCGAACGGAGTATATATGGGTGGACGTGAAAAGACGACTGCGGTAAGAAACAGATAGCTGAAAGAAAAGTAGGATGGGAAAGTAAAAATAGGTTGGAGAGAAAGGAGTGTTTGAGGGATGACACTTTAGCTGGAGGAGACAATATGGACTCAGGGTAGAATGGTGTATATTGATTATTGTGGTATGTAGGTGTACAATTGCAATAAGGACTTAAAATTGATCTGAACTGTGTTAGGAAGTCTTGGTGAATGAGAAGTACAACAGGGAAAATGTAAAAGTTAGTAAGTGGAGGAGTGTGTAGTAGTAATATGATAAGAGATAGCTGTACCACTGAGGCAAATGTGTTGTTTTAGTATTGGGTAAGTAACAGATAGAATTGAAGCATGTGTGAAGCTGTGGTTGACAGAGAGAAAAGGACACTGGTGTTGATAGGGCTATTTGGGAAGGACTAAAATGAAAAGATATGCAAGAGAAAATAGGGAGATAGTATGGGACAAGAAGACAATAGGAAAAATTGTACTGTCCAATGGGGTTAGTCCTAAGTTATGCATAAAGGAAGATTTAGGGTGTAGAGTTTGACTCAGTAGGTAAATAGTATCCTAGTATGATTAGAAAATGGTGTTTATAGTTGGAAACCAACAAGCATGCCTACATTTTGGCATACTATGGGTTCCAATCCACATAGGGGAAACATATCAATAAATTGTTCTCTGGTTTACTTCTTCCATAGCATTTCTTTAGAGAAGCATATTCCACTTACAGTGCTGTATTAATACATGGGCACACCGGGCAGTTGCTCAGGGGCCCCCACGAGCATAGGGCCCCTTGCTAATCTATGCATGTTGTGACTTATTGTCAATAAATAAATGCTACACTATACCAAATTATAAATATTTGAAGAATTATGAAAATTATAAATATTAGAAAGCACTGTACAGTAGACCGTCAGTCATCTGAAATGTCAATTATCCAAATGCAGCCTTCCAGCGGCAGCCTACCTAAAACATGCGTCTGTTCTTCATACTGTGTAGAATTTAACATTCCATTTGCTGCTGCCTTGCTAATTCCAATTTCACTTCAACAAGTGTCATTTGGATTGTTGGTGTGTGTGTGTGTGTGTGTGTGTGTGTGTGTGTGTGTGTGTGTGTGTGTGTATGTGTGTGTGTGTGTGTGTCTATATGTAGCACTCAACTGTCCAGATTTTCACAGAATGTCTGGAATTTTTGGCTCATACATTTTGTCTCTTCCTCTTAAAATTTGTGGCTTTCTGAATTCACTAAATACAGTAATGACAGCCATTTAAGTTTCAGTCTTCCTATCTTTCAGGAAATGCATGGTAACACAAAACCTTTTATTCTAGCAACTTTCTAAAATTATACAAGCAATATTTAAAATGTGTCCCTGGTTTTGGACTTTTGTCTCCCCCCATAAATTTTACCTTTTTCCAGATTTCTTGTGCAACAAAACTGAGAGATATGGCTGAGTGTTAAGTGCATTCTACAAGAAAGTGAGTGTCAAGTGCATTTTACAAGGAGCTGAGAGCTTCAGAGGAAGAGAAGTATAGTGCTGCTTATGCCAAGTCTGTTTACAATGTGCAACTGTTGTTCAGCAAATATCATTGTTTTCTAAACTGTTTAGTAGCACAACAGGTAGCATGCTTGCTTTTGATGCTGAAGGCTGTAGCTTCTCCTCCCAAAATATATAGATGGATTACTGATACTGTTTTATCCAGTTCAGTTATATGTTTGATTATCTGAACTACCCCTAGGTCCCAATTAGTTTGGATAATCGACACTCTACTGTACATAAGCCATGAATTGAAATTTGCCACGCCTTTAAAATCACTCACACACACACACACACACACACACACACACACACATATATATATATATATATATATATATATATATATATATAAAGTACTGATCATAATTTTTTAACAAGTTCAGCAACTTTTCAAGTCATATTTGTGGATCAGTCCTATTTGTAGGTAATCATAGTAGTGGACCACTATTGTACATACAACGTTTTCTCATTGACCTAAATTTTCTACAGCTGAAACTGCACTAAACTGTGCTTTAATTTTTACAATTTTTTTTGAATATCAGTGAATAACCCTTTGAGCAGAAGTGAAACGTAGTGCTTTGAGTGGAACACAGAAGAGGAATGTACAAACTTCAAAAATTAACATTATGGTTAAAACCAGGTACAACGTCACCAACCACTAATACTGCTCCTTCAAATATAGCATCCACATCTGCATCCACTCCTAAATCCAATCATCCAGTTCCAGCACACATACAAATTGTATCATTACCTGTTCCTACTGCTGGGGATATTCCACAAGAGGAAATATCCAAATCTGTGACAGTAAAGGAGTTTGCGATCCGAGATACAGATTTGGGGCTATGGAACATTAACAATACTAGCACAGTGAATTATTGGATTTGTAGTGGGCCATCATTATGTCAGAATTGTGACAGCAACTTTTTGAACTCACATAGAGTGGATAAAGGAGCTGGTGGAGAGAATACTCAGACAAGGTTATTTATCAAAGAATGTGCTCAAAAGTCAACTTCAGATGGCGAGTGTGTAAAATGCGAATGGCATTGGCTACTCTATTCACCTTCCCAAGGTCATTTGTACTGCTTTGTATGTCATCTATTGTCCAAGACAGTCTCTCCCTTTGCTACATCGGGATTCAATGACTGGAAACACAGAAAAGTTACTGTAGAATATGAAAACAGAGAAGAACATGGTAAGTGCATGATGCCATATTTGATCTGACATAAAGAAACTGGAAGTGTAGATTCTTTGTTATTTGAACATCATTGCTCATTGCAGGAGTAGTGGCATAAAGTGTTGACACAAGTTATTAGCCTGACGAGCCTGGTCTGCAAGGCCATGGAATGTATCATCATGGAACTCATTAACAAAGACATTGGTAACCTCTAACCTCTGGATCCCACCCAGTTCGGGTATGTGAAAGGAAGATCATGCCTCCTGAACCTGATTGACTTCTTTGAGGCAGTCACCAAAGCCGTAGATGAGGGTAAGGTGGTTCACACAGCCTATCTTAACCTCACCAAGGCTTTCAACACCATACCCCATTCTGGAATTATAGCTAAACTCACTAAACTAGGTATAAATCCCTACGTCACAAGATGGGTTGCCAACTGGCTCACTGACAGAACCCACACTGTAAAAGTTGCAGACTCCAAATCTGACCTCAAAGCAGTGACAAGTGGAGTACCACAGGGTTCCGTCCTGTGGTCTTTCCTGTTTGGTATCTACTTCTCTGAAGTACAGGCTAACACAGAAGGCCTCTGGCTAATGAAATTCGCAGATGACTGCAAACTAGGAGCCATAGTCAAGTCCCCAAATGATGTGGACATCCTACAGAAGGGCTTCACTGAGACATATGCCTGGTGTCAGAGCCATGGCCTCAAGCTCAATGCCAAAAATGGCAGTGTCATCCTCTTTGGTAAAAACTCTGTACCCATGGACTATCACATAGGCAGCAATCTACTTAACACTGAATGTGTGATAAGATACCTTGGGATCCAGGTGGACAGTAGTCTCTCCTTTGATAGTCATATCGCCACAGTAGTCAGGAAGTCCTTCTACATGGCACACCTCATCATAAAAGGATTCTTGTCCAGGAAAAAAAGAGGTCATTGTTCCTCTCTACTCGACACTCATTAGACCCCGTTATAGAGTGCAATGCCCCTTTTGGAATGTACCTCACAAGACATCTGCAGCAGCTTGAAAGGCCACAGAAGTACCTCACAAAGAGGATTACTGGCCTCAAACAAATGCTCTGCACTGACCATCTCAAAAAACTCCAGCTTTACTCCGTAGCATATCGCCTACTCCGATGTGATCTCTACCTAACATATAAAGCTATATCAAACCCAGAGCTGTTGGACATGCTACACATAAAGAAATCCCACTCCCTCTGAGCTACACACTCTAGGGACCTAAACCTTGTCATCACAATAAACAGGACATGCTGGAGGGATAGATTCCTGTCCCAGAGACTTCCCATACTCTGGAACAGGCTACCCACCTATGTCAAGCAAAGTTCTTCATTAGCACTCTTCAAGAAAAATCTTGATGAGTGGATGGGAAATAGGAAATACACCCAGGGGATCACTTCTGTGTCTCTGTTTGACAGTGTCACAGAAAAATAACTTTCTTGGGTGGCGTAAGCCAGGGAACCTTGTTGGATAGGCTTACATAGGCCCTTGGGCCGATAGCCTAGTACCTACCTATGAACCTATGAACCTGTAAGTGGTTTCTGTAATTTCCTTTCTTGCCTCTAGAGGTTTGCCATTTCATGGAGAAAATCAAATTATTGAGTCAGCAAAAAATGTAAACTATTTAGGCATTCTAGAGCTGTTGAATGAAGTTGATCCTTTTTTGGAAGAACATCTCAAACTGTATGGAAATCATGGAAAAAGGAACCCATAATATTTATCGGCAAACATTTTTGAGGAATTTATTGAATTAATGGGACATCATGTTTTTTGTGTTATTCTTGAAGCAATAAGAGAGTCAAAGTATTACTCAATAAGTATGGATTCCTTTCCAAACATCTCACACATGATCAACTGACATTTACTGTCCAGTACATTCAAGGATGTAAGACCCGCGGTGGTGGTGCTGGGGGTAGCATTGTCGCAGTAAGACGCTGTCCAGTTCGATTCTCAGCTAGAGCATCTTCTGCATGGAGACATGCGTGAATGGGTGTACCTTCGTTGAAGGTTGTGCGTGAGGGCTGGTAACTCGGCACGTAAAAATCAACTACCAATCATTAGCGGACCGGAGTTCCACTGTGGTGACTCCTAACTGGGAAAAGCCGAAAGACACAACAACATTCAAGGATGTAAGCCTGTAGAGCATTTCATTAAGTTTATCTTTTCTCATGGAGCAAAGAATCTAGCAGACACTGTTGTGGATTTCCTTAATAAAAACAAAATTCCACTATCAAACTGCCATGGTCAGTCATATAATAATACGTCAAATATCTCTGGATGCTATGCAGGATTGCAAGCACGAATTCATCAACTTAATGAGTTCACATTCCATGTCCCCTGTGCTGGACACAGCCTGAACTTGGTATGAGTAAAAGTAGCAGAGTATTGTCTACAGACTGTAAAATTCTTTGACTTTGTTCAGCATCTGTATTCCTTTTTCTCTGCTTCTACACATAGACGGAATTTTTGGGCATCATCATTAGGAAAAGATGTTGCAGTTAAGAGTCTGTCTGACACGAGATGGTCGTCACATTTTGATGCTGTTCATGCTCTATATGGGTGTTTCAAGAAAATTAAACATGTGCTGAATTTTGTATCAGCTGACCCTGAACAAGAAGTGAACACAAGGATATTGGCAGAAGGATTGAGCGAGAAAATGGAGAACCTGGAAACAATCTTTCAGACAATTCTTTGAATGACATTCTTGAAAGAGTGCCCAAGTAAGGTCCTGCAGTCAGAGGATGCGAACATATTTGCTGCCATGAATCTTCCGAGTCTCTGAAAACCTATCTTCAGGAAATTAGAGACAAATTTAGTGAATACAAATTAAAAGGCAGGTGTAGTTGTCCAGATTCAGATTTTAACTATGTGAAAAAACGAGAAAGAAAGCAAAGTATGTGTCTTACTGGATATGATGAATCAGAAGAAGAGATACTTCTCACTAAACATGAAAAGTTCAAGGTAGAATCATTCCTTTCTGTTCTGGACTCTCTTATCTTTGAGCTGACAAAATGTGCAGAAGCTTATTCATTGTGAATCTGTTTCCCTTCTTCAGTAAATGGAAAACAATTGGTTCTGATGAGTTAATGAAAAGTGTGCAAATCTGCCTAGTGTATATCACAAAGACTTTGATTATGCTGACCTTTTAAATGAATGTGTTCATCTCAAGCACTACATTGCTGATGAAAATTGTGAGACTCTGCCTGCATTATACAGAAAAATAATTTTAGACAACTTGAAATCTGTTTCCCAATGTTGAAATTAGACTCAAAGTACTCATGTGTATGATGGTTACCACCTGTGCAGGAGAACATTCATTTTCAAGACTGAAACTTATACAAAATCAGCTTTGCAGCACAATGGGGCAGCAACGTTTGAACTGCTTTCACTTATTTGTATGGAAAATTACATCTTTGACCATTGACTTTACATCAATTATAAAGCAATTCTGTGCAAAGAAATTTTTCAAACATTTATGTTGAGCACTTGATTAATAATAAATATTTCATAATAATTTCATACTGTGCAATGTGTGTCTGTATGGTTTACTAGTTGTCGTATCATTAATTTGTTGAAATGTTTGTGTTTTTCAAGGCTCATGTTATATTGTTCAAATGTTTATGTTGACTAATCTTTGCTGTACAGCATGTTTTTTAATGTTTAAGCACTAATTTTGTTGGAAGTATCAATAAATATGTTTAATTTTATCGGCCATTTTCATTTTTAATCCTGTGAGTGGTTGTGTAGGTAGGGTCCCCAGTGCACTGCTTTGCCCGGGGACAAATAATGCTGTTAAGATGGCCCTGTCCACTTATTGATATTAATATTTATTTTGTGCATAGTTACGAATAATTCAGTTATTCATTAAATTCTTATGAATATATTTGTAATACATAACACTCTGTTAACAGCATCTCTTTAAGTGAAGGCTTAGTGAAGCTTGCTACAAACTGTTATATATCTGGAAAATGTTTTTGGCAATATGGTATTATTTTTTTAAAAGTGCTATCAAGTTCTGTTTTATCATTATTACATTCAGTTCAAGAACCACATCATACTTATCTTTTCTGGGACTGGGATGGGCAGACTTACAGGTGAAATGCAGAACAGAGAAGATGTTTATTTTTTTGTGATGTGCACTTTGCCAAGGAAAATCTTAGTCCTCAGCACATACCTTACTGTGTCCCATGTACAGCAACTTGTATGGTTCTGTTAACAGAAGCTCTGTAATAACACGGCACTGGCCCATTATTAGATGAATGCATGGTTTCCATTACTGTTAATATTTCTGACCACAGTGTTGACATTATTTATTTATTATTTATTTGACATTTGTTGACCGGGTTAATCCAGCTGAGCCGAAGCCCTTTTTCAGTGAAGTCCCAGGGAGAAACACTCTACAAATACATATATATTACAATGCATAACTACTAAAAGACATAACTAATAAACAAATAAAAGAAGATTAACAATTTAAGGAAAACTGTATAGATCAGAGATATGATATGAGATTGTTAATAGATTCTAAGACATGAATTGATGTTTGCTAACTCTTTACCTACATGACCAGCACATGTTCATTCTTTGAAATCCTAAAACAGGATCCATATTAGTAGACCATCCTCCATCCAGGTGATGTCATAAAGCTCAGTCTTTTCACTGCATTCATAACACGGATTTTCAGGCCAGTTGTTTTAGCTAGGCAGATAAGTCTCGAAACTAGAGTATAGGCATGCATTATAGTTGCAGGTTTGAACCTCATATTTTCCAATCTGTGTTTAAAGATGTTAAAACCTGTGTGCAACCTTGATAAATGTGTACAATGATTATCTAATGTTCTTCAAAAGTAAATTTGTCTAGAAACTCTTCTGCGAAATATTATTGGTGGAATATATCATTCGGAATTACTCTTTTCTTTTCTTTGGTGATGAAGATGGGACCAGGAAGGAATCATACTTTGTGCATTTAGTGGGTACACAGGCTTGAGGAACAGTAGAGGGAGAGAGACATGTTGATCACTTTTTCTGGTTTGTGAAATGAAATGCATCTGATCCTTGTTACAGGTCTGTATTTTTTACATTACCATGCATGTTGCTTAGAATGCAGGAATACCTATCATACTTCAGTAAGGTAAGTGAAATACTCACACTATATCTGTGCTTGAAACTGTGATATTAATCCAAAAATGTTGAAATATAAGTCATTTTTATCAGCAAAAGATTTTGAAATGCACTCCACAACCTAAATAACAATTGGGTTGGTATATCTGTGACACATATTGTTGTACATAGACGTGCTAATCATTGTTGTCAATTTAGCGCTTTTTGCACTAAATCTAGTGCTTTTTATGCACTTCATAGCTCAAACATTCCTGTTAATGTTTTGATTGGTGTTTGGCACACTTGCATGTGTGGTCATGTTTCTTGGTGACTATTGATTGTTGTACATAGCTCGCCTATTTACTGACTGAATGTTTTTTTGCTGTGTCAGTGCTTCATCGCATTTGTGGACTGTGTGGTATGCCCTTCATTTTCACTTTGATATTGCATCTGTCTACAGCACACTTGTATCCTAGGTTTGCTGGCACTTGTGCAGGTAGACATTTATTTGCATTAGTTCATAATCAGCAAGCATCATTAGGATGTTTGCATTTTTCAGGCTACTGATTGGTATTAACTGTAGGTAAGTAATGCATGCAGTTGTACACATGCAATATTGTTAATACAATATATATAATATTAATGTGTGTTCAGCACATTATCATGCTGCCTGCCTTAGATGTTTGTAATATGGCTTGGCTAGTTTCTCCAATATTGTCATCTCATTTTCTACACATTTTATGACACTTGGGGGCTATTTATAGGAATCATTACATGCAGATGCTACGATTTATAGATTTCTACACTGACAGATTTTTTTACTACGTTAATGACCTAGGTGGGCCTTTCTAACCAGACACATTTTCATTAAAGAATAATGACATCCTGTTTACAAATAGGACATTGAGGGGCAGGCATTGTATCCATTATGGACATATGTGACACTTCCGTTGTAAATTTACAAATCACTATACATTGGTCTAGGTTGTGCTTATAATCAGCTTCACGTGGATTTGAAACCTATTCATTGGAGGTGCAGTCTGTTAGACATATATTTGTCTTTCCAGCAAGTTCGGTTTAAGTAGCAGAAAAAATTCTGGTCCTTTTATCTTGTATTTCTGCTACTGTTTGAGTTATGAATATACAGGAGATTCATAACTGATGTGTTTGTGGATGCCTTGCAATCCATTCATAACATCACCCCTCAAAAATGTATATCAGACTGAGTAGAGTGAAATGTGTTTAAGGCCATCTGTGTAAGGTAGGTTTGTTACGCCTTGTATTCCTTGTACATTTAAACTCTGAGATAGTTGGAATTTCTGCATGTACCTAGTTAGGTACATACTAAAGGGAGCATTGTACTCTATGTTGTGATTAGGGCTGACTACAGTGGGATAATGACCTCTTTGTACCTAGCTGCAATGCCCTTACTTATAACTTGTGCAACACAAAATGATTTCCTCACCACTGTGGCCATGTGGTAGTTGAAGGCAACGGTATTGTCTACATGTGTACACAAATTCCTGCCCACTAAGTTGACTGTTGGGGTTGTATTAACATCATGTTAATTATCCATGATGGTTGACTTTCCAAAGGGTACAATTATGCAATTCTTACAATTAATTTTAAGAGGATGGCTTTGCCACCATTTGTTAGTCATAGATAGACCTTCTTCAAGATTGCTTGTGTCTGCATGGGAGACATTGATAACTTCCAGCTTGCAATCATCTGGACAGTTAGTCAGCCATTAACCTTCACCATTTGCTTCCACTTCAGGGAAGTAGATGCCAAAAAGCAGTGGCCCAAGTAGTGAGCCATGGGGGATGCTGCCAATGACTGAGCTCTTGATGGATCTGTGGTCTTACCTATTTTAACCTCCTGGGTCCTATCGGTGAGCCATTGGGCTATCCAGTGGGCAATAAGATGGTTTCTACTTAACTTACTGAGCTTGTTTATAATGCCTGAGTTGGTTATTGTATCAAAATGCTTGCCCAGGTCAAGCTAAGCTGTGTGCACAGTCCTGGCCACACTCTCAATGAAATCTACCACATTTACCTTCCTTTAACAAAGCCAAACTGTGATAAGGCCAGTGTATGCATGTTATGTATATCCTTATTTATCATGTCCATGATGAATCTTTACATGGGGTTACATGTGTGGCTTCTCAGACGTACAGGCCTGTATTTTCCCTGACCAGTGTTTTGAAATCCTTTGTGCAAGGGAATGATTTTAACCATCTTCCATTATTTGGGCACAAAATCTGACTGTAGGCTACAGTTGAAAAGTCATTCATGTGGACCAGAGAGGTCATGTTTCATGCTATGTAATCCCCAGATGTTACTGGGGCCCATTGATACAGTGTTTTTTTCCTTGGAAAGTGGATTACAGAGCTGTTCCATAGTGATGTTTGTGTGGAATGTGGTATACAGCATTTCCTTCGGGCTATCATGTGGTGAGTGGAGGGAGAAATTTCAGATGAACCTCATATTTACATTCACACACACATATAGTTGTTCAGGGAACACATGCAAGGGAAAAAGAAAGAGAATGATGAACTACATCCATAAACTCAGATGAATGGTTTAGTGAGGCAGGCTGCACTATTAAACACTGCAGGTCATCATAACACTGTTATGTTGACATTTACAAGCTGTGTTTTTTTCAAAGTTTAGTTAATGTGGCATGAGGCAGTGTCAGGCATGCTTCCATTCAAATGTCAGGCTAGGTCACATGTGCTTGTTTTGCATATGCTTGCCATGTCTCATGCTGGCCAGTATTCAAATGTTCAGATGATGTCCTGATTCCCACTGGTAAGCTGTGTTATAAACGGCTTTGTCGCATCACATTGGTGGTGGATACATTCTCCCTGACTTGTTCTGTTATTGTTCAGGTCCATAACTATAGATAAAGTGACATGAGGAATGTGTTATGTGCATTATAGGCCATTTACTATCAGCAATAGTGTTGATTATAATTCTGCTACTTGCTAATGTTTGCATCATTTAAAATTAAACTGTGTTTTAAATAAGTTTGATGTATGTTCCTACACCTTCAATCTTATGTTTGTATTTGCACAACTCATCAGTAGATAGTATGTTGACTAAGTATGTTATATTGCAGATATGCGCATATGTTTCATATTAAGGTCAGCTATGATCTTCATAAGAATGTTCTGCATGATAGAAATTTGCTTTTCACATCTGTCGTGTTTTTCATTACATCTTGACAGAGCATGGGGCCCACAGACATTCTCCTATCAGACACCAAAGACAAGCACTGCCAGAGTCCTCAGATGATGATGATAATGACGGTGACGACAACAATGATGATGATGAGGAAGCTGGACCCACACCTGCCCGAGCCATCATGCCTGCTGCACACTGGAGGAGATATCTCTAGAACTGGAACAGAGCCAACTTATAGGTTCATAGGTTTATAGGTAGGTACTAGGCTATCTGCCCTAGGGCATTTATAAGCCTAGCCAGAGTGTGTCACCTTTTGCCGCCCCATTGATTAATTACCTGAGCCTCAGTCAAGAAGAGCCAATGAAGTAATCCCAGGGGTGTATTTTCTATTACCCATCCACTCGTCAAGGTTTCTCTTGAAGAGTGTTAGTGAGGGGCTCTGCCTAATGTAGTTAGGAATTTTGTTCCAAAGCATGGGGAGTCTCTGAGACAGGAATCTATCCCTCCAGCATGTTCTATTTATTGTTGTGGTGAGGTTTAGCTCACTAGAGCGAGTGGCACGCAGTGACTTGGATTTCTTTAAGTGGAACATGTCCATCAGTTCTGAGTTGGACATGGCTTTGTAATTCAGGCAGAGATCACCTCTGAGTAAGTGATGTGCCACTGAGTACAGCTGAAGTTTTTCCAGTCAGGCTGCATAGGACATATGTTTGAGGCCAGTAATCCTCTTGGTGAGGTACTTTTGTGGTCTTTCCAGCTGTTGGAAGTGTCTTGTGTGGTACATTCCAAATGGGGCATTGTACTCTATGATGGGTCTGATGAGTGACGAGTAGAGGGGCACTATAACCTCTTTATTTCTAGATGCGAACCCTTTAGTAATTAGATGGGCTACATAGAAGGATTTCCTAACTACTTTGGCAATATGATTGTCAAAGGAGAGATTACTATCTACCGGGGTCCCCAGATCTGTTATTACCTCTTCTGTATTAAGGGGGCTGTCACCTATGTGATAATTCATGGGTGTTTTGTTTTTCCCAAATGGGATGACTATGCATTTTTTGGCATTTAGCTTGAGACCATGACTTTGACACCAGGTGTCTGTCTCAGTAAGGCCCTTTTGGAGAATGTCCATGTCAGCCGGAGAGACAATTATGGCTCCCAGTTTACAGTCATCGGCGAACTTGGTTAGCCATAGTCCTCCTATATTTGCCTGTACTTCTGAGAAGTATATGCCAAACAGTAGGAGTCCCAGGACCGAGCCTTGTGGGACAACACTTGTGACTGGTTTAGAGTCGGACCTGGAGCCCGCTATTCTTACCGTGTGAGTTCTGTCTGTAAGCCAGTTGGCAACCCATCTCGTGACATAGGGGTTTATGTTCAGGCAGGTGAGTTTTTCTATAATTTCCGAATGGGGAATCGTGTCAAAAGCCTTGGTGAGGTCAAGGTAGGCTGTATGTACCACCTTCCCCTCATCTATGGCCTTGGTGACTGTCTCGAAGAAGTCAACCAGGTTTAGTAGGCATGATCTGCCCTTAACAAAGCCAAACTGGGTCGGATCAAGTGTTTGGAGGTTCCCAATGTCTTTGTTAATGAGTTCCATGATGATGCGCTCCATAGTCTTGCAGACCAGGCTAGTCAGGCTTATGGGGTTATAGTTACCAGGGTCATTTGTGGCCCCTCCTTTGTGGAGCAGAACAACTGTTGCCGTGCACCATTCTATGGGCACGTAGCCTGTGGAGAGGCTGAGGTTGAACAGTGTGTTTAGGTGGGGGGTTAGTTCGTTCTGTAGTTCATGCAAGATGCAACCTGGGACACCATCTGGCCCCATTGATGCTGTGCTTTTGGCTTTTGAAAGGGCAGTTTTCACCTGTGCGTCTGTGATTTCTGGGACACTACATATTCCGGTATTGTTATGGGCCCTTTTGGGGGTGAGAGGGGGGTGAAGTTTGCACTGAATCTATCTACCAGGATGTTGGAAATATCAGTAGGTTGAGTATATTTTGTGCTATTTTGCACTAGCTCAGAGCATATCTGTGAGTTGCCACTTAGATTCTTGACATAGCTAAAGAAGGCTTTGTGGTTATCTTTTGAATCCTTGGCTATTTTTCTTTCGAAGTTAGCCTTGGATGATTTTATGAGGGTCCTTAGTTTCTTATTGATACTGATCAGGGATGTCTTTCCTTCTTGGGATTTGCTTTTTTTCTGAACTAGTTTCCTCCTTCTGTTGTATAGCCTGTTTATGGCAGGGGTTCACCAGGCTGGTTTCCTTCTCTTAGGTGAGTGAGTCTTGGTTTAGTTAGGGATGGCACGATCCATGCATCCTTGTAGGTGCTCATAGAATGCATTTGTAAAGGTTCCTACATCTTGGACACTGTTATCCTTTAGCGTGGGGGCTGTGAAACTTACCACCTCTGTCTTAAGTAAGGTGAAGTTTGCTATAGAAAAGTTTTTCACTGTAGTTTCCTTGGTTGGGGTGGTGGTGTGGTGTGGACATCCAGAGTGATTAGTTTATGGCCTGATCTAACCAGTGACGGGTTGACCTCTGATGCAGAACACCTGTCGCCCATGTTGGTGATGACCTGGTCCAATATGTTTTCACCTCTGGTAGGGGAGTTTACCAGCTGATCCAGGGCATTTGAGTTGATAAATTCCAGGAAGCGCTGGACCTGGGAGTTTGTACTTGAGTAGTTTTCCCAGTTAACGGTAGGGTAATTGAAATCGCCCAATATCAGTGTGTTCGGTAGGACCTTCATGTTTTCCAGTGTCTCCAGAAAGGCGGAGTGGTGGTCCTGGGTCATGGAGGGTGATCTGTAGCAGGCCACAACTTGCATTGCAGATTTGCCCAATGTTAGTTGCACATGGATGATCTCAGAGCTATTATGCTGCACCACTAACCTGGAGGTGTAGGTATCCTTGATGAATATGGATACACCCCCTCCTTTTGTGTTTCAGTCCATGTTCTATGGCCGAAATGTGTGGTATGAGTTGCAGCCCAGTAGTGCTGGGGTGCTCTGTGGAGTCTTGAACCAGGTTTCAGTTACTGCACAGATGTCAACGTTCTCCATACTGAGGAGTGCTTCGAGAGCGTGCATTTTGAGATTTAAACTCCTGGCGTTGAGTAGCATAACCCTCATTTTTTTTATTTGTGCTGTTTACGGAGGTGGGTTTGACTTTTGAGCCTTGCCTAAAAAAGGCACTATGGGGGCAGCAAGAGCCTTGGCCAGTATTCAAAAGCCTAGGGGTGACAGGTGCAAACCATCTCTTGCAAAGCAACGAGGCTTGTCAAGCATGTTGTCCCAGGCTGAAAGACACTGGATCCCCTTTGAATGACACCAGAAGCTTAGCCAATTGTTGAAATTGATCATTTTTTCTTTATACTGTGGTATCATTCTTGGAGAGGGCAGGATGCTACTCAGGGTCATACCCGCCTGGGCTACATGATCAGAGAGCTCTTCCATGTCTCTTTTCATGTAGTGGGGCAGTCTGGGAGGTTGTGGCAGATGAGGGACATGATGGGAACATTCTTCCAGGATATGGCACAGACTATGTGTAATTCATTCAGGGAGAAAGCCCATGCGGTTATTCGTGAGTGTCAGCTCTATCAGCCTGGTCCTTCTGGTTAGAAAGTATTGTCTGTGCACTCCAATTGTGTTATGCTACCAACATACTGATGGACAAATAATTGATTGGACTGTATATGCACACTGTGCATGCATACCATGTAGCTGACATGCTTATGTTTTACTGTTGTGTGAGATTTAATTATATTTCAATGTGTGCATGACACACATTAACACATTACACATTCAGCTGTCCAGGTATTGTGGCAGTTAACTTGCAGCTAGTGCTACAACATTTATTCTGTAAACATGAGTTTAACTTAGGGCAAATGACAGATAACATATGTTGTCCATAGTCCAGCACTACCACTGTGGTATGGTTTGTAACTGTGTATTGCCATATCATGTATGTGCAAAAAGACAACAGAAAGCACTTGAAAGCACCAACAAACACCAAACAAGTGCTACGAGCCAAAGGAAACTGCAACCACGAGTCCACTTCAAATCTTTTAATAGCAGCTCCACGAACCATCCACATAAACGCAATTACACAGAGTAAATAGCCAGCGTTTTCATCCAAACACTTGGACTTCATCAGACAATATGTTCCCATTTAATTAATCTATTTATACTAAATTGATAACCCTCCAACCAATGTAAAACCCCCAAACACATTCAAAATAAACCTATGAACCAACAAGCCTCATTGAATATTAATGTTGAATTAAAACATAAACTATGAAATACATATGCATAACATTTAAAATGTCTAAATGCATTAAAAACCTATAACATTATAAATATATATAAAAACAGTACATAAATACATGAATTAAATTAATTACTATATTTCAACCCTTATAAAATAAAGTGCTTGTGCTTACTAGCATATTTAAACATAATGAAACATCTCCCTCTACTGTCAAGATCCAATATTGCACATAACATTCCAAAAATACAATGAATACCAATTCCTTTATACAAAAATAAATTTAAAAACTAACTAACTAGTATTCATAAATACGTTGTACTTTGCTTGAATATAATTTCATAAATAAATAACATAAATCATACATCAAATCCTAACACTTACTGTATTTATTTAAAAACTCCTAGATTTTATTGGCCCTTATTTTTAATAAGGATGATATACTCAAATAGTCATTTATCCCTGGTTTTTTACCAGCCTCCAGATACACCTGCCACCACAATTCCTTGCTCTCCAAAATCTCTTCCCAAATGCCACCTCTTCTATCCTTTTCCACCTGTTGTAACACAAAGAAATAAAATTTGCATCCTCTACAATCTTTACTATGCTTAAATAAAGCACTAGTCTCTTTCCCTTTTTGCATATCGTATACGTGTTCATATATTCTTTTCTTTAGTTCTCGTTCTGTTTTTCCCACGTAATATGAAGGACACTTATCACACATTGCCAAATACACCACCCCTTTTGTATCACAACTGTATTTACCTTTACTCTTAATTAGGATATTTCTACTATTTATAAATATCTCACTCTTATTACTGATATATGTACATTGATTACACCGTCCACATTTGTACGTTCCTACTTTCTTTCCCTCCAAATCATTCTTCCTATACTCCATATCCTTTTGTTTTCTAACATATTTTTATACTTCTTGAATTTCTAAAAATAATCTTTGGTTTGAAACAGTTAATTCCTTCTATATCCGTTAAAGCAGCAAATTTGTCCCATTCTTTACTTAAAATGTTTCTTATTCCCATGTTATAACTGTTATATTCAATTATGAGATTTTTATGGTACTGATTATCCTCAGTCACCCTATCCTTACTTTCTTCTCTTATAGTTTTAAAATCCATTCTACCCATAATTGGTTTGAATCTGTCTGCCCTACCAATTTCCACTTCCTTCTAATGTCATATACAAATTTCTCTGGGTATCCCCTTTCTATGAACATTTTTGCAGAGTGTTACATTCAACCAAAAGTCTTCATCCAGGGTAGTCATCCTTGATCCCCTAACAAACTGCCCTTTAACAATATTACGCTTGCAGTGTAGGGGATGCGCACTTTCATAATGCAAATAGGAATTGACATAAGTTTTTTTCCTATATACCCTGGATGAAAAGACTTCGACATATTATTTTTAACCAATTCAATGTCTAAATATTGTAATACCTCATGGTTCATATTATATGTAAACTTAAGGAAGTTGGTAGTTTTACCAATATATTCTAGAAATTCATTGAATCTTTCGTACCCCCCTATCCAAAAAATAACTATATCGTCTAGGAATCTTTTGTACAGGATCCATTCCTTCCTAAACTCTGATTTTAATATGTATTCTTCTTCCCATTTGGACAAGACTATATTAGCAAATGTTGGTGCACATGCTGCACCCATGGACACCCCAGTCCTCTGTTGAAAATATTCTCCATCAAATAACAAAAAATTGTATTTTAGGACAGTGTCCATGAGTGCCACTGATAAAATTTTATCTTCTTGTGTCATAGTCTTGTCCAAGAATACACATTCCTCAAACCACTTCATTCCACTAATATGTGGTATGCAGGAGAAAAGATCCACTATATCTATAGTTATAAATATTAGGTCGGTACTGTAACATTCAGGTGTTAATTGTTTTAAAAATCCCATGAGTCTTTAAGTATTACTTTATTACTTGTCCAAATATGTTTCGTTGTGATATCTATATATTTTGCTAGGGGTTCTGTTTTGGACCCTCCTGCAGTAACTATAGGTCTTAAGGGTGGGTCCATCACATTTTTATGGACTTTCGGGATTCCGAACATAGTGGCCATCTTAGGTTTTGTAACTGTTAGAAACCTGTGTAATTCAGGTTTCAACACTTTTTCTAACACCAAATCATTCAGCATGTTGTCTATTCGAAAATATGCCACATTTACCTCATTTCTAGATACTACTGAATATTTAGTTTCATCTCTTAATATCATATTCATCTTTCCCTCATAAATTATATTGTCCATAATGACACCCCCTTATCAGGTTTCATTACTCTGATCGTGTCCTCATTAATTAATTCTGTTAATGCTTCTTTTTCATCTTTATTTAAGTTACTATCGCAAATTTTCCTATTATAATTTTTATGTTCAGATCTAATACCTTCTTCCAGAATTCTTTCAAAATTTCGTAACTGAGGTAACAAAGGTGGATTAAAAGTAGATTTCTTTTCAATTTATTACCTCTAATGTCACTAATGTAACCATTACTACTTGCCAGGACACTCAAATTTATTCTACATGAACAACTTGGTGTCCAGAATTGTGGTGGCGGTGTCTCCCTTTGAACTAGGAATAAATTTAAAACCTTTACTAAGTAATTTGAAATGGTTAACCTTAACCTCAAAATTACCATAATTATAAATTGAAAAGTCCTTATATGTATGAGTAACCTTATTAACAACATTAATATCGCTTACTTCATTTCTATCTAAAATCAAACTGTTTGAAGAGAGGGTGTTAATCAATACCTCCCTCCCCTTCTCCCCCCCCTCCTGTAAAAATTTTCCTTATAATTATGAGGCTTGTATACTTCTTCTGTTTCCCTTACTAAGGGAGGAAACTCTTGGTCATAGGTAAAATTATCCTGAAAGTCTAAGTGACTAAAAATGGGTTTGTTCCACTTCCTATTATTAGCAAAATTATTCACATTCTTTTAGACAAATTAGGTTCTGGATAGTTAGTTCCATTTTCATATTCATTAATGTCCCTATGTAGTTTTCCTATTTTACGTTGCATAACCACATTACATTTCTCGTCAATTTCATGCCTAATATTATAATATTGTTGTTTCTCTTCCTTTATGCTAAATATTAGGTCGTTTTAATAGCATCATCCAATTCATCAATGTCCTTAGTCAGGCTCTTAATACTTCTATCATTCTCTTCCATTATTAATTTAATGACATCTAAACCACATTGATTAAAAACCTTAAGCAAGTTTTTATGAAAAATAGAACCACTAATGACATTGTTTGGATATTTACAGATACGCAAACCTTTAGGAACAATTTCCTTTTAAGCATTCAGATAAATATGCATTTTCTATATGTAGCGTTTTAAATCTAGTCATAAGGCTTTTAAGCTTGTCAATTTTGACCACATAAGTCTCTCCTTCTTGTCTGTCCACACCAATGTGTGAATCAAAACCAAAGTCAATATTCTTGTTTAACCAGTCTCTAATACTGACATGGTTAGAACAAACAGTACCTTTGCTTAGATCCGTGCGAGCTGGTTTCTTCCGTTGAGCTCCTACAGCTGTTCCTCGACGCTCATCAGTCTCTACAATCCCTTCCGATTCCACCCCTAGGATGTTTGGAGTAAGTAAAGGATTGAAATTGGTTGCTGAACCCTCGGAAAAGTCGCCGGCGTCGTCATCATCTTCGCCCATAAGCTGCCTCTTCCGTTTACTTCGACCGTTATGCTGCCATACTTCCTCAAACTCAGGTCCACCGCAACCAACCTTGGATTGACTCCCTACCATCCTGTGGCAAAGGGGAGTGAGTAGATCTATGAGCTCGGTCAACTGTCCAATCAGCTTCCTTGATTGGCCGAGCTCCTCCGAAGCTTCCGAACTCATTGCTATCCTTTTCTCTTCTTTTGAAAGTTTCCCTTAGCCCAAAGACCTCACGAACTGGATAAAAGACAACAGAAAGCACTTGAAAGCACCAACAAACACCAAACAAGTGCTACGAGCCAAAGGAAACTGCAACCACGAGTCCACTTCAAATCTTTTAATAGCAGCTCCACGAACCATCCACATAAACGCAATTACACAGAGTAAATAGCCAGCGTTTTCATCCAAACACTTGGACTTCATCAGACAATATGTTCCCATTTAATTAATCTATTTATACTAAATTGATAACCCTCCAACCAATGTAAAACCCCCAAACACATTCAAAATAAACCTATGAACCAACAAGCCTCATTGAATATTAATGTTGAATTAAAACATAAACTATGAAATACATATGCATAACATTTAAAATGTCTAAATGCATTAAAAACCTATAACATTATAAATATATATAAAAACAGTACATAAATACATGAATTAAATTAATTACTATATTTCAACCCTTATAAAATAAAGTGCTTGTGCTTACTAGCATATTTAAACATAATGAAACATCTCCCTCTACTGTCAAGATCCAATATTGCACATAACATTCCAAAAATACAATGAATACCAATTCCTTTATACAAAAATAAATTTAAAAACTAACTAACTAGTATTCATTCAGCTGTCCAGGTATTGTGGCAGTTAACTTGCAGCTAGTGCTACAACATTTATTCTGTAAACATGAGTTTAACTTAGGGCAAATGACAGATAACATATGTTGTCCATAGTCCAGCACTACCACTGTGGTATGGTTTGTAACTGTGTATTGCCATATCATGTATGTGCAACAGAAGGACACGTCATTTCTCGTGTTTTGGATGCATGATGACCCACATTGGCATGATGCAGTGTTGTGTGCCATGTACTGGCAATACTGATAACATGTAGGATCATATACAGGTATATCATAGCTATATTCAGTCCTTATTTTCTGACTGCATCAAACAGCAATGTAGCATTAATCTATACACCTAATTTATTTGGTAACAGTACATTATGCCATGTTTGCTGTATCTTAAATTTCCACAGCCATTATTTATTTACATAAGTTTTCACCTTCCACAAATAATTGTACACATTAACTGATTGTACATGTCTCTGCACATAGTCGGATCCATGGTGACACACAAATGTACCTTTGACATGTGCGCATTCACTGACTTACCGCTGATGTGCTGTAATGATGTTCACAGGAGTCTCCTCTACTCAGGAATGAGCAGGATGGGTGGCATACACCTGTATTTGTCTGTTCAACATTTGCATGACAGTATATGTATATGTGTTTTAAATTCTTAGCTTGTTTACCTATACATGTTGATGTTACATGACTGCACATTCCTGTGCATGTGTGTTTTATACATCGCCATTTCCGTGGACATCAGAAATAATTCTGCCCATATGACATACATTTGACATACACTTCATTTGGTTAAATGTATTTGTGCTTAGCTTCTACAGCACCCTGCGTGCTGTGCACATGCATTTGCAGTGTGCCAACTTACCTTGTCCTGCGTTTCCCTGATATAGTCCCAGGTTGTCCACCTCATTTCCACCTTCATATTTCTGTATTATATTTTGCATATGTTTGCCTTTGTTGCAGTTATTGATCATTGCCATGAATTTTGTTGTTGACACGGTGAACATGTGCCAAATGTATGGCCATTTTATGATGTGTGATATCTGCACACAAGTCACTTGCTACTGCTTGCAGTACATCCTTGTTCTTGTCATACTTGTGTGTTAACCAGTGTACATTGTTGAAATGCATGTGCACAACCGGATATATTTATTAAGCTGTAGTGTTATATTTCTGTATATATTCTTACATGTCATTGATATGTGTATGTGTATTGACCTTGATTTCATGTACATTCCTTTTAGGCCACTGACAGTCATACATACACATCTATATCTGTGTGTTGCCTTTGACATGGCATATGTGTGGGTAACATGTATACATTCCATTATATGTGTGTTTGGGTTGTGTACACATACTTGTGTGTTTACCAGACATTTTGGTGCTTTGTTGCAGTACTGCTGTTTGGCACTGTGCTTGATTGTTTGCCCTTGACATGTCTGGTCATAGGTTTGGTTCTGTCCTCTGCTGGAGTTATCCAGAATTGTTAGACCTGCATTTGCTCTTCTGTGATGCTGCTTGGCTTACCTTGGCTGATGGACTAATTGGAGATGTGTAGATTTATCCAATGTGTGCTGTGATCCTACTTTATTACCCTGGAACACACATCTACCATTGTTATTACACATCCAGGTTGTAACATGATAGTGCATAGTAGATATATTTTTCTGCATGACTAGTATGGACTCTGTTTGACAACTTTCCATTGCCCATGTTGTGCAGTGTGCATTCTGTGTAACTTACCTGTCCTTATTGTTTTTTCCCACTTTGTCTGTCATGTGTTGTGATATTTGTTCTATGGGTATACCTGTTGTGATGACCTTCTCATACTCTTTCCATATCTTTACCTTTCCTTCTATTCTTAAAAAAATAATAAACGGGGCCTATTCCCACCAAAAAAATAACAAATGCCAATGCCCCACTGACTTTACCTCAGATTTTCCTATTCCAACATTCCTCTTGTTTGTCCCTCTTCTTCACCCATACCCCACATCTGCTTTTCTAGCTCCCACTTTCCTTGGGTGTGTGCATTACCTGTGTACCCCTAAAAGTTCTAAACCCATTGTTAGCTAATGTTAGCTTTGGTGATGTGGCCATGATTGCCCTTCACCTTTATTCAATTTTTATTATAAATTTTACAGATTCTGTCAAAATCTGTAAGTGCAAGCTTAGTTGCAGACAGGCCTATTTTTTTAGTACATGACTTACAGACATATCCATAGTCATCTCTGAGCTTACTGCACAAATTGCTAAACACATGTATTACAAAGGGTATGGTGCTTTAAAGTAAGTATATTCTGCTAATAAATGAATTACGGAAATATCCATAGTTTTCTGTAACATTTTTGGACAGATTTCTGAAAATATGTATTATGATTGACATAGAAAGCAAGTAAATATAACTAGAAAAAAGTCAGGGACAGTTTTTAAATGCTGCTATAATTTAGTTAAAAAAGTTAATTACAGACTGACTCCGAGCTTACTGCACAAATTGCTAAACACGTGTATTACAAAGGGTATGGTGCTTTAAAGTAAGTATATTCTGCTAATAAATGAATTATGGACATTTTCTTGGGTGGCAAAAGCCAGGGTACCTTTTCGGCTGGGCTTGTATAGGCCCCAGGGCCGATAGCCTAGTACCTACCTATGAACCTATGAACTTATGAACCTATGAACTGGTATCTGTAAATTTCAGCGACCAGCATGAAAATATGAGGAAAAGATATTGATGGAGAGCTGAAAGTGAAGGAACATCCCTTGTGAAATGGATAACAATGCTTACACACTTCTGAAAGAGCTGCTATCCTCTAGTCTTGTACTACAGAACCGGGTCTGTCTTTTTTCCTGTTCTGGAGTGTAATCATAGTGCACTACAACGCGTTTCAGTCTTTATTATAAAAAATGTTTAACCGCAGACAACTTAGTGCAGTTTTCTGTTAGCATGGTAGCACTATATAACACATTACCTTGCTGGGATTATTTTTTCATCTGTACTAAGTTGTAGAAGTATAAAACTGAAGCCCATGCAATATAAACCTTTTTTTTTAACCAGCTGCATGAAACAGAGAGTTGCATGGCAGCATAAAACCAATATCAATGAGTTGGTTGAGCTACTCCTTTTCTTTTTTGCTCTTTTCTGGCATGCAGTAATCTTGTTTTCTTCTATAGAGCCATCTTGCCTTTGAATCCAGTGTACTACATATTTATTTGTTTCAGTTTGCTAAGTAGGTGGGTGGACCTATCCAAAGATCCTTTTCAGCCATGACCTGAGCCAAAAGTAAATTAATATATACATAATAAACAGACATTGAAACAGTGTAGACTACTTTCAAATATGTCTTTGTAAAAAACAATAAAAATATAAGTTACAGCTGTTACAAATGTGGGGTAAAGTTATTAGTAGTCTGTACAGATTTACACTTTAAATACAACGTAATGAAGGCAGAAGTAAATATTTTTCTCATCTTAGTGTAATGCAGTGCATCTTTTTAGCTGCACAAAGAAGAGCGGCAAGTAACATTAAAAAAACTGAGTCCAATGTTCTACAAATATGTTTTTCTTTCTTCAAAGTGCAGCATGGTATGGTGACATAAAACTTAATCAAGTGTTTGCTATGCAAGCCAACATTTGGAATTGATCAATGCTTGCTATCTTTTGAATATGTCTGTTCTTCAGTCCAAACGTTTGCTGGAACTGAGGTTACAAAAGAGAGGTCATGAATATGTGGCAATACAGAGGTAAGGAGCAAAATATTTTTCACATGGTTTCTAAAAAATCAGTGTCCATAGTTGCAGAGCTTTTGAATGAGGTTCACAACTACATTGACTTACACTGTACAAAAGTGGAAAAGAAGGTATCATATTTGTCTGTTTTAACTGCAGTCGCAAATAACATTAAACTATCAACAACAAAACACTGTGGCCACATCAAATGTAATAAGATATGATAAAGAGCATAAGGGGGTGAATGAATAAATAAATAAATAATGTTCAGCATCAAAACCTACAGTGTAAACCATGGCTCCTGGTGATTGTCACTGTTGAAGTGACACCCCAACTGTATGTGCAAAAATGGGAAAAGGGGTGTGGATGGATGGATAGATGAATAATGCAGAAAAAGGGGAGTTGATGGATAGATGGATGAATAATGCAGAAAAAGGGGTGTGGATGGATGGATAGATGAATAATGCAGAAAAAGGGGTGTGGATGGATGGATAGATGAATAATGCAAGAATAATCACAGAAATACCTTATATAATAAAAGGTCTCAGAGATATCTGATAGCGCTCCAAGGAAGGCTTAGATCTCAGCTATTCCACATATATTGGCCTCACAGCTTCCACAATTACCTACAAAATGTATCTTAAAGACGGGTCTAGGACTATTGAACGAAAGTTCAATAGTCCGAATCCAAAATACCGCAACACACTTTAACGAAAGCGCTTTCACCGAAAGCACTTTCATTAAAGTCCTTCCAAAAAAAAAAAAAAAAAAACACTAAATCTTCTTTTATGCAGGGGGGTAAGCCCCCCTGCATCCCCACTCCGAGGTCACACTACAGTGGGGAAAAGGGAATTCTCATTTAACCGCACCGTAGTGTGACCGGCACAACCAACATACATAACTGAAAGTGCTGCTTCGGTGAACAGCACTTTTGGTTATGTATGTCCGGTGATTTCTGCTTTGGCAGAAAGTGCCGTCGAGGATCTGTATGGATCCCCTTAAAGACATACTTGAGTAATTTTGTCATAACAGCTATAAGTACTCTCCCTGAAGGACAGACCTAATCTGCCTTGAGGCAGTAGTTGCCATCTGTTACCCCACAATATGTTAGGTTTATGCATTGTCAGTAAAAGAACTGAACAGAAGACACTAAGATATTTAGGGGGGGGGATAAATGTCAGATGTTGAGGCATGACTGCATGGATAAACTACAGCATGCATCCCTACTTTTAAACAAAAAATTGTACGATTTTTAACCTGAACTTGTAATTTAGTCATAGGTCTAAGCAGTATATGAGTGAGATACCTGCCTCTCCTTTTAACTTTACTGAAGCAGATCTAAAACTGCAGGAAACTATACTTAGCACAAGCTGTGACTTGTTGGAAATACAGAAGCAACCCAGTCATAAGTTCTATAAACGCTTTAAAGCATAAACAGTGGTAATCTGTCAGTAATTTATGACAGTAAAAAAAATCTGTTTTCTTTGTGCCAACAATGTAATTCGTTAAGTAAAGTACATCCATTTGTTTCAAATCTGATGATATCCAATATTGAATACAAAGAAAACTAAGCATTATGTTCAATTTCTGGTTTAACAAAAACTGACAGAGATTAGCTTGGACCTGGGGTTATCCCCAGATATAGTTATAGACTAGATAATGTAGTAATACTGATGTTGATAGTATCTATACACTCACAAAGTTTAGGATGACTGCATGAGCTTACTGATGTTTGATAACCCTATGGTAACCCTGACCTTAAACCCAACTGTACACCTTATCTTAGAAAATACTTTTCTGTAATATTACCGTTACCCAAGACCCAAGACACTCAGACACATAATACAGACATCAGCATGTACAACACTTAATCTATTCCCTTCCTAGTCCTTACTCTAACCAACAAACAGTCTCACACACACACACACACACACACACACACACACACACACACACACACACACACACACACACACACACACACACACACCAATAATGCTGAAATGTTTGGTGCATCCAAAAGCTTTGACATTAAAATCCCAAATCCACACTTCTCCACATACTTTAACTTCATTCAAAATCTCCATTACTCAACAAAGTTGCATTTAACCATTTCCCCATGCATTAAACTCATTTGGTGAAGTGAATATTTGACCACATGAAGGCAACCCATATCTGTCTGTCCCTCTATATGACATACTCATATAAAGATAAGTGAAAGTGCACTGCATTTAACAATTCACAGTCAAATCTGTAATAAATGTATAATACGAGCTGTGTTGATTGAAATCATTCATCCAGCTGATACAGAAATGTACAGGCGCAGTCAAACATGGTTCTGTGTTTGTATAAATCTCAAAGCAGATTGGAACAAAGGTGATAACTTTTAGAGGTGCCAAAAATAAACTATGTTACAATACTGTGCCATCTAATAAACCAGGACAACTTTTGCTAGTAGATATGGACTAAACATATGACAGGAAACTGGATTCACAATGTCTGTCTATGTCCAAGAAGGTGCTGTTTGAAAATTACTTGAAAAGTAAGCACTGAACTGTGCCATAGTAACAGTCCAATTTGTGTAAAAGCACTTATAGTACACATTATAGAGCTAAAGCTTGTGGTATTTAACCATGCTGTGTATATACTAGGGAATATGGTAATGACCAATGTAAAACACCTGTTGAGGCACTGTTGTAAGGATGGCCTGTGGCCTAACAGGCAGAGATATTTGATTCTTTTAAACAGATATTTGTATGACTGAGAGTGGAGACTCTTGGGAATACTATGACCTTAAGAAGTTGTGAAGTTACCTCTGAGTTCCAGAAGCTGTGGATTTACCTATGGAGTACCAGGAATTTACCTATGCATTTGCTAGGAGTCTTAAGTTGTGAATATAGTTGAAAGTCATAGGAAATATTCTAAGCTACAGTATAAAGGAGTTACGTGGACTGTTATTTTTGAGAGACTTTGCTTGGCAAAAATTAAAAGTTATAAAAGTGTCAACCTTTGTAGCTGTAAAATACACCAAGTTTATAGCTATGATATGCAAAACATCCCAAGTATCTGTGCTAAATTACATAATTAAAATTAATATTAAAATATCTGTGGGTCATATTCTATGTATGTATTTCAGAAGATACCTTTGTGCTGTGAAGTTGTCCTTATATATATATATATATATATATATATATATATATATATATATATATATATATATAGGGTCTATATTATATATTCGAAGTTTCAAAACTTCAAACCTCATGTGTTCGACAACATATGAGCGAAGTTTGAAACATCGAAAATATAAGCAGACCTGAGTGTTGCCACTGAGATTCTTGACATAGCTATAGAATGCTTTGTGGTTGAATCAGTGGCAATTTTGTTTTCGTAACTAGCTTTGGAGGATTTTATGAGGAATCTCAGCTTCTTACTTTGGTTGATCAGGGAGTTCCTCCAATCATGGGATTTTACTCTTTTTTGCAACAGTTTCTTTCTTCTGTTGTAGAGTTTGTTTATGGCATGGGACAACGGGATTGGCTTCCTTTTTTTGGAGGATAGCATCTTGGTTCTGTTAAGGATAGCACGTTGTTTTCTTAATCTGCTAGGCATCATAGATAGAAAAAAAATAATAGATAGACAGATAGATAGATAAGTAAATAGGGAGATCGCACTTCAGTGCAGAAAAGGGGATTTTTCCCATTCTGTACCGTACAGAGCCATTGTTTTTCACCTTTGAACTTTTTAACGTTCGATCATATGGTGTCGACCATATGACATTCGAAGTTTAAAAAGTTTGAGTAATTAATAGGGACCCTATATATACATAGAGAGAGAGGAAATATTTTGCCTCTCTATTGCTTGTGACATGTTTTCTGATATTCAGAAAATGTTTAAAGGTTATGTATCTCATCAGTTTGGAAGTTGTATGATGTTATAAATATGACAGCAATGAAATGTATTAGAAAAATCACACTGGCTATAATGTGACTTTGTTCAGTATACGATATGGTTCCACAAACAGTATAGTCTGTAGTGCTTGCCATGTAAGTCCTTGAATGGAGTTTAGCCTTCTGTCTGTACCTATACACCATAGTCTCTCTGTTAGTCTACTTATTTACTTATCTATCTGTCTATCTATTATTTTTTTCTATCTATGATGCCTAGCAGAATAAGAAAACAAATACTGACAGTGTCATTGTTAAATCTGACATTGCAGATGGAGGGCTTCCTCACTCATGGAAGGTCCATTAATTCCTTGTAAAGCCCACCTTGGATGACACTATTGTGCTTAAGAAATGGTGACTGTAGCACTTGTAAAATAATTTGACAGTGTTAGAAATCATTTATTTCTTAAATTGTTTAAGTTTTGGAAAAAACTGTCCTTCATAAAGCACAGGTTAATTGAAAATGTGAGTGCCTCTCACCTGAAATAGTTACTCTGTGTGCAAATGATCTAAAAATGTAAGTTTTAGAAATTATAAAATGTTACTGGGAAACAGCATTTTTAACATGTTAGAGAATGATAAAAATGTTCTTTCTAGAAGCTTATGTGGGAGAACCACAGTAGCAAACATGCTGCCATTGGATTCAAAGACGAAGGGAACAGCAGGTAGACAAGGAATTAAAGGTGAACAAAGCTAAATGAGGTAGTGGGGTAGGGAAAACTAAATTTATGTAGAGGTAAGATCATAACAATGTACTCTAGAAAGTACATCAGAGGTGCAGCTACAATCACAGAGACACTTCACTCATCTCTTTGTTTCAGTTTGCCCAAGATTTGAGAATTTTCTTAAATGATGTTATATGTGTTCTGCTTCACTGGTGAAATAACTTTTGTGCTCATAGTTGGTTACTAGGCATAAAGTCCTGGAGACTTTGAGGAGCCTAGCCCAAAATCCAGGTTGCCCCAAAGCACTGTCCGGTTAAGAGACTTGCCCATGGTCAAACAGAAGGCAAATGAAGACTGAGGGAATTTAACTCTGTACTTCAGGAAGTAGCTAGTTTATAGCTCATAGCCTAAATCCCCTGCAGTAATGTAATATTTTTGAAAGGCTAAGTAAACTCAATTTATAGATCATTTGAAAATACTTGGTAAGTTAAAATGACTGACATTTGTGATGACAGGAATACATGATGATCTTACATTTAAAGACTTCTTATGGGAGACTCAAAACTATACATCCAAGCCTAAATTATTTCCTAGTGAAAATAGAAGGTATTCTTCAAGATGCCTAAAATACAATTTATTTATTTTTATTTTTATTTTACATTTGTTGACCGGGATAGTCCAACTGGATGCATGTCCATTTTCAGCGGAGGCCCGGGGAGAAAAGCTCCAAGGGTAAGCAGATACAGCATTACATAATACCAGCATTACATATTACAAACAGACTATTTACAGAGATTACATAAGTAAGCAAGTTAAACAATTTCCACAGGTTAGAGTTAATCCTGAGTGCAAGTCAGGATTAAATTAAATTACACAGTAAACTGGTTAACAGATTTTTACACATTCTAGAGAGAGTTAGCCAGGCTTGATACATTGACATAGCCAGTTAAGTGACAAATGTTGTTTGAGTCTAGTTTTAAATTGACCTAAGGTGGAAAGTAAGGTAATATCAGCTGGAAGAGAGTTCCAGGATCTACTTACAGAGTTTGCAAAGAGAGAGTTACCGGCTGTATTATTAATTTTGCTAGTCTGAATTAGTAGTTTGTTAGAGGATCGAAGCGGTCTAGGATTGTTATAGGGGGTGATAATATTTTTAAGTGCAGGAGTATTGTCCAGATTATAGAGGATTTTATAGGCCATAATAAGTTGGTTATACTGGATTAGGCTGGGTAGTTCAAGCCACCCAAGCTGATTTAGATTGATGCAATGATGTGTCCTAAAAGGCAGACCAGTGGCAAACCTGGCAATGTGGTTGTAGCAAATTGAGAGTTTGTTAAGGACAGTCTTGTTTAAATTCGAGAGTAGAGGGGATGCATACAGAAGGGTTGAAAGAAGGTGAGAGTGAGCTATGGAAATTTTAGCTGGAGGGGTTAGGAAGGCTATTATTCTGTAAAGTGACCCTAGTTTTTTATTGATGGTTTTGATAGTTTGGTTAACATGTAGGTCGAATTTTAGATTATTGTTTATGATGACACCTAATAGTTTTATATATGCAAAGTGTTACATTTCACTGGATCAGTATAACACAACAGATTAGTACTTGAAATCTCAAACTAAGAAATACTGATTTTGCAACCTTGATTCTACAACAAATAAAAAAGCAGGGGCATCAGGGAAGAAGTAATGCATAAGGTTGCACAACGCCCCTCACATTTGAATATTTTCAAATAATGTTTGTCATAAATATAATGGGAGGCTGTGGTGGTACAGTGGTTAGCATTGCCACCTCACAGCAAAAGGTTCTCCAGTTCAATTCTCTGCTGGGCTGCCTTCTGTGCAGAGTCTGCATGTCCTCCTTGCATTTGTGTGGGTTTCTTCCACGTACTCTGGTTTCCTCCCACATCCCAAAGACATGTTGCAGGTGGATTGGACACTCAAAATTTGCCATGAGTGTGTGCCTTCTGTGGAAGGTTGGGTGCTGGACTGGCAATTTAACATGGTAAAACTCCACTGCCAATCATTCTGCAGACCGTTGTTCCACTGTGGTGACCCCTAACAAGAAAAGCCAAAAGGAGAAGAAGCTTGTCATAAATATAATGGTTATAATATTTGAGAAGACTATTAGGATGTTAACCTGAAAGTGAATGGATGGGAAATGAAGAGCAGATACAAAAAAAAAAAAACTGAAATGCATTTTGCCTCATGCCATGTGTTCACAAAGTGTGACATCTTGTATACAGCATTACTAAGTGTGGAGTAGGCCCTCACAAACTTACAGCTTCAGACCTATAAGGCCCTTAGTTCAGGCCTAGTGCTACCTACCTGCAAGGGTACACAAGAATGCATATACCATTTGCATCCTATTGATCAATAATCAATACAAATACTATCCAGTATCAGATGTGTAGAACAGAACATGTGTTGTAAGTTTAAGAAGCATTTCAAAGTGAGGGCACATCCATATAAATAGAGAGCACGTGCAGGCAGCAGTGCCATTTTGCGAGAACAGCCAGAGTGTTAACATGTATGAGTGCAGTAGTCAGTCTGTTTATAAGTTTATTTAAGTCTAAGTTACTAAGCCTTAATCCTGATGTGTTTGTATATAATAAAGCTGCTTGAACTGAACCCACAACTGTTCATCTGTTTTATCCTGACCGGACAAGTGACATGATGTCAGAACCAGGATGGGAAGTGCGACTTTTTCAAGCCATGAGGTGCAGAGTTAATAGTGAAGGTATATTGAGCAGCTTGGGTAATACAGTGCTCAAACAATTAAAAAAGGCCAGAAACAAACTACAGGTAACCAAAACTTGTATAAATGATTTATTTCATAAAGAAAATGATACAAAGCATTTGCAAGGCACAAAATACATTATTAAGCAAACGAGTTACACAAAATGCATAATTAATCAAATGGAAGGCACGAAATACATTGTTGATTAGACAAAATATTTGAAACCATGATATTTGATAGAATTATCAGAAATACTTATGAATATGTTCAGAATTGCTTCCAATTTGCATGATGAGCATGTTAAAGTAAAACGAGCATGTTTAGAGTAAAATGAGCACAAGAAAAGTATAGTGACCATGATAAAAGGTCAAATGGGCATAACAAGTGCAATGAAAGGGCAAAATAAGCAAAAAAAGCAAGGAGGCTACATATTTTTTAATAAATTACCATTTTTTTATATGAGCTAGTATTTCACATTGACCAAAGCTATTCAGAGCATAACTAGAGTTGTTCAAAGTACCTCAGAGTGTGCCAAGTGTTTGCAGTGTGTGTGCTTTATTACAGTACAATTATTTTGAAGAGTTTAATGTGTGTAAAGTACAGTTTATTCGCAAAGTGCAGTCAGAATACAGTCATTTCAAAAAGTTTCTTGTGCTGTGTACATTTTATTTCCAAAGTGCAGTCATTTCAAAGTGTTTCTTACACTGTACAGAGTTATTTCACAAAGTACAGCCATTTTGAGAAGGTTCTTTTGCTGTGTACAGTTTATTTGCAAATTGCAGTCATTTTGAAGGGTTTCTTACACTGATAAGGAGTAGTGTCAAGAAGTACAGTTTTTTAAAAGTGTTCTTGTGCCATTGAAACATGTTACAAAGTGCAGTTATTTTGAAGAGTCTTTTGTGCTGTAATTGAGCATAAATTTCTGTCATGTGTGTGTGTGTGAATTTTAAGGGGTCTATATTACTGTGTGTTGACATGGCAGATATATTTTGCAGACCCGGTCCACTTGTGTTTGATCTTAATATTGCAGAGAACTGGGGAGTATTTGAGCAGAAATACAATATTTTCATACAAGCAGCTTTTTCTGATAAAGATGCACATATAAGGGCATTTATTTTGCTTAATTTAGCAGGGTCAGAAGCCATTGAAAGAGAGTGTTTATTTGTGTATGCACCAGTGGTATATGCAAGAGAAGGGGAAAACCACCATATTGTTGTACAAGCTGAATCAAGGGAGGACCATGTGTGCTTGAAATGTAAATTTAGAGAAATGTGTAACCCCCAGACAAATGTTACATTGGAGAGGCACCTATTTTATACAAGAGATCAAAAGCCAGGAGAAACTTTTGCAGCTTATATTACTGACTTGAGAAACAAAGCTATAATGTGCAGGTCTGGTGATTTGAAAGATGAGTTTATCAAAGACAGGCTTGTGTGTGGTGTTAATAATGCTGCTGGGAGAAAGATTTTGCTTTGAGACAGTGATTTAATGTTGAGCAAAGCCATAGAGATTTGTCAGATACATGAGCTTACATAAAGGCACACAAATATACTTGCAAGTGATAAGAGCATGGTTTCAACAGCCTCTAGAGCAAATGTAGACAACATGCAGCATGTGGCTAACAGAAATAGGCCCAAGCACATGGCAGCATTCCTGCAGGATTTCCAGGGAGAAACCGTAACTTTCCAGCAAGTTCTAAGACCAGATCAGTAAAATGGACATGTTCAGTGCAGCACAGGAGTGAGTCAGCAAAATCCAAGTAAAGTCTTATTGTTAACTGTCATAATTGTGGTGTCAATCATGAATCTAAAAGAGGAAATTACTTAGCATTTAGTTAGCAATGCCACAAGTGTAAAAAATAAAACCACTTTCAAAAGTTTTGTAAATCAAGCAAGTCATTCATTTATTAAGAAAGGTGACTCAGAAAAGCAAGTTGATTGTATAGAAAGCTGCAACTCCACTTTTTATGTGGATGGTGTGTCAGTGGTTGGTGAAAAGTTTAATGCAGTAGATTTGTTGGCAAAAAATGAAGTGTTTTGCACTGTCCTTATTAATGTTAAATCCATGGAGCTCAAAGTAGACACTGGTTCAAAGTGCAATGTTATGTCATCAGAGATATTTGCTACAGTAAGAGCTGATGAACAATTTAATTTGGCCAATTGTGTGAAGCTTGTTGCTTATGGACGTGAAGAGATTAAAAACCAAAGACTCTGTAGTGTTTTCATGCTATTCAGCAGGGAACAGTTGCAGCTTGCAATTTTATGTATTCAAAAGACCTGTTCAGCCATTATTAGGCCTCAGAGACAGTTTAAGAATAAAACTGCTTTCTTTTACCAAAGAAGTCTATCATGTAAGCACATGTCCTAGTTCCAATTTCACTGAAGCTATTTTCTCAAAGTATGCTGATGTTTTCAAAGACAAGCTAGGCAAACTTCCAGTTGTGTACTCCATGAAATTAGACCCAGAGGTCAGTCCAGTGGTCAGACTAGTGAGAGGAGTTCTGAGAGCTAAGCAGGATAAAGTCAAAGTCCAGTTAGATAAAATGGTGCAACAAGGTGTGATTTGTCCAGTCACAGAACCAACTGAATGGGTATCTTCCATGGTAGTTGCTCATAAGAAAATCTTAGATGAAATCAGAATATGTATTGACCCAAGAGACTTAAACAAATCATTAAAGAGACCCCACCATCCTATGCATACTGTTGAGGAAGACGTTACCCTCATGCCAAATGCCGCTTTTTTTCTGTCTTAAATGCAAAGAGCTCATTTTGGCAAGTAATGCTTTCAGTATCCCATTTGGTAGATACATAATTCTCAGAATGCCTTTTGGAATAAATTCTGCCAGTGAAGTCTTTCAGCATGCATTGGAGCAAATTTTTTTCAGGCTATCTGTGTGCTATAATAGTGGATGATTTACTAGTTGGAGGCAATGGTGAAGCAGAGCACTACAGAAACCTCAGGAAAGATCTGGAAAGAGTGCATAAAGTGAATTTAAAGCTCAGTCCTCTGAAATGTAAATTCAGGCTATCAGACGTTACTTATGAGGGTCATTTATTTACCAGTACAGGCTTAAGACCAGACCCTTCCAAACAAACAGCCATTCTTGAGATGCCAGGTCCAGACAATGTCCAAGCCTTACAGCATTTTCTTGGCATGGTTAACTATTTGGGCAAGTGTATACCAAACTTCAGTGAATTATCAGCACCCATAAGAGAGCTGACATGTAAAAATGTTGCCTGGTCATGGTTGGAACAACACCAGAGAGCATTTGTTGACCTTAAGCCAAAATTTGCCAGCCCACCTATGTTAAGATACTATGATATCCACAAGCCAGTAATTCTTTCCTATGATGCTTCAAAGTTCGGTCTTGGTGCAGTTATTCTTCAAGAGGGCAGACCACTAGCCTATGCATTTAGAACTTTTACCCAAACTGACATGCAGTATGCTCAGATTAAGAAGGAACTTTTGGCAATTGTGACCGCATGTTCGAAATTCCATGATTATATTTATGGCCAAGCTATCCAGCTTGAGACTGACCATAACTCCTAGTTACTATTTTAAAGAAGCCTATGAATATAGCTCCAGTGAGACAACAAAGAATGATGCTCAGATTACAAAAGTAGAACTTCAAAAGTGTCTATACAAAAGGCACATTTCTTTATCTGGCTGATACCTTATCCATATCACCCAGAAATGCCACAGAAAAGCTTGATGCAGAGAATTTTGACTTCAATGTCATGGAGGTGCATAATTTTTCTACCACAAGACCAGATAAGCTAAGAGATAATACAAAGACTGATACAATTTTGCAAAAGCTCAACCACTTCATCATTGTTGGATGCTGTCAAAGCAATCCTGTGTACCAATAGAAGTGTCACCTTATTTTCCTTACAGAGATGAGATGTTGATGGAAGATGGTATCACTTTCAAAGGTCCTAAAGTTGTTGTTCCTACTTCCTTGCAACATGAGTACATCCAGATTTTGCACCGTGGCCTCTCAGGGTCCGAAGCTACCAAAAGAAGGGCAAAAGGACTAGTGTTTTGGGCTTCTCTGTCGAAAGACATTGATAAAGTACTTTCATATTGTTCAGTATGCAATAGTACTAAACCGCATTTGCAAAAAGAGCCACTTCAGCTAAGCCATATTACTGAACTACCTTGGTCAACAGTAGCCACTGACATATTTGAGTGGAACAGTCAGCATTACTTAGTGTTGACAGACTTATTCAAACTGGTTTGAGATCGATTTGCTACCTAACCTAACATCCATTACTGTCATTACCAAGTTAAAACATCATTTTTCAGTCCATGGTAGTCCACACAAAGTTATTTCTGACAATGCTGTCCAGTTTACCAGTCAGCTATTTTGGAAATTTGGGATTTTATCCATATTACTAGCAGGCCTGGCTGACCATGCAGTACAAAGTGCAAAGCAATTACTAGAGAGGTCAAAGCATGACAATACCAATGTTTTCTTGAATTTACTTAATCTTAGAAATATACCCCATGACAATTTACTTGGCTCGCCTGCTCAGAGACTTTTGTCTAGGCAAACCAGAATAACTTGCCTGTCAGTTCCAGTTTGCTGGTGCCTAATACTAAAAACACCAGAGCAAGCAAAGCCCAACTATTTAAAAAGCATTCCTTTCAGAAGTCCAGTTATGATAAAATAAGCAGATTTCTTCATCCATTAAAAGAAGGAGAGATAGTGAGGATGCAAATGGCAAAAGGTTTTGATCGAATTGGTCACGTGAGAGGTATATGTGCCGAACCAAGATCCTACTTAGTGGAATCTGAGGGTGTAGAATACAGAAGGAATTGCAGGCATCTTCGTCTGGTATCTGAATCGATATTGCAGCATCGTACCTGTGATATAGACTCTAGATCTGAGAGCAATCCAGACGATGTTCCTGTTGAAGGAAATGTCTCAGTACCTATTCCCATTCCTGACAATGTCTCAGATGTCCTTGAAGCTGAACATTCATTAAAGATAGTCCCTGTTGCTAAAGCCAGTCCTAGTTTTTATGTCACATGATCAGGTCATATTTCTAGACCTAGTGTAAAATACACAGCAACCTGGACATGATTGTTTTATTTGTATTTAGTTCTGTATAATTGCATGTCAAAGGATCATTTCTGTACAATAGCATGTCAATGAATGTTGTCATTTCCAGTATATGACTTATTTCTCAAAGAGGGAGGGATGTAGAACAGAGCATGTGTTGTAACTTTAAGAAGCATTTCAAAGTGAGGGCACATGCATATAAATAGAGAGCGCGTGCAGGCAGCAGTGCCAGTCTGAGAGAACAGCCAGAGTGTTAACATGTATGAGTGCAGTAGTCAACCTGTTTATAAGCTTATTTAAGTTTAAGTTACTAAGCCTCAATCCTGATGTGTTTGTATATAATAAAGCTGCTTGAACCAAACCCACAACTGTTCATCTGTTTAATCCTGACCAGATGAGTGACAAGATCTTCCTGTATGTGCTGTCATGTGTGGGCTCTGCTGTTCCACACTGTTGCTTATATTAACCATTTCCAGTGGTGTAGGCTGAGTGTATCCAATTTGACAGGTTAGCCAACAAGTTTTAATAATGTAATGTCAAGAATTGAAACCATGAGGATGAGACTAGGATAGCAGCACTTTTCTTCTGCTCTGCTTGTTTCCTATCTTTCCTGTAACTAGTCTAGTCCAGATATAGATTTGCTGTATCCAGAACTGTTTGTAAGCTTCTGAACCCCCCAAGCCTTTATGTGTTGGAGGGAAGCCTTCTAGCTTATCAGTGGGAGTGGTAAGCACTAGGTAGCCTGTCTACCACAAGAGTGGTTTCTGGCCCAGAAAATGTAGTTTATTGGCCGTTTGGGCAGTTTTTCCATCTCTTTCAACTTTTTGGTTTAAAAGCCCGCATTTGCACTTGTTTCCCACCTTTCCTGTAACTAGTCTAGTCCAGATACAGATTTGCTGTATCCAGGACTGTTAGTAAGCTTCTGAGCCCCCCAAGCATTTCTGTGTTGGAGGGAAGCATTCTAGCTTCTCAGTGGGAGCAGTAAGCACCAGGTAGCCTATCTACCACAAGATCCAGGTACAGATTCTTAGTTTTAGCACTTGAATTTGCTTGTTCATGCTCAGCACTTGTTCAGAACTTGTTGTTAGCACTAAATAAGCTACAAATTACTACAGCACTCAACCTTCCTCTTTACCTAGATGAAAACATTTTTTGTACTTGCTATCCTCACTTGCTTAGAGAAAAACAGCTCTTATACTCACTTTCCTCACTTGCCTAGAGGAAAGTAGTTTTTTATTCAGGCATGTCCAAGGATCAGCTCCCAGTGTTCTCTCCTGTCTATCTGATGAATCTGGGCATCTTGGGGCAATGTAGAAATTGCCTCATGTACACAGACAACCCTTTCCTCCTACCACTCAACACCACAAACTGTGAGAGATGCACTTATCTAGCCAAACTGGAGGTAAAGCTCTCTTCAACCAAGACTGAACTTGACAGTTAAGAGGCGAAGGTAAACACTTGCACCACACAACACTCATCACATTGTCCCACTAAACCTACACCACCAAAATCCACAAATAGAAACACAAAAACATTTGCGGAGGCTCTCAAGAATAAACTGCTCAAGCAACACAGACCTCCGAAGCAGAAACACAAGCAACCTCCACCCCCCAATACAACCCAAATGACACATAGCCCAGACTCAGTGTGCCAATAAACCACAGCCCATAAGGCAAAACAACGTACCCAACACACTAGTCATAGGTGACTCTGTAGTCAGGCACACTGATGTTCCACTCACCAGGCTAAACAAGGAGAAGGTTACTGTCAGCTGCCTGTCGGGTGCCAGGATCCGCCACATAACACACGCACTCAGGTCACTCCACAACAGGTACAAATATGACTCTGTCATTGTCCAAGATGGTGTGAACAACCTAAGATGTACCTCTCTGGACTACATGAAAAGAGACATGGAAGAGCTCTTTGATCTTGTAGCCCAGGCAGGTATGAGCCTAGCCCTGAGTAGCATCCTGCCATCACCCAGAATGATACCGCAGTACAAGGACAAAATGATTGACTTCAACAATTGGCTAAGCTTCTGCTTTCATTCTAAGGGCATCCAGTATCTGTCTGCTTGGGATGACATGATGAGATTAATCCTGTACCTGTACCTGTGCCTGCAGATACATTTTGGAGGGACCTTACATCAACTTAGAGCATTATCATAAAATTATAAGTACTGATGGAAGATATAATTGTCTGACAATATTGTATACGTTGCTTTATGTTCAGGCTGTGCTGCTTATTATGTAGGTATGACTACAAGAAGCCTCAGCAAACGTATAAAGGAGCATTGTTATGCCATAAAGACTAAAGATATAAATAATGCCCTTTACAGGCACACAGTGAAATGTACATTATGCAAAAAATGTATGTTCTCGATTTTAGAACATGTTAAAAGTAATTTAAGGGGAGGTAGCATGAAAAATAAGGTGGAAAGAAAGGAAACTCTGTGGCAATTAAAGCTGAGAGCAGATGTTTCCCCAGGCCTTAATGATATGATAAATATTAAATGTTTTTTAGTCAACAGTAAATTGAAAGTATAAATAAATGATGTTTATATTGAAGTTATTGTTTTTTATTGTTTTTAAAATATTTTTAACTAAATAGATAATGAATGAATTAATCAATTATATAATTGAATTGTAATTGGTTGTTAATGAATGTATTAGTATAAATACTTGTGGTTTTGTAGATAATTTTATTCTGAAGAAGTCTATCGGACGAAAACGTTGAATAAACTATTTTTACGTTATGTCCTTGGCTTGTCTTTCTGGAGCACCAGTGTTGTTAGTTGTTTGGAGTTGGTTTCGCTGGTTTTGGGCTTTTCTTTGGAACTTTAGAGATTATTATAATAAAAGCAATCAAAATAATATATTAATAGATCCAGAAGAAATAATTAAAATATTTATCAAAAAATATAAAAACTAAACTATCTGATAACCAAATGAAATTAATTGACAAACCAATTTCTATGTCTGAACTTCAAACTCAAATCTCTAAACTGAAACCTAATAAAGCAGCAGGTAATGATGGGATTATATCTGAAACTTATAAGCTATTAAACAAAGAAGCCTTAGACATACTACACAAATTTTGTTCTATAGTCAAGGACCTAGCTAAACTTCCTCCTTCCTGGAAATATACCCTTATCTCCTCACTTTTAAAAACTGACAAAGTTCCTACTGAATGCTCTTCATACAGGCTGATTTCACTATTAAATGTAGACTATAAATTGTTTATGGCAATTCATGCTAATAGATTAAAATATATTCTACCATCTATGATTGACAAAGATCAAACTGACTTTATCTTAAACAGAAATGCTTATGATAATATTAAAAAATAATCACAATAACTGACTATGCAAATAAAACAAAAAACAACTTAACATTAATGAGTCTTGATATTAATAGTGCTTTTGACTCGGTAAACTGGAAATATCTTTTGCTGGTTTTAGAAGAATATAATTTCTCAAGTAACTTCACACATCTTATTATTAATATTATTATAATGATTGTTTTGCATATGTTAAAATAGGTACTTTTACTTCTGATTCTATACAAATTTTGAAAGGAACCAAACAAGGATGCCCTCTTTCACCTCTGCTTTTTACCCAGATTATGGAAACATTTGCTAATTTTCTCAGATGAAATATAGATATAAAAGGTATTAACATAAATCAGAATTTAAACTGTAAAATTCAACTGTTTGCTGATGACATCCTACAGACATTAAATAACAATGATAGTTCTCTATCTGCAATTTTCTTAGCAATGGATATAGTTCAAAGAAAATCTGGTTTAACAGTTAATGATGGCAAAACAAAATTCCTACCTATAAATACAAATAAGAATAGAATCAGAACTAAATTCGTTAAATATATTGTCAAAGAGAATAAACTGAATTATTTCAGAATAATTATAACCAATAACATTATAAGATATAATAAATCATAATTATACTAACAGTACATACAATATAAAGAATCTAATAGACAAATGCAATAAAATTTTCTTCACAATGGAAGAGATGTTATCTATAATCAAAATGATTATCTTGCCAAAAATCTTATATATTATAGAATCACTATCATTACCCCCCACAAAAAGTAGTATTAAAGAATTTAACAGTTTAATTTTGAGATTTCTCAGGTATCCCAATAAACCAGGCATTGCTTAAAACCATCATATGAGAGACTGGGAAGCAGGAGTGATAGGACTACCAGATCTAGAATTATATTCATTATCATCAATTATAAAAACAATATATCTTTGGATTAGTAACACACAGCTAGGTGGAAAGAGTTTTTTTAGGAAATCTTTTTATAAACTCTAAACATAATAGATATTATAATAATATCATATTAAATAGCAGTCTACATTGGTTATTAAAGGATTACCTTGCAGGAAAAAGTCACTAAACAAGTGACTACTATTTCATTTCTACTATATTAAACACTTTTAAAAAAATATATATAGAAAGCTGACATATAAAGCATGGATCTTCCTTATATTTTCTATGGCATATACCCAAAATAACATCTCCAACTCAAAGTTAGAAACAATGATCACATTTAAAGAGAAAAATCTGCTATATTGGTTTCAATTAATGAAAGATGAAAAGCTGCATTCTGTTGATTATATTAAGAACAAATATAATTTGATAAAGACATATGGCTAGATGTACAATCCTGCAGACAACATGTAGAAGGGGAAATTAAGTTAATGCAACCAAGGATAAGAGATCATATACCAAAATTAATTGAATATCTAATATTCTTAATGCAACAAAACACATTGCAACAGAGTCTCTTATCTAAGTTAGAGTTGTGAGGAGAGAAACAAAAAGTTACAATCACAATTATTGGAACTATTTTACCCATATTAATATTAGATCTCCGAGTGAAGAAGATAAAAACATAATTCTAATATCTTCTAAACATACAACTTCATCTCTTAGATGGGATCTCTTGGAAATTTTTGCTTAGATCTTTCTTCACACCAAATAAAATTGAATTGATGTTCAAACAAAAACATGTTTGTTGGAGATGTAAACAAGAATTTAAAGCAGATTGGCAACACATGTTTTTTTGACTGATTGTCTTAACACCTTATTGGAATAACAGTAATCTATTTTTACAAGCTTTTTTGTAGATAAATTTGTTTTATCTAAATCACTAATCCTTTTTAGCACACCTTTTCCTATATGTGTTTAAAAAAATGAAATATCACATTCTGTGGTGTGTACTATCTATAGCGAGGAAGGTTATAACTCAGATTTGGAAGAATGAATCTGCACCCTCCTTCAAAGAATTTATAAATATTGCAACTGAAGTCTGTCACCTGGAAATCATTACAATTAAGTCAAGAACAACCAGGATTACCTCTTGGTACAATGCATGGATAAAACTCAGAGATCTGCTTGACAAGCAAAAATAACTGCATTTTAGATTTAATGTAATGTATAATAACTTGAATGACTTGATGGTTAATGAAGACTCCTGTAAATATTTTTTTTTTCTTTTGCGTGTGAAGTTTAGTTGAATTTTTTTAATTTATTATGTTCACAAATCTCTGACTGCACATATTATTGTGATTATTTGTAAAATCTTAAAAAAAAGAATTGAAACCATGAGGTGCTAATGAGCTTTGTTCTGCAGTGTTGAGTTTAGATCCCTCAGTGTGTCTTTGCTTTACACAGAGTTCATAGGTCTGTGCAGCAAACAAGTAATTAGGCTTGGAAGGTTCACCTGGTTAACAAATTAATAAAAAATCAGATGAAGAGAAGATGTAGATTGGGAACAGAGCACTGTACTGAAATCTCAGAGGTAACCTCTGGAGCAAGTATGCACTGAGTGCCATGAGTGCAATGTGCCAGTGTTTTGAGTTCTGGATCCTGCATAGGTATATGGTTGACTGGGAAGTTGTATGAACAGAACAGTTTTCCAGGTAGCAGGTGAATCATTCTCATTAACTAGCACTACTGGATTCTGTAGTATGTAAAGCAAAGTTTACCTATTTGTGAGATAAACATGCCTACATATATTGATTAACAACATACCATGTGCATCTAACTGTTGGAATACATGGAAGACCCATTTCTAGAAATATGGTGTCTTCCTGTAACAACCAACAAAGGAAAGAGGTGAATACCTCCTAGAGAATGAGGGGTGGGACTTGATTCCATCTATCATTAGTGGCCTTGCTATCTAATAAAAGAGCTCTATTCCTCTGATTATGCATGCCCATTGGCTGTAGACAACAGGTCAGCCCCATGTATCAAATGACCACTGACTACAATGGCATCATTACAGTCCTCCCCATCCAAACAGGATCATTCCACATTCTTTTTCATTTGAAATGGAAGTAGTCATTTCATCCTCAAAGTTGTCACTCCACATGCCCTGGTGTGCCAGGCTATGCCATGCTCCATCTATGGGTACAGCGAATGTTATTAGCACTGTCTGTCCCAGGAATTAGCTAACTCATACTGGAGGTGCTATCAGCATTCCTCATGTGCATGTGACTGCAGAGGCTGCAGTATCTAGGCATACTAACAGAGTATGACAATGGCAGTGTCAGACACCTACCAGGATTAGTCATTAGCTGTCAGGAAATGCAATATGGTCAGTAAACACTTCCCTAGCATTTGCTACATCAGGAATGGGACTAGAGGAAGGGAATTTGGTGCACTGGGGAGCATGTCCATTTGACACCCTTGTGTAGAATTGTAAGAAGTATGATAGCTTACAAACTGTTATTAAGTGACTGTGATCACAATTGCTCTAGAGCTTGTAAATTGTCTCTCTATAAAAGTCATCTACTAGCTACATTTTAAAAAAAGAAGTTTGAAAGACCATTTATAAGTTGTCTAATATGCAGTCACAGTCATGATCATTTAATGACTGCTTGTAAGCTGTCAGCTTTGGTTTTAGGTTTGGTACCCCAAAATGTTCATGCTTAGGGAAGGTACCCCATTTGCTTCATGCTTCCTCTGTCATGTGGAGGACACTATACTGTACATACTGAAAGGTAATGGTACTTCCTGCAAGCTGTAATGCAGGTTTGCTTCATAATGACTGCACTTGCAACACTGAGTTTCACCCTTGGATTTACTAATCTTCCATGCAGGACTAGCTTAGTCCTGCACGGAAGCGACCGTATAGGAGCAGTACGGCAGCGTGCTATGCATATTAATGAGGTGCACTGCCCGAGCTACTAGGCTTACATGGAGCATGAAAGAATGCAGGGGGTGTGTCTGAGAGCAGAGCTCTCAGAATAAACATGCCTCCGCAATGTAGAACAGCAGAAAGGGGTATGCAATGAGCGAGACCACTCACAGGTGACCGCATATCCCCACCAACAGTCCCCCTTGTGTATAACAGGAACAGAATGTATAAATAAATTGAGGAAACCCTTTTTTATTAAACGTCGATTACAGCTGACCATAGGTGTGCAGATGTGTCCATTGCTTAGCTACGGTTAAAGCAGCTTAAGAGGATAACAAGGAAGATATATGCAAATGCAGCAGCATAGCAACAGTGTAGTGGGCAGAGCATTTGCTTTATGAGTAGGCATTCCAGGTTTGAGTCCCACTGCAGTACATTTCATTTTACATGACAAAGCACATTATGACCAATATTTTTGTTGCATACCCCACTAAATAACATATATTTATGAACTGGAGTACTGCTGTACATGCACATGTGATGTGTCAGTTTCATAATGAATAAGGCACTAGTAAGCATATTTAAGCACTAGTAAGCGACCTTAAGACTGTTTGCATGGTGGTAAACAATGCCTACACTGGCTAAGCAATTCTAAAGCTAACTCTCTGCAAGCAGATGTAACGGCAGGTTAGCAGTGCTTACCATCACGCAAACCTGCTTACAACTGCTCAAAAGTGCCTTAATCACTCTGTATCCAACAGCCCTTGTTCTGCTCATCAACAAAATAAACAGCCATGGAGGTCTCGAACCCAGGACCCTATACACCATAGTCACAGTAGTTATCCACCAAACCATCACAGAAGTACAGAAGAATGAGGTAGTAGCAAACAAATCCTCACCATAGTATAACCAAACTGAACCTGTGAAAGGCATCAGTATATAGTCACATGTGCCATAACCCACTACAGAACATAAATATGTGAATTGGAGTACAGCAGTAAGCCCAGAAGTGAGGTGTAATTGTAATAGAGTGTTGAAGTCCCTAATAAAACACAAGGACCCCACAGAGTGTACGTAGACATCAATCAGGGATACCAGGCATAAATATAAGGTGTAATGAATAATAACGCAATGCCAAAAAGGCATTATAATGAAATTCTAACATAAGCAATGCTAAGCATTCCACAGGCCAGCTTAAGAGGTGTGAGCAATGTGTAAATAAGCTAACTCATTGTGCCCAGTGGTATACCCCTTTAAACAATGCCAACCTTAGGTAAGCAGGTTTGCCCATAGCTTAGCCTTTTCAAAACCAACCAATTACAGAAAAGTGCAGGAAATCTGCCCTACTTAAACCCAATAGTCAGGAATACATATCATAACTGGTTCTAGCTTCCCCTTGCAGGCACTAAGGCAGTAAGGGCAGAAGGAGTGCGCATCCGGGCGCAGCATTGGTGCATCCAGGAGTATAAGCTCATGACAGGACTCCTAGTTAAAGACTATGCTCAGAGACTGCTGCAGGGCCAGTACCAGGGCTCCCAATACAAGGTGGAGGCCTGGGAACATCTCACCCATGACCTCACCAGTACCACTGGCATACCCCGAACTGGTGAGCAGGTCAGGTACCACTATGCCAACCTGAAGTGGTGGAAGGGGGATCTCTTGGAGGAGTGGCTCCAAGAGGCTAGAGTGTCAGGGGATGTTCCAGATGTGTGTAAGCATCACTCACCCCAGTATGTTTGCAATAATTGCCAGCTCAGTTATATCATGGATAGGTGTGGCTAAATATTCCTCTTATGTCCCCACAGCTGCAACGGAGCGGGCTGCGAACCAGGAGGCCCACATCAGCCGCCTGGCGAGGGTGTGACGTGAGGCAGGTCAGTAATACTCATGCATTTACTGTCATAGGAAATAAAAATATAAATAGTAGTAAATTAATTGCTAGAATAAAACCTGTATTGTTCAAGGCAAGTACTGCATACACTAGAGAATATGGCAGGAAGAGTCTCATATTGTTTTTATGTCAATAAAAGTGTAATATCCTGGCAAAACAGGTCTAACTGCTAGAATACATGTGTATATTCTGGTGTCATATGGTAATGTAGATTTGCAATCATGTAATAGTACTGTTGTATTAAGTACTGTTACCCACACCATGCACCATAAATTGAATGTGTAGGAATGCCTGTATATGTAATCCCCAGAGGCCAAAAAGTCAAAAAGACAGAAGACTCCATGTAGAGCTGGTCAAGTCTTTTAGTCAATAAAATCAGAAATAAAACCTTGTATAAGCGCTTTCAGGTGCTTTTTAGAATCTTTAATAAGAAGTAGTAAGACTAAACGCAACAACACCGCCAGACCTTGGCTTAATAAAGTGGATGGAATAACTGCCAACAATGTACAACAGGTGTCACCGTTTGAGGGCAAAGGCAGAACTAATATGGTACTTACATATAGCAGTGATGTAGTAACGTCTGTGACATAATTAAACATCATTGGCTGGTGTTACATACAGATCCGAAGCTAAAGGAGATATTAGATACTACACCAAAGTTTGTATTTAGGGAGAATAAGAATTTGAAGGACATGCTGTGTAAAGAACCCAAACATTATGTCAAGGGGAATTTACACACAAGGAAGATGGGTACATGTCCATGCTATCAATGTAAAGCATGTCGATATGTTCTGCAGGAACATATATTTACACATCCAAGGACGGGTAAACAATATATATATAAGGGATACGCGGATTGTAGGACCAAGAATTTAGTTTATATAGCTGTATGCCAGGATTGTGAATCATATTATGTGGGTAAGACCAACACAATGTTTAAAACAAGAATTTTCCAACATATGTCAGATATTAAGCATTTTAATGAGCATAATGCACTGGCCCAACATGTAAAAATGAACCTGAATCACAAATTTCTGTTTATGGCAATACAGACGATTACACCCAATGTTAGAAGAGGTGATTTATTCAATGATACGGAATGTGCAGAAACCAGATGGATTATAAGACATGGGGTGAACAAGCCACCAGTTATTAATGCTGTTGTACCTTTAAAACCCATCCTTAAGAAAAGGAGGGTAAAATATTGAAAGTTGATTAGTTGCTTTGTATTTTAAAAATGGCCTTTTGTAATGTTCTTTGTTATCTGATGAAGGGCATGTAGCCTGAAAGCGCTTATACAAGGATTTATTTCTGATTTTATTGAATAAAAGACTTGACCAGCTCTATTTGGAGTCCTCTGCCTTTTTGACTTTTTGGATTTTGTATATGGTAGGCTGAGTGACTTTGGTGCAATAGACTTTTTGTTTAATCCCCAGAGGCCATTTAATACAAGTGAGAGACACATAGACAGTAAACAGGGAAAATGCAGACAACCAAAACTGAATAGCACATGCAACTGAGATGTGAACTGTTGTTTTTTTAGTACACACAGCCACGGTTTGAATCCTGTCAGTCGTAGTAGTCTGCATACAGAATCATACCCCACAACTGTACAGATATGTCCAGAATGTCTATTAAAGTGGCTCATATCTATTGCCTATCAACCTGTCCCACTGGGAAATCAGTGGGATGATCCCAGATGTATAGGCAGCAAACAGGAAATACAACTGATTGACACACATCTATGACAACAAACCTGGCACACTAGCAACTCCCCAATACCTTAAGTGACCAAGAAGCCACATATGTCCCATTTACACCCCAACCTGTTAAGCTGTGGTCAGAGTGTGTACAGTAACAGAGTGAGATATATGTGCATAATAGTAATGTTGACCCTGGTACTGTGTGTGGGAACATTCAAGTAGTGCTAATAAACATTCCTCCCACAGGTCTGTCAGATACCAACACTGTGCCCAGAAATACAAGAATGATA
>NC_056731.1:1101632480-1101682480 GCF_019279795.1 Protopterus annectens
GTGTACTATTACAGAGTTATATGCCATGTCATATAGCTGATCAGACACTGACATCCATATAAACAGAGTAATGCAACTGTGAAACAGTTATACTAATACAGTAGTCTGGAAAGGTCCACAACTGTTGCTGTCCAGGCCAAGCCCTTCACATCATACAATAGTAAAGACAGACTGGGCCACAGGATACCACACAATCAGCAGTAAGTGATGCAGGTGTATAGTCCAGCAGCCTCTATCTACATCTGTACACAATCACTAGGTGGTAAAGACTTCAGTTGACCAAATGGGATGTAACTGTTACATAACAAGGCATAACTGACACCATCACAGGCACATTGGCAAACAGAACAGTCTGTATGGCAGGAGGCAGTAGTAATGTCAAGATAGGTGAAATGTATGGTACTGTACATCCAGATACCTTAAGGCAGCTCACCCCTGATACCCTCACATTTTGTAACTGCCTAGGTTATGTGTAGTGCATCCCACCCCTTAGACTCAATAATGCACACTCCACAAGGGGGGATCTACCTTGGATCCCAGGAACTACCGCCCCATCAGTCTGATGAGCCTTATCTGCAAGGCCATGGAACGTATTATCATGGAACTTATAAACAAAGACATTAGTAACCTTCAAACACTGGACCCCACACAGTTTGGGTTCATGAAGGGCCAATCTTGTCTCCTGAACTTGATTGACTTCTTCAAATCAGTCTCCAGAGCCATGGACAAGGGTAAGGTGGTCTACACAGCCTATCTGGACATTGCCAAGGCCTTCAACACCATCCCCTACTCTGAAATCATAGATAAACTTACTAAGCTGGGAATTAATTCCTATGTCACTCAATGGGTTGCCAACTGGCTTACTGACAGAACCCACACTGTAAAAGTAGCCAACTTCAAATCCAGCTCCAGACAAGTGACAAGTGGAGTACCTCAGGGTTCAGTCCTGGGACTGCTCTTGTTTGGCATCTACTTCTCTGAAGTACAACCCAACACTAAGGGACTCTGGCTAACAAAGTTCACAGATGACTGCAAACTGGGAGCCATTATTGAATCCCCAAATTATGTTGATATTCTACAAAAGGACCTTACAGAAACAGATGCTTGGTGCCATAGCCATGGGCTCAAGCTCAGTGCCAAGAAATGTATAGTTACCCCCTTTGGGAAAAAACATGTACCTGTGAATTACCACATAGGTGGCAGTACACTAAACACCGAAAGTGTGATAAGAGACTTAGGGACACAGGTGGACAGTGGTCTCAACTTTGATAACCACATCACCACAACAGTCAGGAAATCCTTCTATGTGGCACACCTCATCACTAAGGGCTTTTCATCCAGAAAAAAGGAGGTCATTGTCCCACTGTACTAACCCCTCATTAGACCCATAATAGAATACAATGCCCCGTTTGGTATGTACCTCTCAAGACATCTGCAACAAGTGGAAAGGCTGCAGAAATAACCTCACTAAAAGAATCACAGGCCTAAAGCAGATGCCCTATGCTGATCATCTAAAAAAACTCCACCTATATTCTGTCACATACCATCTACTCAGCGGCGATCTCTGCTTAATATACAAGGCCATGTCAAACCCTGAGCTGTTGGACATGCTACACTTAAAGAAATCCCAATCCCTCAGAGACACATGCTCCATATATCTAAACCTTGTCATCACAATGAACAAAACATGCTGAAGGGATAGGTTCCTGACCCAGAGACTCCCCAGACTCTGGAATAGACTGCCCATACATGTCAAGCAGAGTGCCTCTTTGGTCCTCTTCAAAAGGAACTTTGATGATTGGATGGGAGATAGGAAATTCACCCCAGGGATCATGTCAGTTGCCCTGCTGGACAGGGGTCCAGGAAAGTAAATACTGTGGGAAGAAATAGCCAGGGAATTGTTATGGCTAGGCTTGTATAGACCCTAGGGCTGATAGCCTAGTACCAACCTATGAACCTATACAGGGAAATATACCAATGTTACATACACTGGCCTCTGGAGTGCATATGGGCACACATGTATTATGTAGGTGAAGCCCACACATATATGGCCCCAGCCCTACCATATATGTGGGGGATACAACAGCAGTGGACTGCTGGCAGGAATGTCAGCGTGGTATACGTATATGTGCATATGTATCACTATCTGTATATGTGTAGACATATAATGCTCTGCATATGTATATATATATGGGTGTGTATATGCATATCTATGTACAGATACATGCCCATCTATATATGTTGATATGTACATGTGTAATTATCTATATAGATATCTGAAAAATCATATGTACATATATATTCACCATATGTCCTGACTATGGGGTGTAGCCCTACCTCAGCCCCTATAGTCCCAACTTTGTAGTGCAAGGGGATGTAAGGTATGAATAGCAGGTATATTAGTAGACTATTGCTACTGTAATAGGGATTGTCTTCACAGACATGGTGTGTGTGGGAGGTCACATCTGCTTTTCACATGTGCGCCATTGGCTACTGACAGACATCCTAAGGACATCATAGTACAGTACCGCTGCAAGCACATAATGCTCCTGTGGACTACAGCAGAGATAATGGCCAATAGATGTGGACATTCTAACACACTCTGTACAGTCTAGAGGTATACACAGAACCCTTTAATGCAGAACATGTGGACCAAGCCTGATAATATGGATGCTAACAGCCATGTAGATGGGTATAACACATAACGACTGGTATACATTCGCCCCCATAGATTATACATTCACACACCCCTGTCTGTCCTGACACATAATAACTGCTGGTACAGAGATGCCATGGCCACATACTACCCACTAGATATTGGCATGCATCTGCACAGTATCCCACCACTCTGTCTGACATACATGACTGTTAAGGGAGACCCGGCAGCAGTACATCTGGCAAGTATCTGGACAGGACATCTCACTGGGTAAGTCAACTAAGCTGCTAGGCATGTAACAAAGCACTGTGCAGGCTTACAGGCAGACTGGCTCAACACTGGCCTACATCTCCTATGGGGGAATGCACATGTACCTGCATATATAGCAGGCTCTATGGGCATGTCACAGCACAGGGTAAGCTACACCTGTGTGAAAGCCCATAACCACAACCAATATGAACACAGCCACAGCCACATATGGTAAGCTAGCATAATATTACAGTATATGGACTATCTGTTCAACACCATCCTCATATGTGCCACTCACACACTAACTCTACATATACTGGGCCACTACACAATGTGGTGTGATGCCTGTCTGTGGTATGGGAAATGTGTGTGTATGGCCCTACAAACATGTAAGCCAGTATGGTAACATACAGAGGAGCAGCATGTAACATCAGATAGGACGGGACTTAGAACGTTGACATCTATCACAGTCTGTACACAGGCCACGGTACATATTAACAATACACACAGTGTCAACATTCACCCTAAGTACACAGACCTCAATACTGTACAAACAACCGCAGAATGTCCAGGTTATGTCATCAAATATAACCCCTACTGTACATAACATGTGTAGCAGTCTGATATCTCACTGGCTTGTTATCAGATATGATGACACTAATTATGGTGTACAGCACATATGCACCTCTTAATGCATGACATATGTACAAAGGTTGACAGGGTTGTGGCTGGAAGCACATACACAGGACCAATATTGACATGTTGTTGTGATAACCTCATACATTTACTGTTGTAACAGGGTTTGTCGCAACATATGCCCTATGAGGGATATGAAGTCAGCAACTGTCACAGCTTTCACCATCTACAGACTGCAATCCTGCAGTTCACAGATACATGTTCTGTGGGTAACACTTGAAACCAAAGGCACCACACACTGCCCAGTCTGCAGATGACCCTACAGAAGGGAAGTCCTCATAAACATAGAACTGACATGGCAGGTATTAATACATGTAGGACAGCCATGTCCGCACACACCCTGTTAAACCAACGTTACTTCAAATGCAATATAACAGCACTTACAGTCTGTAGTCAGGTCAGGCACATCCCCCTCCTGTGTGTTGGCCTGTTTCCACAGTGTATGTTGTCAGAGATAAATCCCCAATCCATCTGAGATGCTGTTTGCCAAACAACAGATCAAGTTCCTGCTCACAGTGAATGAAAAGTCCCAACACCAACATAATGTTCCTAGGTATTGGAGTGTGTTTCCATGCAATTGGCTATGGGAATGTTACCACAGCTGTTCCACATGCAATCAGCTAGGGAAGTGCTGCAATTCGTGCAGAGGCCATCAGCTGATCATGAGCATCACTTAAAATACACATGTTGCTGCCTAAGCAAAACAGGTGTAGGTCTCCACATCCACCAGTGAGGGAGTGAGAGAGGCAGACAGAGGCAAAGAAATGTCTGGGAGGGGTGGGAGAGTAAAACTTAAGCATCTTTGTGTCACACACCTACCAGCACAGGGTATCAAACCCCTGATGACTATGTAGTGATATCACAGTTCTATGCAGTTATTGGATGCACCATATAGGTTATCTGTTGTGGAGCTCTCAGAACATATATATGATGGTGAATGACATCTGCAACAGGGATATGGTAGCTATACGGTAGGTGAAGTACACATGCCTGTCTGCATGAACAGGTGCCAGCGTCAGCATAGCCACACTCTCACAGGGATGCACACACATTGACACATGTGTCAGGGCCAGGATTACAACTCATCATTAGTGAGATTGCCCCAACACATTTCTGTGCAGGTATCACATGCACCACACAGGTCATACGGAGGTTATATGGGCAAAGGGTATGGGGAGGTGTCTGACATCAGACAGCATGCTTCAGTATGCCAATGGGGGTTGTAGTGAGTGTGGATGTGATCATACACATAATACAACACACACACAAACACACAGGGTGTCAGTACTGACATGCATGGGTGCATTTCTGCATGGGTATGTGGTGGTCGACTGTGCCAGGTGGCTATACAAGGCTAGGTGATTGGCATACCTTGGCATCAGGCCACATGACAATGGTCTGCATTGTGGCTCAGGGTTGTAGTTTCTGCATTTGCCCACACAGGTGGGTATTGTATCCACCATCCAGTCACCTGGGTGACTATTGCAGGTGGCCAGTGCTGTGCCATGTATGTGTTTTTTAGTCCATGATATGGACGGTGTCTGGGATGTGCACACCTCCCACATGCATGTACAGTGACATGCGGAACTGTACCTGGGGTGTCTGGCCCATGTTGTGTACACAGATTATCATCAGATGTGCCAGTCTTGGCCACCTGTGGCAAATACTGGTAATGGACAGCAGGTTTACCCTGCACCTACATTGATAGCATGCTAACATCATTCCCTGCTGTCAGTGGCATCTGTCCATACAGGGCATGTTTTCAGGCATGGTATGTTCTTTGTGGGTCACATGTGATGGTATCACAGGTGATGCAGGTGTCCAATGGGGAACATGGGAAGGTGCACTGTCTGCATGTACATGCCTCTTGGACAGATGGACAGGGTGCCTTGCCCTCTGTAGCCCACTGCAATCACTCCATAGTTACTATCAGTTACTATCAGTGGCCAATATGCAGTGTAATACCCACATATTGGCTGTTGCCTAGGCGTGTGTGTGTGTGTGTGTGTGTGTGTGTGTGTGTGTGTGTGTGTGTGTGCGTGTATGAGACACGGGTTAAAAGTGTGCTCTGGGTAATACTGGGGTTGCTAACTGTGATTGCCTGGCCTTGATGTCACATGTATGGGTATGGATTTGCACTCCTGCCTCTCGGCTATTTCACATCTGTTATCCCTGTACAGTGGACATTGTGATATATACTAGGGCCACCATATAAGAAATTTGCAAAACCCTCTCCATATTGGGCCCAGGTGTCATGCACTCACACCCACCTCCAGACAGGATACGAGTTACAAACACACACACACCTGTCCTGTCTGGGATTAGAACCCCTACCTAACTAGTTTATTATATTACACAGTTATAGTATTTGCCATGGAGATTATTGGAGTACTCCTTCCCCAAAGGTGTATATCACATTGGATGACAAAGTAGGACATTCAAATTGTAGTGAGTGTGGCTAGGCTAAAATGCATTGCTCCCTACACAGTGACACACACACAAAACATCCACAACTGACATGTGTGGATATAGAACCCCTAACAGAGGTCTATATCACACAGGATGCACCATGAGGATTACTGGATAACTCCTTCCCCAAAGGTGTATTTCACATTGGATGACATCAGCAGGATTGCCAAAGTAGGGCATTCGAATTGTATGGAGTGTGACAACCCAAAAAAGCATTGCTCTCTACACAGACAGACACACACACACAAACACACACTTGCCAAGTCTGGGATTAGAATTCCTACCTTATTTATCACACTACAACAGTACGCAGTTATGGCATGCCCTATGGAGATTACTGGGCTACAACCTTCCCAGAGGTGTATTTCTAGGTAGATGACATCAGCAGCCTTACCAAAGTAGATCATTTCAATTGTAGGGAGTGTGACCACTCTAAAAAGCATCGCTCTCTACACAGACAGAGACACACACAAACACACACACACACACACACACACAGTTGCCATGCCTGGGATTGAAACTCCTACCTAACTAGTTTATCACACTTTAGCAGTACACAGTTATGGGATGTGCCACGGAGATTACTGGGCTACAACTCTCCCAAAGGTGTATTTCACAGTGGATGACCTAAGCATGCTTGTCATAGTAGGGCTATGGGGAGGGCAGTGTGTGTGCATGGGCCATAACCCATTCATCTAGGGGTTGACACATCACATGCAGGCACAGACTGGGTCATATTTCACAGGTACATGTATACAGCTGCTAGATGACTACTCCCTTGTGCAGTCATGTTGCACAGCTAGCACGTGCACCACATAGTCTGCAAATGCTGACAGATACCGGTGGCTAGTATCTGCAGTGAGTGACATCTGACCCTCGTGTGGTTGTGGCCCTCTGGCTGTGTGCTGGGTGGGATAGCCCTGGATGTTTCCTTGTCACAGTCACCCTCTTTCACACATCTATGTACATCTACCTTTGGCTTATTATAGAGTGTTGTCCTTACATATATGCCTGTATTCCTATCCACTGTGTGTGCAAAGCGAGTGGTGCATACTGAGGAGTGTCTGCACTAACATCTGCGGCTGCCAGATATGTCTGGTCCACTGGTGTTTGCAGACATGGCCTTCATGTGTTTAAGCGTGTGAGCATCTCCAGTATAACCTTTCAGTATGTTGTTGACTTACATTGTCTTCATTTCTCTAAGTGTGTGGGCATGCCCAGTATGCCCGTCTGTATTGAATTTGTGGATCGAGTCCAGGTAGTTTGTACTGCAGTGCTGACCTTTGTGTTATGCACCTACAGGTAGCATGCTGTCTCTGCAGGGTATCCGTCGATCATTTTGCATTGACTGTTACTACTTTTCTGCATAGGATGGGGGGGCACACCTGACTATTTCTACATTTCTACACAGGATTGGGGGACACACACCTGACTGTTATTACATTACTACGTAGGATGGGGGGCACACCTGACTATTTCTACATTTCTACAGAAGATTGGGGGGGCACACCTGATTGTTATTACAGTACTACGTAGGATGGGGGGCACACCTGACTATTTCTTCATTTCTACACAGGACTGGGGGGGCACACCTGACTGTTATTACAGTACTATGTAGGATGGGGGGGCACGCCTGACTATTTCTTAATTTCTACACAGGACGCGGTAGTGGTGCTGCTGTAGCGTTGTCGCCTCACAGCAAGACGTTGTCCTGTTTGATTCTCAGCTAGCTCGTCTTCTGTGTGGAGGCATGCGTGAATGGGCATACCTTTGTTGAAGGTTGTGCATCAGAGTTGGTAATTCGGCACGTAAAAATCCACTACCAAACATTAGCAGACCGGAGTTCCGCTGTGGCGGCCCCTAACCGGGATAAGCCAAAAGACACAACATTGGGGGAGCACACCTGACTGTTATTACATTACTACATTGGATGGGGGGCACACCTGACTATTTCTGCATTTCTACACAGGATTGGGGGGCACACCTGACTGTTATTAGATTACTACGTAGGATGAGGGGGCACACCTGACTATTACTACATTTCTACACAGGATTGGGGGGCACACCTGACTGTTATTACATTACTATATAGGCTGGGGGGCACACCTGACACTTGTACACATTTTCTAGGACTGTACTGGTATGTCGGGTACTCCATTTCATTCTGTAGTCTTACCTATCATGCTAACTAGAGGCACACAAGTGTACTACAGATCTTAGCTTTTATTTACCTACATATTAGTTTCTGACTTCCTACCCTTCAGAACTAACATCCCACTGCCTGACCTGCTGTAGTCTGTCTGTGTAGGCCATGGGGGAGGTCACCCATATGCCTCATTCAGAGGCCATAGCACAGCTTTTGTTTGTTTTTGTCTACACCTGTCCTGCTGGTTGTAATTGTTGTTGAGTATGTGAACCCCCCTGACTGGCATGTATGAGTCACTTACCTTGTGGATGTCCCAGTATTGAGGGTGGTGCTGCAGGGCTGCCTATGTTGGATGCACATAGTACACTCCCTACACATAGTTAAGCACAGGTAGTGTAATGTTTGTCATCCCTTTTACTGTATGTGAGAGTCAGAGAGACAGTTGTTATTCCCTGGGTCCCTCCTGTGTCAGTGGATGTGCTATGTGTTGCCTCTTTGCCAAGGCCAGGGCATACTGGGCATGCCTCCGTCTGCCTACAGGGGCAGGCTCAGGTTGTTCCTCCTCTGAGTCATTCTGTGCCTGTGCGGGCCTTGGCAATGGTGGGGAGCTGTGTGGCCCTGCCCCATGCTGTTTCTGCTGCAGCTGTGTCCGAAGGATCATATTGTGTAGCATGGCACATACAAGGACAATTTGGGTACATGTAGCTGGTGAGTACTGCAAGGCTCCACCAGATGTGTCCAGGCACTGGAACCATGACTTGAGCATCCCAAACACACTCTCTACTATAATTCTGGTCTGTGCATGTGCCTCATTACGGAGATTTTGTTCAAGTGTGTGTGTGTGTGCATTTCTGATGGGTGTCATCAGCCATGGCTCCAGGGCGTATCCAGCATCCCCCACTAAGTAACCATCAGGGATGTCCCCATTGGCAAATCTCTGGTACAACTGTGTCAGATACCAGATGTTGGAATCATGATAGCTTCCAGGGCAGCCAGCACACACATTCATTATTATGCCCTGGGTATCACACATGACCTGGCAGTTGATGGAGGGGAAGCACTTGTCGTTGCTGTAGACCCTACCTGCTCACCGGGTGGCACTTTGATGCATATGTGCATGCAGTCTATAGCACCCACTATCTCAGGGTATTCTGCTATTTGGTGGAACAGTTGCATATTGCTGGCCAATGCCTCATGGGTGTTGGGGAATATACGTGCTCACTGACATGTGCTGACATAGCATCCAGGAACTGGTGGAGTACCCTGGATGCTGATGCCTATGAAATCCCCATCATATCCCCAGTTGGCCTTTGGAAGGTACCTGTAGCTAGTATTCGTAGGCCTACATATACCTTGGTATCCTCTGGGATGGGTTCCCCCTCTGTTAGTTCTGTGTGTCATGTGTGGCCGGCACAGCTCAATAATTTGCTGTAGGAGGCCCCTGTCCACCCTATAGCATTCCACTATCTCCAGCTCATGTAGCCCCTGGTAGGTTACTCTGGGTCTGTACACTCTTCTCCGTCTCCTCACTGTGGGTTGGTCGACAGCATTCACATCCTCACTACCCTCAGCCTCTTCCACAAGTTGTTGTATAATAGCTATTGCAGCCCCTATCATTTTGCTGTTGTGAGTGTTAAAAGTTCCCCGCTTGTTTACACTGGTGGTGTAGTGTGTGGGAAAAAACAGAGGGAAGGTGTTTGCATTGTTTATAGTAGTGTTCTGGGCTGGGCTGGTCTGCTGTCTGTGTAATTGGCTGATTCTGATACATTTCACCTGCCAGGTATGCTAGTTTTCCTTGGTTACCTTTCTTCTGCTGTTTTCCCTTCCCATTGCCTTCCTGTTTAAGCACGGGGGCATGCCGCACAAACAGACTGCACAAATGTGCACACTGCTCCTATTTCCTGTTTTAACTTTTTTTTTCTGCCATTAAAACCCTATGCACGGCGCGCACATCCATTTATGCATTGTAAAGAGTGCTAGGCAGGTTTAGACACACCCCCTAGCTTAGCTGTGCTAAGCTAGGAGCAAACCCGAGCCACAGGGCTCCAATCTGCTTACAGTATACCTGACACCCCCCCATGATGTCACCTAACTCCAAGGCTTGTACCAAGCTATTCCTACTCTTACACTGTTGGGACCTGATTCACATGCTGGGGAAAACTGGGATTCAGTATCCTTCCCCTCATTTGCATAGGATTGCCTGCTAATGCATAGTTACATGTCTCACACTAAGCCTCCCCCCTTAGCAACTACTATTCACTGGCCATGTTGTCTTCTGCCTGCCATTGACTTGCATGGCAGAATACTTATTTTAGTTAGAATGCTTAATTTAGGTTCATTTTGTTATTTTCCCTCCTATCCAGTTTGCTCGCCACTGCCCTACATTTAAACAGCCGAGATCGGCTAAAAAAATATATAAGTTGATTTTTGTATTTATTTTACTGTTTGCAATGCCAATGGCCTTATACTTGGCCATTGAGATGTCTCACACTGAGCCTCCCCCTTTAGCAACTACTATTCACTGGCCATGTTGTCTTCTGCCTGCCATTGACTTGCATGGCAGAATACTTATTTTAGTTAGAATGCTTAATTTAGGTTCATTTTGTTATTTTCCCTCCAATCCAGTTTGCTCGCCACTGCCCTATATTTAAACAGCCGAGATCGGCTAAAAAAATATATAAGTTGATTTTTGTATTTATTTTACTGTTTGCAATGCCAATGGCCTTATACTTGGCCATTGACATGCTTACTACATGATATGCAGCCTGTATTTGTAGCTGTCACAGCTCCGTTTTGGATTTTGCAGAAATGTACTCGGTTACTAACCGAGTACATTTCTACAGATAGCACTAGTCCTGCATGGCCGGTTGCAAGCTTCCTGGATTGCAAAATCACCTAATTTGCATAGATTTGTCCTGCAAATTGGGTGATTTGCATACAGGGGCTTAGTCCGTGCAGGATTAGTGCAGAAGCGCTCGTGCATGCCCCTGCAGGCTGTTCCTGGATCACACGGCAGACATATTGCCTGCTTGAGTTCCTGCACCACTTTTGCACACCATGCAAGCTATAGAGAATCCGGGGGTCAGTCTATGACTTCTACCACACTTATGGCATATATTATAGTTCCCACTACTGAGTCCTATCACGCTTGTGTTTCTTACACAGGATGCACCAGTAATGCACAGATAAATTCAATAATAAACGTCTTAGTAGAATTACAAAATGAATCATACACAGAATACACAATTGATAAGATATTCAATAGAAAAAAGATAGTACTTTGTTTTTGAAAGTTACTCTAGTCATAAAAGTATGTCTAGAATACATAAATTACAGAAGCTACTGTTCTTAACAAATATTTCACTTTTAACTACAGACTCGGTTTGGTCTCAAAGGTTATAAGCAATAATAATGTATTATTTAATTGCAACTGAAAATTGAAAGGGAAAAATGTGAATGTAATATGTTATCAACAAGTCGTCAAGTGATCATCTAAGCATAGGACATATCAAATATGTTTTCAAAAGAAAACATGGCAGAGTGTTATAAAGACAAGGAGTAGATATTCCTTATAAAGGTATACATATGACAATTCCTGCCTCAAAAGTTCCATGAAAACAGATGACTTACCTAGTAGTTTCCTACACAGATCCAAGGAAACTCTGAATCCTGTCAATCATGTTAAATGAAATGTAGCAGGTGGACATGTCCCTGACATATGGTGACAGGCTGTTGTTGACTCAATTCACAATGGGGGTCTGCTTCAGTGTCACACATTTTTATATCCATCACTCTGAGAAGTAAAATGGTGGATAGTGTCTTAGCTTGCCTAAGATGAAATGAGGGGCCTGTTTCTGTTAGAAATGGAAGAGTATGTATTAAAGAAGATATTGTCTTTTGAATCATCTTTCATATTTTGAAGACGTAACAACAGCACTTGATAAATGGCTGTCAGTGAAGACTGCTTATTCTGACCTTACTAAGACATTTAGTACCATCCTACATGAGGGAATAACTGACAAATTAATATCATTAAATGTTAATTTGTATATAATTCAATGAGCAAAATGCTGGTTAGTCAATAGAACACACAAGATGAACGTCAGGGCTGACCTATCTATTCAGTCAGGGGTGGCAAATCAAAGGCTACCTGTCTATACAGACAGAAGTTATCAGGGGTGTTCCAAGGCTTTGCAATGGGGATACTTCTTTTTGGACTATTGGACTCAGATGTAAAAGTTGGAAATCAGTTAATGGTTGGTAAATATGCTGATGATTTCCAAGTGGTAGCATAAGTGCTTAATTAAAGATGCTGAAGTTGTCCTGAATCATCTACAGTAAATACACACTTGGTTCAGTAATACTGATCTCACCCTTAATGTCATTTAATATTGCTTCATGAGACATGCCTAAAAGAATATAAATTATACCTGCAAAATAAATGGTTAAATCATGAAATCTGACACTTGTTCAGGAACTATCATTACATTCTGTTTCTCAAAGGTTACTTAGAAATGGCATCTGTCTGGTCTGTAATGCAATGTCTGATCCATTTCTTTTTGAAAGTTTATGCCAGAAATGTACCACTCGGAGAAAGAACATTAGACTGGGAAACCTAATATTTAAAATAAATATCAGTTATACAAAAAGTATCAGATACCTTACACAGAACCTTCGAAGATTATGGAATAGGATTTCTCCTAATATCTGAAGATACCTTCTTTCAGAAACAATCTCTATATGTATGGAGGAAACAGAAAATATCAACATTGGTTTATAGCAATCAATTAAGGCCAGTATGTTAAAAGCATTACAATAAAACCTATTAACCTGAGACCATGCCATACATATTAATGGAGGCCATTATATCATAAATGCTTTTGAACCAGAGACACCAGTTGCCATAAGGATTAGCTAAGGTCTTTGCCTCCCATGCACAAGGTACAAAGTTCGATTCTGACCTCCAACCAATGCCTGTTTGCGGCTTCCACATTCTCCCTGTGTCTCTATGGGGTTCCTCCCACCTCTGAAAAACATGCTGAGTGTTTCCATCTCAAACTCATCAATGAATGGAGTTGTGGGCAGCAGCACAGACTCTACATGGTGCCACATGGGGGAAGAGTTGCATAAACCAACTGCTTTGGGCATCTAATGCCCTCAAGATAGGAGAACATGGATCACAGACTGCATCCAGTTGACCAGCCTGGGTTACCTAGGATAGTGTTACCTAGGATAGCTCTGTTGAGTGAAAGCTGGATGTAAAACAAATCAACCTGCCAAACATGAACTGAGAATTGCTACATTTAATGTATGTTCACTGACAGGCCGCAGCTTGGAAGTGGATGACATGATGGTAATGAGGAGGCTGGACATCCTATGTATCCAAGATGGAAAGGCAGCCCAGGAAGGGCAGTGCAGCAAAGGTTACTTCTCAGGAGGAGAACAGACTAGAAATGGTGTGGGAATTGTGGTGGGAGATGACTGATATCATCAGAATTAGTGACAGACTCATGTTCAATCAGACTCCGGTGTATTGACAGGCCAGTATTGCCCCACAGCAGCCTTCTGTCTAGTAGCCAGCATATCAATGAAACCGGGTTGCCACAATCAGCTGCAAGCAGTGGTCAGAAAAGGCTGAAGATCTGGAAGTTGACTGGAGAAAAAGTACAACAGTTCAAGGAATTATTCAGGGCTCTAGTACCTCAAAAAGAGGAGGAAATAGGTGGAGTCAAAGAAGAATGGCAGCACCTCAAAACAGAATGTGTGAGGACTACAGAACAAATAAGTGGTCGAGTCAGGTATGGAAATAACGTACATAGGGAAAGCTGGTGGTGGAATGCAGAAGTCAAAGAAGTCATCATAGGGCAAGAAATGGGAGATAGGAAAGACCAAGTTGGCTAGGAAGGAATACTGGACGGCTAACAAAGAAGTTGCAATAGCAAAAAACAGGGCATTAGAGGCACTCTACCAGCTTCTGCAAAGTGACTCAGTAGGTGGCACAAAGAAACTATAATCAGACACGCTTCATAACGGATGCCAGAAACAACCTGCTCACCAGCCCACAGAATATCAAAGACAGATGGAAGGAGTACATCAGATACAGCTAGCACTAAGAAAAATGAAGTCAGGGAATGCAGCAGCCTCAGATGAGGTCACAGCTTATATGATAAAGATGCTGGTTGAGACAGGGGAAAATGGTTCCTGAAGCATATCCCAGATGCCTGTAGAATAAGCAGATTCATGCCAGTGTAAGCTTCTGGTGTCATTCTAAGGGGATCCAGTATCTGTCTGCCTGGGATGACATGATTGACAAACCATAATGCTTTGCCAGAGATGGCCTGCACCTGTCGCCCCTGTGATTCTGGATATTGGCTAAGGCTCTAGCCACCCCTATAGTGCCTTTTTAGGCAAGGTTCAAATGACAAATTCACCACTGTAACAGGTTCAAGCAAGAAAAATCCGAGGGTATTGATACTCAATGCTAGAAGTCTAAACCTCAAAATGCACTCACTCGAGGCACTCCTTAAAATGGAGAACATCGACATCTGTGCAGTGACAGAGACCTAGTTCAAGGCTCCAGAGAGTACCCCTGCATTACCAGGCTATAATTCATACCATACCCTTTGCCTACCTAACCTGGACTGAAACACTAAAGGTGGAGATATGTCCATATTCATTAAGGATATCCACACCTCCAGGCTAGTTGCTCAGCATAATGCATCCAAGATTATTCAAGTGCAACTAGCTCTGGGCAAGACCGCAATCCAAATTGTAGCTTGCTGCAGATCCCCCACCATGCCCCAGGATTCCCACTCCTCATTTCTTGATACACTGGAAAATATTAGGGTACAACCTAACACCCTAATAATGGGCGATTTCAACTACCCCACCATTAACTGGGAAAACTACTCATGTACCAACTCTTGTGCTCAACGTTTTCTGGAATTCATAAATTCCAATGCCTTGGATCAACTTATCCACACCCCCACCAGGGGCAGCAATATCCTAGACCTGGTTATTACCAACATGGACAACCGGTGCTCCACACCAGAGGTCAATTCCTTGTTGGTCAGATCCGGCCACAAGCTAATCACCCTAGACATCCACATCCCTCCCCCACCCACCATTAGGGAAACCACAGTAAAAAAATTCTCCAAAGTCAACTTCACGCTTCTTAAGACAGAAGTGGCAAACTTCACGACACCCATTCTGACTGACAATAGAGGTATGACTGCTGAATCCTACACAGATGCACTTTATAAGCACTTACACGAGTTCATGGATTGTGCAATCCCTAACAGAACCAAGATGCTATCATCCAAAAAAAGGAAGCCAAACTGTTGGTCCCCTGCCATAAACAAACTCTACAACAGAAGAAAAAAACTGTTGCAAAAAAGAGTAAAATCCCATGACTGGAGAAACTCCCTGGTCAGCCGCAGTAAGAAGCTGAGATCCCTCATAAAATCCTCCAAAGCTAGTTACGAAAACAAAATCGCCACTGACTCTAAAGACAACCACAAAGCATTCTATAGCTATGTCAGATCTGCTCTGAGTTACAGCACAATGGCACTAAATATACAGAACCAACTGATATTGCCAACATCCTGGCAGATAGGTTCAGTGCTAACTTTACCCCCCTGTCATCCCCTAAAGGGCCTATCTGTATACCAGAAGAATGCAATGTTCGTGTAATCATGGCTGCACAAGTAAAAAACACACTATCCAAGTCAAGAACACAGCATCCATGTGACCTGACAACATCTCAGGCTGTGTTCTACATGAACTACAGAACAAACTGGCACCCCACCTAAGTACCATGTTCAATCATAGCCTGACCTCAGGCTATGTGCCCACTGAATGGCGCACAGTGATGGTTATCCCACTTCACAAAGGGGGAGCTACCACAGACCCTGGAAACTACCACCCCATTAGCCTAACGAGCCTGGTCTGCAAGGCTATGGAACGTATCATCATGGAACTTATAAACAATGACATTGGTAATCTCCAAACTCAGGACCCCACCCAGTTCGGGTTTGTAAAAAGCAGAGCATGTCTCCTAAACCTGATAGACTTCTTTGAAGCAGTCACCAAAGCCGTAGATGAGGGTAAGGTGGTTCACACAGCGTATCTAGATCTCGCCAAGGATTCAACACCATCCCCCACTCTGGAATTATAGATAAACTCACTAAACTAGGTATAAATCCCTATGTCACAAGATGGGTTGCCAACTGACTCACTGACAGAACCCACACTGTGAAAGTAGCAGACTCCAAATCCAACTTCAGACCAGTGACAAGTGGAGTACCACAGGGTTCAGTCCTGGGTCCTGTCCTGTTTGGTATCTACTTCTCTGAAATACAGGCTAACACAGACGGTCTTTGGCTAACGAAGTTCACAGATGACTGCAAACTAGGAGCCATAATCAAAACTCCAAAAGATGTGGATATCCTACAAAAGGGTCTCACTGAGACAGATGCCTGGTATCAAAGCCATGGCCTCAAGCTCAATGCCAAAAAGTGCATTGTCATCCCTTTTGGTAAAAACTCTGTACCCATGAACTACCACATAGGCGGTAGTCTACTTAACACCGAAACTGTGATAAGAGACCTTGGGACACAAGTGGACAGTAGTCACTCTTTTGATAATCACATCACCACACTAGTCAGGAAATCCTTCTATGTGGCATACCTCATCACAAAAGGTTTCTCATCCAGGAAAAAAGAGGTCATTGTTCCCCTCTACTCATCACTCATTAGACCCATTATAGAGTACAATGCACCTTTTGGTATATACCTCACAAGACATCTACAACAACTGGAAAGGCCACAGAAATACCTCACAAAGAGGATTACTGGACTCAAACAGATGCCCTATGCAGACCGTCTCAAAAAACTGCAGCTTTACTCCGTCGCATATCTCCTGCTCAGAGGCGATCTCTGCCTAACACACAAAGCTATGTCAAACCCAGAGCTTTTAGACATGCTCCACTTAAAGAAATCCCAATCCCTACAAGCTACACACTCTAGGGACCTAAACCTTGTCACCACAATAAGCAGAACATGCTGGAGGGATAGATTCCTGTCCCAGAGACTTCCCATACTCTGGAACAAACTACCTATCTATATCAAACAAAGCTCCTCATTAACACTCTTTAAGAAAAATCTTGATGATTGGATGGGAGATAGGAACTTCACCCCAGGGATCACTTCTGTGGCTCTGCCCGACATCGGCGCAGGAAAATAATTTTCTTGGGTGGCGAAAGCCAGGGTACCTTTTGGCTAGGCTTATATAGGCCCTAGGGCCAATAGCCTAGTACCTATTTATGAACAAAGGAGATAGCCACAGCTGTGTACAGTACAGAGGCATCAAACTCCTGTCACACTGCATGAAAGTTCTGGAGAGGGTGATTGATAAAAGAAGTAGTAGAAAGAAAGTAGAAAGAAAGATGGGAGACGAGCAGTTTGAAGTCAGATCAGGGTGCAGCACAACTGACCCAATGTTTGCAGTGAGACAGATAGTTGAGAAGAAGCTAGAGATGAGGAAAGAATCCAAATGGGCAATCCTAGACTTGGAAAAAGCATAAGTCAGGTCCCAAGAAAGCTTATTTGGGCAGTACTGCGGTGGTTCAAAATCCCCAAAATATTGTTAGAGTTAGTGCAGGTTATGTACAAGGACTCAATGATTCAAGTACGAATAGTGATTGGTCTCACAGAGGGGTTCCCAGTGGGAGTGGTTGTGCACCAGGGATCAACTCTGAGCCCACTCTCTTCATACTGGTGGTGGACTACATTAGCAAACAGGCCGGAGGGGACAGATCAACAAATTTACTGTATGCAGATGAAATACAGGCAGACTCTGAGACAGAACTGCAGCAAATGATAGGGGAATGGAATACGAAACTTAAGGCACATGGGATGAACCTAAGTATAGATAAGACAGTGATAATGGCAGAAAATTGGGGAAATCAGAAGAAGCTGAGAATTCAGATAGAAGAGAAAATAGTGAAACGGGTTAATAGCTTCAAGTATCTGGGAGGGGTGGTTGAGAAGACAGGAAGTCTGAATGAAGAGGTCAAAGCTGGAATCAGAGGGGCTGCATCCAACTGGCGTTAGAGTGTCAGGTGTAGTGTATGATAGAAGAATGGCAAAGAAGCTGAAAAGTAAGGTGTGCATACTACTGTATGGTACAGAAACCTGGGCAGTAAAAGCAGAGCAGATGAGGAAGGCAGAGGGGATGGTTATGACGTGCCTGAGAAGGGTGGTAGGATGCACACTGTGGGACAGACAAAGAAATGAGGACATAAGAGAAGTCAAAGTAGTAGCTCAAATTGCAAAAAAGATCAAGGAGAACAGTGGCTCAGATGTGCAAAAAAGCAGAAGACAATTTAGTGAAGAAGAGCTGGGACTGACAGGAAGAAGGTAGGAGAAAATGAAGGTGGCCAGCAAAGAGGTGGATGGATTGTGTGAGAGAAGATCTGCAGCAGTCAGGCATGTGTCAAAGAAGGCAAGAGTGTGGCACTGAATCGAGCAAGATGGTGGCAGTTAACACGACACCCTGACCCCGTGTAGAAAATGGGAAGAAGGGATTTGATGATGTTTTTGAACCACCAAAAATGAATTTGTGTAAATCAACATAACTCAGCTTTAAAGCAAATTTTACTCAGGTTTATATAATACTTACATAACCAGTATGGCAGAGTACTCTGAGCACACCCCTTCAAATTGTTCCTGCATTTGTTAAACTGCACTATTCAAGGGAGCCATGAACAGGCCTAGACACGCACTTTGTGAATCCAAACTGTCTGTGTGCATATCAGATGATTAAAATTTGCACCACTGATGGCAGAGATTATAAAAGACACATACTTAGGTTCATAGGTTCATAGGTTCATACTAGGCTATCTGCCCAAGGGCATTTATAAGCCTAGCCCAGAGTTTTGTGGCTTTCGCCACCCCTTTAGTTTGAAGCAAACTATGCCCATTACTTTGCTGTACCTCTGTCAAGCAGTGACACTGAGGTAATCCCTGGGGTATATCTGCGATCTCCCATCCATTGGTCAAGATTTCTTTTGAACAAGGCCAGCGAGGTGCTCTGCCTCACATGTACCGGGATTTTGTTCCACAGCATAGGGAGTCTCTGGGTGATGAATCTGTCCCTCCAGCACATCCTATTAATAAACGTGTCAAGGTTTAAGTCTCCCGCCCTTGTAGGGCTTTGCAAATGACACTTCATAATTGGGACCATTTTATGAGCACTGTAACTTGCTTTACTTTACCTAGCTTGGCATTGTGGTTTATATTTGGCTAGTATGCATAAGCGGAGAAATAAAGCCTTCCATCTGCCTTGTGACATGGAACTATTTCAGGCCCCATTTGTTAAACCTGTGGGTGTACCTAGCTGAATAGACAATATGTTGGAGTGATGTAATATTTAGCAAAGCACTGGCTGAAACCTGATAGTGGTCTCTGGTATTTATTAAAGTGGGGAGCAGGAGCAGTGTGGATGGTACAACCTGCACTGAGGAAATGATATGCATTACAAATGAGTGGCTTCATTTTTCTTGCCTATGCAGTGCCTAACAATTTAACTATAGCAAACTGCTATAACGTATTAGTCCATCGGCATTATGATAAGTGACTTAAAAACAGACATGCTGATATATAACTGTTAATGCTACGCATAGGACATGTAAAATTTGAATTCAGAAATGTTCCACAGCAATATCTAAACATTATTAAAAAATATCTGAATATTATAAAACAAAACAGTATGACTTACTACTGTACTAAGATTAGACATGTTGCAAAATGTTACTAACATGAATTAACAAAACAACAAAGCAGTACCAAATTACCATTCGGTGTGATTACATGCCTACATAAGAATTAAATAGGAAAATAAATGAAAAAAAATTAAAAGAATTAAAAAAGAAAAACTTAAAATATTAAAAAAATGGAAAGTGTTTAGAAAGGGTCCTAGAATGTTCATTGAAAGAGGTGTGTCTTAAAGCATCTTTTAAAACAGTAGATATTATCACACTCATGAAGCAGCTATGGTAGAGAATCCTACAGGCCTAGTTCATAAAAAGAAAAAAGAACTTAAGGCAGTCTGAATTTCACATAATGGAAAATCTGTGAATATCGGTAAGGCACCAACAGCTATTTTATGTAACTGGGACACCCGTCATTAGTGGCTTTGATCACCATCATAAAGAATTTAAGAATGTAAAACAAAAACAATGTTTTTTTATTACTAGGCAAAACCTCACTTCTATCTCTAGACCACTAAAATCCACAATCATAGGTTCATAGGCAAGTACTAGGCTAGTTGCTCTTGCGAGCCATTTTAAGCCTAGCCAGTTTCCCTTTTGTGCTCAAATTAACTTATCCCATGTGATTGGCCTTACCCATTCCATGGTCAGTAATAATATATTACCCCTAATGAAAATAACTGGGACCATAGATAGATAATTTGAGGGGACCCAAAGCAACTGCTATTTCTCTGGTTATATATCTTAACCACTTCTTAACATCTTCCCCCACATACCTTGATCTGACTCTACCTTTCACTATGATTCTTTCAGCACGCCAACTCTGATTTCCACTGTGTATATAATTCACGTATATATTGTGTTTCGTCAGTCACTCTGTATATAATGTCATTTATCTATTGCCTTTATACCCCCAAGCCAATTCTGATATTCACTCTGTACATGATACTTGTATATAGTGCATTTTGTCATTCACTTTGTGTAAACTGTCAAGTATATATTATGTTTAGCTCTGCCTGCGGCCTAAGACTGAAATATGTCCAGTGGGATCAGTTCTGTACCATAGTTAACCAATTCAAAATAAAAAACAAAGCAAAAAAACTTTAATAGTGATTCAATACTTGACAGAAAGTCAGTGCATGTTTTATATAAGTGGGACAATACTCATATAAGGCATTAAGCAACATCACAAAAACATTAAAGGTGGTTTGATACCCACAAGAAGCCAGTACAAAAAACAAAGTATAGGGATTGCCTGGCTATATCAAGAAGCCCAGCAAGGAGTCTTGCAGGTGAATTCTCTGTTTGCCATAATGTGTACAGGTTGGTGTTTGAAGGTCTGCATAAAACAGCAGTAAGTTCTCTGACAGGATATAGTGCTTAATATGAGGATGGTCCTCAGTTGTCTACAAGACTGAAAGATAGCTGGAAGCTGGTTCTATAATGACAACCAATCTTTGGGAAAAGGAAGGATAGCAGCTATGGAGGACCTCAGAGTGGTATAAGTCAGAGACAGATAGGCTAAGGAAGCTTAAAATGATTTTGATATCAAATCAATTATTAAGGGGTGTTGTTATTCTAATTTATAAATGTTTTAACAACAAAATGATGTCATCATATATTGGAGTCACATTTACCCGTCACTCCAGGAATATACAAAAAATACTGTTGTGTAAGTAAACTTACCATAACAGTAGATGTTCAAATAATCACTGCTACAGTAGCCTTAGATATATGGGTTATATCCTGCTAAGGATGTAACAGCTGTCCAGCTTCCAAAGCTTCAGGGCACCTTCCACACACCCAAACCATTAGTCAGCTCAAGTTGAATTGACCAAAAAGACAGGTTTAAATGCTAAGCCCTTCAGGGGATCCATACCAACAGAAACGGAGGATTGCTTAAGCCCTGTCAGGAACAATGCTAGGAAAATAAAATAAAAATCTATACCCTGATATAAAAGACACAAAAATAAGAGGAGGGAGGGAGCAGCTACTGCAGCAGTGGTCATTCAAACATCTACTGTTATGGTAAGTTTATTTACACAATTGAACTATGTTGATAATATGGATCACTGCTGCAGTAGCCTTAACTATATGGGCAGATTACCATAGTTTAGACTGACTGGGAGGAGAAAGGATGAGGGTCCAGGAGCCCATGGAGAATGGTTGTAGCAAGGCCTGTCCTAGATCTAGAAAAGGAATCTAGTTTATAGTACTTTGTAAAAGTCTGCACAAAGGACCAAGTTGCTGCTTCTAGAATATTTCTAGAATCCACCCCTTTCCAAAAATCTACAGAATAAGCTAAGGTTCTGGTAAAGTGATCCATGATCCTGATTTGAATTATTTTGTTCTGGTAGGTATAGCAAAATGTAATAGCATGAAACAACCATTTGAAAATAGTCTGTCTTGACATAGGTTGGCCTTTTTTCTTACCTTCACAAGAAATGAACAACTAATCAGAGTTCCTGAGAGATGTTTTTCTGTCAAGAGAGTGTCTGAGCTGTGTGTTGACATCCGAGGTATGGAGTATCCTTTCTCCCTCATTTTTAGGTTCAAGAAAAAAGAAAGAGAGAGATCGATAGCTTGGATCATAGTAAACTTGGATACCATTTTTGGGCATTAAGGAAATAGTATTTCTGAAAGAAACCCTATATTTGTGGAAAATGAGATAAGGTTGACCTACCATAAGAGCTTGCAACTCGGATACTCTTCATGACTCAGAAAAAAAAGATGCCTACAAGATATTAAGATTATATTATCCAGGCAAACAGCTGTAGTTGTTTGTGGTTAGGCTGTATCAACTCCCCCTGGTCATGTGTGAGTAAATTCAGTCTGTGACAAAGCATGTGGTAATAACCATTGGCCATTTCCAAAACAACCACTATTATCTGGGCCAGAATAGAGTAAACACAGTGATCTTTGGAGAGTTCTTCTAAATTTTCAGAATGACTCTGGATATTAGTGGAAAGGGTTGAAGAGCATGGAGGAATATTGCTAGCCAATGAAAAAGAAAAAAGAGCGTCTATCTTCCAGATTTTCTTGCATGGAGTCCTGGAACAGAATTTCTCCAACTGATTGATGTGAGTGCAGGCAAAAATATCTGTTGGAGGCATTCTCTACATTTGGATCAATTCCTGGATAACCCCCAGTTCAGTTTCCATTGATGAGAGACTTTTTTTTCCTGTTCAGCTTGCCTGTCACACAGTTTTGCTCTGACAGTATGTAAAATGCCTGTACAGTGAGATTGTGCTAAAAAGATATATCCAAGGCTACATGGGTAGTTTGCACAGAGAGTAAGATCTGTTTCCACCTTGCATGTTTATGTGCCCCATCACGGTAGTGTTGTCTGTAAACACTTAAAGTGCCAGGGATCTTAGATAATTGAGAGAGAGAGAGAAAGAGACAGCTGAGAGCATTTAAAAGAGCCAACATCTCTTTTATGTGTTTTGGTATGTCTTTTCGGGTTACAAAGGCCCTGCACTTTTATACCCATAGAGACTGCTCCTTCAAGCAAAGTCTAAGCTGTCTATTGTGACTGACTATGGTGGAGCAGGAGGGAGAATGTGAGACCTGGAATCTGAGAAATGTAGCATCTCCAGCAAAAAAAATCTCCCTATTCACAAATGCCAAAACTGGATTCAGAAATGTTAGGGAATGTTGATGTTGGGACCATACAGATTTCAGGCAACGCTGGATTTTTCTCATGTTGAGTCTGGCAAGAGTTATCATGAAAAACATGTCATGAGACACAGAATCCTGAGGAATTCCATTGCTTCAGCAGTAATCTGAGTGGAGAAACTGAGGAATAGCTCTAGATACAGATCCACTTTTTCCTGTGGAAGAAAAACACTTGAATTAAGGTATCCAGGAGACACCTGAAGAAAACAGTCCTTTGACAAGGAGTCAGACACGGCTTTCTTGGCATCCCAGTTTGTGTAGAAGATGCTGTTCCCAAGAGAGAAATTTGTATCCATTTGATTTGCAAAGATAAGCAACTCATCAAAATATCATGGAATGTGAATAACTTGCAGTCTGCAGTAGGCTATCACAGAAGCTAGACACTTTATGAATAAGCATAGACCAAAGAGTAATGCAGAGAACTGATGTGATCCAGTCACAGAAAACCTTAAGAAAAGTCTGAAATCTAGATCTACAGGAATGTGATGATATGCATCTTTTAAGTCTAATGTTACCAAAAAACCCAAATAGGAAATAAGGGGTAACAAGTTGTAAAGTGATAACTTGTTGAACTTGGTCACTATCACAAACAGTTTCAGAAAGATAAGATACATAATCGGTCTATAAGAATCTTTCTTCTTTGGCACCAAAAACAGACTTCACTAAAACTATTCTCCTTACTGAGAGGGGTGAGAGTTTCTATCACCCCCCCTGAGAGAGCATATGCTGAATGACAGGATGGAAAGAAGAGTTTGGTCTGACAGATGTGTGTGTGGGGTGGGGGTCCTCATAAGTGAGGGAAAGACTCCCATTGTCATATGTAGCTTTGATAAATTATTCTTAGAACCCATTTGACTGAAAATATATGTACCCAAAGACAGAAATGGAGGTTCTGACTTTCTGAAAGGGTTTGCTAGGGGAAGGGGGGGTCTTCAAATAATCAGTCAGACTTATTAGACCATCCTTTGTTCTGGGGGGTCCTGCTTTCTTTTTGCAACCTCCCTAACATTGCTTTATAAATGTTTGCTTACCAGCACCTTGCTGAGTCTGTTTATTTTCATTTTTGAAGAAGGTTGCTGGAGGGTATTAAATCCTTTGGCAGATTTGAGGAAGGAAGGCTGAACATTCAGAAAGATTCCTTCAATCAGCTTACTTCTCTCTTCAAACTTTTTAGGAATCTCTGGAACAGACGATCCAAAAAATAAGTCTCCATCTAAGGGAGAATTCAAAATTTAATTTTGAAATCTTCTAACAGGTTTTGGGAATGCAGCCAGGAGAATCTCCCCATAACAGTTCCAGTGACTGCAGACCTGCAATTGTCATCAGCAGAATCATAAGCATGTTTCGAACAGTGGGTCGCCACTTGTGACACAGAATTAACCAAATTACAGAAAGCAGATGTCTCCTCAGAAAATGAAGGGAATACCAAAATATTCCTCATATTCTCAAAAGAAGAAAGCATAAACTTTAACATACCAGCTTGAGAGATGAGAATTCTAAAAATAAGTCTTGTAGAAGAATACATTTTTTTTTTCTCAAATCTATCAAAAGCCTTCTCATCCTTGTCAGAAAGCAATGGATTAGTATTGAAAATAGCTACCAACAGATGGGTTCACCAAAGCAATAGTTGCTGGGTCTAATCTGGGATAAGTGTATAAAAACTTAAAAGACAGGGAATCTTAAAACAATCTGTTTTCTTTGGGGCAGCAGGTTGGATATCAGGTAAGTTGCTGGCTTTAAAAAAAATCTTCCAAAGTTGAGAATAAAGGAGCAATTGGGCTAGGTTCTGGAAATTCCATAGGTTGATATGTTCATAAGTGATTACCAAGCTACCAACCCCAGAAAGCTTTTAAAGCCCAGCATACTTCCAAAATTTATGTTAGTAATTTTGATACCTATGGATACTTTAAGGGGTATATGTAGGCTTGGACATGGGGGAATCAAACATTTATAATAAATCATAATACTTCCTTCAGTACTCTGAAATATCATTATGTTCCCACTGAAACAACTGATTCATTCGGGAAACATTTTCAGACAAAGATAATCCTTCAAAGGGACCAGCCAAAGCCAAAATTTCCTGAGAATCTGGATCAAAAACCTAGTAAAAAAAAATAGAATATGTCACTTCACAATCATTTTGAAGTTCAAAATCTTGAATCTCTTCAGAAAGTGAAGAATTTCTTTTTTTTTTCTTTCACCAGAAATAATCAAACTGGAAGGGTCAAGAGCCTGAACTAGCCCCTGAGCTAAGCCACATAAATCACTCCTGTCTAGAGTTAGGGAGACAGTAAAAGGTATATGTCTAAGTTTTTGTTTCTTTTTTGACAGGAATTTCTGAAGAAGCAGATGCACTTTTGCCAGAAAAAGCCTTCCTAGGGGATAAGTTTAGCTTTCTGGCTAAGCAGAGTGGAATTCTCTGCCCCTTCTTTCAGGCTCAACAACAGTGTCTCTCCCTTGCCTGTCAAAGGCACTCCAACAGCCACGGAGAATGTGTCTGACCCCCAGTCCATGGTGGCTGAAGGGACTACACAAGTGGGAGCAAGAGAAAACATAAATCATCTGAGGTACCAGTTCTGGCCACAGTATAGTCAACCATCTGTGTCTGAGGCATATTAGCAGCCTGCTGTAGTAGCAAAGGCCATTTAATAAATGTCTTCTTTTTTGGCTGGAAGAATGAAAAACAGAGGAACAAGTAGGCTGTTCCACGATTACTCCAAAAAGATTCCTGGTTCCTGGGAAAACCTGATAGCAGTAATCTACAAACAGGCAATTAGAAAAATGAAACATTTTCACCATAATAGCACAATAAAAAATACTTTAAACACTTACTACGGCCCCAGAAATAAAATAATATAAGTTTTACCCTGGAAAGTGGTTTCAATTTAGTTTTAATACGTAATTAACAGTCACTTTGCAGTCATTAAAAACACTTTTTCCTAGCTTAATATAGTTTTTTTGCAGAACGAGTATAATTTCTATCATAAAAAGGAAAGTAAAAGTTTTTCCCCTAAAGGGAACTTATCTGCCCAACACTAGAACCACATTAGCTGACCATAAATCTTTGAAAGCCAGCAAGAGGAATGGTCTTCAGCATAGGAAAGCTTTGCAGGGCTTGGCACCCAAACCTGACTTTTTAGTTAGCTCAACTTGCACTGATTAATAGTTTGGATGTGTTGTAGGTGCCCTGAAGTTTTGGAAGCTACGTAGTTGTTATATCTTTAGCAGGATATTACCTATATTGCTAAGGCTCCTGCAGCAGTGATCCCTATGGTGAGCATTAATAACTCCTTTGTGAAATTACTAGTAGGTTATTGACAGATTAAGAATATATATATAAAAAGCTTGTGGGCTATGGAATCCCTACCAATCTCATTTACAAAGGTACCATCACTTACTGTGTTCATGTATCAATTGGATAACTGGTTTGGAGATCCAGTATATGATGTAGGTCATACTATTTGAAATGTCATGGTAGCATCATTTAAAGAATTTGCTGTTTCTTTTGAACTGAACTTTAAAAACTGAAGTTATACTGAAGTCTAGATAAACCTAGACTTCAGTAATATTACTGGATTATTTTCATCTGATAGGATCTACCTGCTTAAAATCCACATTATAATTCATATGCTAGATCACTGTACTGCAGAAACCTTGTAAGCCTTGAGCTCTGACCTTTCTCCATTATTTTGTTAACTAATGAAGACAGGTATACTGACATGATTTTTGACCTGTCTCCATCATTTTGCCGATTAATGAGCGAAATATACTGACATGACCTCTGACCTATCTCCATCATTTTGATGACTAATGAAGCCAGGTGTGCTAATGTATAATCCTGTCAGCTGCGTCATGCAACTCCTTCACAGATGCACATCACCCTTCCAGTCCCTCATAACCACCCCATCCTTAAGGAATCTCTTAAAGTGTTCTGAGTTTTAAACAAAACTTTTGCAGCCTTTTTTAAAATTCTAGATGAGATTCCTACCTAACCTCATACCTTACCCTCTTTCTATTCTACAAACAAATGTTCTTATAACTTCATCTATATCTCATCTTTCCATCCACTCCTTTACTTGCCTTGCTGTTTTAAACTGGTATCTTCCTTTACTTTTCTAAAAAATGGTGAGAAATATTCCTTTAGATTTTTTTCTAATCGTTAAATTCCTTACAGCTCTACGCTTTTCAATTCTAATTCACAAATTTCCTTATCGGCTGCCTTTATTTTACCTGCATACCTAATAAGATCGTTATCCTTTCCTTAATATCTGCTACTAGCCTGTTAACTTTCTCCCATTTCTCCTTTTGCCCTCTTAATTTATTTTACTGCTTTATTTCTGGCCGCCACATAGTTTTCTCTCATTATCGCCAACCCCACCCCACCCCACTCCACTAATCCCTGGACTTTTTTATTGTTATACTTTCTTCTCACATCCAGTAAACCTAAATGTTTTTGGCTTTCTGTTTGTCTTAATAACCTCCCTTAACTCTTTTTTTCCATACCTCCCAAAATCAGATAATTTATTATTTATTTTTTCAGTTTTACAGCTTGATAACTTGGTAAGTGAACCGGTGTAATGACCCATTTAATCCATGACCTGGATACAAAGTACATTCAACTATAAGAGCTGAGAAGGCATATAATATTGATAAAGTACGAAGAAAGTGGAATAATACTGCCAAAAGTCACCAATAACCAAACAAAAGCAGTAGCCACGATAGAAGGCACCAACCAGTAATTTTTGAAACAGACTTGTCCAATTTTATTTCGAACACACACAGATAAAACATAAACACCTTCACCATACATCCATTTGCGTTTTCGTCATGAGAATGACTTCATCAGATGACCAGCATACCCTAAAGCATTCAATTTATACTTAAATACATCATTTTCCACCAATAAAAATTCACTTTTAATTAATTAATTAAATTTTTTTTATAAAAATATATGTATATATGTAAAATCCATTTCAGTTAAATATTGTTAAATATACTAAATGTATTTAATAAATATAATGTTGTAAACATATTCAGTTTAAAAACTATCATTAATTAAAATATCAATTAAAATTAAAACATTTAAAACCATTAATATTACTTGCAGGGAAATAGTGTATCTCCTACCCATAAATTTAATAAAACAGTGCCCTCTGCTCACCAAACATATTTATGACATTCAAAGTTTTGCAGCTCTCATTTTTAATAGAGGTACTATGGAAATACAATCATTCAAACCCGGTGTTTTGTCAGCTTCTAAAGTGATCTGCCACCACAGTTCTCTAAATTCAATTCTTTCTTCCCATAATCCCCCTCTATTGTCACTTTTAACCTGTTCTACAACTAAGAATTTGTACTTGTAGTCAGGACAAACTTTGGTGTGCTTAAACAAAGCATTACTTTCTTTCCCTACTGAGATATCATAAACATGTTCGTAAATCCTTCTTTTTAATTTCCTTTCAGTCTTTCCTATATAAAACGAACCACATTTTTCACAAATAGCTATATATATTAAACCTTTGGATTCACAATTATAAAATTCTCCACTGTTTACATGTCTACCTCTACTTTCTAAAAATATTCTATCATTGTTAATAATATATGGACACTGGGTACAATGCCCACATTTATATGTGCCTATTCTACTTCTCTTTTTTTCTGTTTTGTTCCTATTACTACTATTCTCTATTATAGATCTTATGTTTTGTGAATTTTTGAAAATTACTTTCTGTGGTATAGTAGTTACATTTTCTATGTCTGTCAAGGCTATGAATTTCCCCCATTCTTTTAAAAATATTTTTTTGACTATATTATTCAGACCATTATATTCAAGCACCAACGCTTGCTGATATTCTTCTCTTTCTTGCTTATTATTACTATCTGTTTCCTTAATAGCATCCCTCTTTTTGTATATAGGGCAAAATTTGTCACATCTCCCTTTTTCCACCTCCTGTCTTATTTGTGTAATAAATGCTAATGGGTAACTTCTCTCTAGAAACATTTTTTTCTAAGAGGTCACATTCCTTTTTAAAATCAATATCAGAACTTGTCATTCTACTTCCTCGAACAAACTGTCCCTTCACTATGTTTCTTTTACAGTGAAAGGGGTGAGCACTCTTAAAGTGTAGATAAGAATTACAAAAAGTATCTTTTCTAAATATTCTAGTTCTTAATTCATTTCCTTCTTTGTATACTTCCAAGTCCAAATAATATACATTAGATTCAGAAATATTATGTGTAAATTTTAGGAAGTTAGTAGTATTTTCTATATATTTTAAAAATTCAGTGAATTTTTCTTTTCCAGCTGTCCATAAAATTAAAATATCCAGGAACCTTCTATATATCTTCCAACAATTCTTAAATTCTGAATTAAATATATATTTTTCTTCCCAATAAGCAAGTATTAAATTAGCATATGTAGGGGCGCAAGCCGCCCCCATAGCTACTCCCTGTTTTTGCTGATAAAATTCCCCATTGAAATAAATAAAGTTATTCTTCAAAACTAATTCCATTAACCAGGTACTTGTTAATTTCTCATTTTTTGTTAATAATACATCTTCATAAACAATTTCCTCTAACATTTTTGTCCCTTCTTTATACGGAATGCAGGAAAATAAATCAATAATGTCTATTGTTACAAACAATATTTGATCATTAACAGGACTATCAGGTAATTCCATTAGTAAGTCCCAATAATCTTTCAAAATACATTTCCTTTTCATCCAAACACTTTTTAATTTTTTATCTATAAATGTGGCTAAAGGATACTTTTTTGAACCTTCTGCCGAAACGATCGGTCTAAAGGGTGGATCCTCTTCATTTTTGTGGATTTTAGGTATCCCAAATATCGTGGGAGTTCTAGGTTTATCCACTTTCAAATATTTGAAGGTATTATAGTCTATAATTTCTTCATCCAGCATATCCTGTAAAATAACATCTATTTTATTATAGGCTATATTCATTTCATTTAAGGATACTATTGAGTATCTGACCTCATTCCACAGGATAGTATTCATTTTACCTTCATATAGGATAGTGTCCGTAATAACTAACCCACCTCCTTTGTCAGGTTTCATCACCCTAATTTTACTATTATTTTTTTTATTTTATCCAGCAAATCACTTTCTTCCTTACTTAAATTTGGGTTGTACCATATTTTGTTTACCTGTTTCCTCACTTCAGATTCTATAATTTTCTCTACATTTTTTAATTGGGGATGTAGCGGGGGGTTGTAGATGCTTTTCCATTTCAATTCTGTCTTAAATTGAACTTTATTATTGTTGGGAAACATAATATGTAGGTTTACTTTTCGTAAAAAACTTTTTATATCTAATATACTGCCTGTTATATCACCTTTCCTTTTAGGAATATATTTTAGGCCCCTAGAGAATAAATAGAAATGTTCTTTCTCTAAAACTAATTCACTGAAATTGTAAATTATAAAGTTATTGTACACATATTTATACCTATCCTTTACTATTTCATTGTCAACATGTATGTTGGGGTGGGGATTCAATAAAATTCCCCCCCCCCCTTCTCCCCCCTCTCCCTGGAAAATTTTGCTGTTGAGGGCCCTGTTTGCTTTTCAGTCATTCAGATCTCCTTAAAGGTGGGAATTCAACATCATAGTCTTGTCCATCCTCTTCATAAAAACATGTTTCACCATCATTTACATTGAAATTATTTTGTCTATCATTGTATTTATGTCCATCAACATAGTTGTTATATCTTTTGTTAGGTATAGGGTAACATGTATTGTTCTCATATTCATTAATATCCCTCTCAAGTTTTCTGATTTTCCTACTTATTAAATCTTCACATTTTGTATCAATATCCTTCCTAATGTTGTAATATTTTTCTTTTTCTTCTCTAATTGAAAAAATTAAATCATCTTTGATATGCTGGTCCAATTCATCAATATCTTTCTGTAAAGCTTCTTGGCTTTTTGTGTTATCTTTTATAATCAACTTTAAAACATCAATACCACATTTGTTGAACACATCCAAAAGTTCTTTATGAAAGTCAGTACCTATAACCACATTATTCGGGAATTTAAAAACACGTAATCCCTTAGGAACAATGTCTCTGGTAATACATTCTTTTAAATACTCATTCTCAATACTCAATACTTTGAATTTATGCATTAGTTTAGACAATTTATCAACTTTGTTTTTGTAAGAATCATTTAAACTTTCTCTTTTCTTATTATTACAGTCCCATTTAAACACATATTTGCCTTTTAGCCAGTCGGAGGTCTCTTTATACATAGCAGTTAACACAGTACCTGAGTTACAGCCACACTCTTCTCGAAAAGCATTATTATTTCCATTTAGGCCATTTCTTGCTTCCAGGTTGTGAAAAATCGTCGGAGTGTTAGCAGCATCAAAAGTACCTTCTATTCCTCCATTATTAGTTCCACCAAGGTCACCGGCTTCAGAATTAACGCCAATAAGCTCCCCTTGCTTCCGGTTGTTTTTTACACTTTTAGTGTTAAACCCTTCGGTTCTTGTCACTCGCGCTTGTAGGTTGACGCTGCTAGCCTCAATAAACGACTGGCTAATGGGTGTAAGTAATTCCACTATGGCTGTTAACTGGCCAATGAGCTTCCTTACTTGCTCTGCTTCGTCCTGCCTCCTAGACTCAGGAAGTGGTGAGCCATCCATCGTGAATCCACAAAAATAGACCAATAAAGTACGAAGAAAGTGGAATAATACTGCCAAAAGTCACCAATAACCAAACAAAAGCAGTAGCCACGATAGAAGGCACCAACCAGTAATTTTTGAAACAGACTTGTCCAATTTTATTTCGAACACACACAGATAAAACATAAACGCCTTCACCATACATCCATTTGCGTTTTCGTCATGAGAATGACTTCATCAGATGACCAGCATACCCTAAAGCATTCAATTTATACTTAAATACATCATTTTCCACCAATAAAAATTCACAAAGTACATTCAACTATAAGAGCTGAGAAGGCATATAATATTGATCACATTGGTTAAAAATGTTAGCTAGATTATAAAGTTGGTAGAATAAATATCTTAAATAATATTTGCAATATGAACCATATGAGAATTTTATTCACATTTACAATATATACATTCTTGCTGTTACAATACAGGAGTATAAGATTTAAAATTAATCTGTTTCAAACCAAATGCATTTCAATTCATTCATCAGGTGCTGCTTGAGATTTATTTTGAATGATTTAACTGATTCTTGTTTTTTTTTAATTATAATAGGTAGTTATTCTAAGTTATGAATGCCATCGTAGAGAAAGCCTTTTTGCTAACTCTGTGCTTAAATCTAGGTTGTACAAGTGAAGGGTTATCTTCCTGTTTTTTCCTCAGGGATTAGATTTGGCCTCATAGCTCCCTTACTGCTTTGTTTTATTCCTACCTTCCCAGACCCTTATTTACCAAGCTCACTATCTTCTTATACTTAGGCCCTAAAAGCTCAGAGCCTAGATATTGTCCTTACAAGACTTCAACAGTCACTTCAACAACTACTATTTGAGCATCTATCAAGAACTGGCATTGCTCCTGCACCACACCTGACTGACAAGATATCTATAGCTCTCTCACCATACTGTCCACTCCTTACCTCATTTTCTCCCTCTCCTCTGTGCTACTACTGGTCACAAAAAAACAAATAATAATATAAAGGAACTCTCATTTCTTCATAACTATCATTTAATATGTACACAGTACTAATCTGTATTATTCTCATAGTGATCTTTACTGAAATGCTCGTGGTATTTTCTTTTCTGAACTTGTATCTACTAGAAAACAGTGCCGAATACTTCTTTGTATAGGCTAACTGAATGATGTGTATTCTGCATCTTATTATATGTATACTATTGAACTATCTAATTATTGTATTTTGCTTATATTTCTGTGGAGCTTTTCTCCCTGGGCCTCCAGTGAAAATGGGCTTCTGGCCCAGTTGGACTTCCCTGGTAAACAAATGTAAATAAAATAAAATAATAAAACAATGAGACATGCTGATACATGTTTATTCTTAGCTAGTGGAGCCCTAGCATGTACATCAACCACCTCATCTCCTTTCGGGCAGCAATGCTGACAATTCTCCGTTTCCTGGCTTCAGCCATGACCTTTTGTTAAAGTCTTTACATTATCAGTATGGAAATCACATTAGTTTCTGTGTTCACCTTGCATATGGCGGACCTACTGCAGTCTGCAGTGGCAAACTGAGGACCCACCCATAATTGTTCACTTTTTAGCATCTACCCTTTCAATCTATTCCTGACAAACTCATCAGCCCTCATCCTGCCTACTCCACTCCCTGTGCTATCAGTTGTACTGCCAGTTCTTCTCTTTCCTTATACTGCTGGTCCCTAGTATTAGCTTAGTATGAGTAGCACTTCTAAAAGTGTGACCATATCCCCATGTCCCTGCACACTGCTACACTCTCTTTGGTCTTCTCAGTTGCTTCTACTATGATCCCTTCTGACAGATCATTTGCTCCCACGTGAACCATTATCTCAACAGCTGTCTACTTTTGTCATCTGTATGACTGGTCTTATGCCTATCCTGCAAAAGGTTAGGCCTGGATCTGTGTTTACATTCACTGAGTCCTTCTCCTTTGTCCCCTGGTCCCACCTCTCTAGTGACTGAGCTGCCTGAAACGTGTATTTTTTTTGCTCCCTCCAAGATTAAAACTAATTGCCCCCTTGCTCTCTGTTAGGCTTGTCTGCCCCTTGATAAGTTATGTTACCCCTTCTCCTAGCTATCAGCTTTCATGACTGTATTTCCTGCCTCACTTCTAACTAAATATCCTAACTTCTTTTCTTTTCTTTTTACTTCCTCCCTGTGTCTGTCTGGCTTCTGTCCAGCCTGGCCACCTCTGACCCTACTTTTTCTCCTTTTGATGCCAACTACTCCTGTCCTGTCCAACCTACTTCAATCATATACTTAACTGTCAACATTCAGCCTTATCTGTGGGCTGTCTTTACTGCCATCTAGTGTCTCATCTGTAGGTGATCCTGTGTATCTCCTTTCATAGTGTTTTATCCACCTGTTTTCATATCTCTGCAACTTTTTCCACAGCCTCTTTTGCCTCTTCTAAGACCTGTTGTTCTTCTCTTGCCACTTCCTGCATTTTTCCACAATATCCTGTCTCCTGCCCTCCTAATGTCCCATTCTGTCCAATCCCTCTATGCCCCTATTTGCCTGACTATCCATTCACCACAGTCATTTGCTCCTCTGTTCTCCCTGGTTGGCCATCCTTCTGTTACACTCCTCACATCTATTTAACCACAAAACTTTCTGAACCAAGTTTTTGCTCTCTGAACATTTTTCCTCTCTATCAGTCTCCATTCTTGTCTGACTCACACTGCTCCTTTCTCCCGGCATTATTTTGTTTCCTTTCTTGGATTTCACACCTTGTTCAGTTTGTCCCTTGTCTTTTTACTCTGCCCCTCATAAATTCATAGATTCATAGGTTAATAGATACCCCACGGCTACTGAATCTTATGACCATTCATACCTTGCCAGAATTCTCCCATAGGCTATATCTCTTTACTGTAGGAGGGCCATACCAATCAATTCAGGAGGGCATTTTCCAATACTTTTCCAATTATCTAGGTTATGTGTAAGGAAATAATGAGTCACACAGCTCAATATTCAGAAGAAGTTTATTCCAGAGGTTTGGGAGATGGTGGGTTTTAAACCTGTCCCTCCACCAAGTTTTATTTATCTGTTGATAACGATTTAGATCCCTGCTTCCAGTATTGTTTGAGTGGTTAAGATATTGGACTCATGGAGATACTGGAGGACAACTAGTTCTGTAAAGGCATAGTAAGCAAGGCAGAGTTCACCCTTCAAAAGTCTGCAAGGAGCTAGGGTACTTAGGGCTATTTAACATCAGAGGTACTGACACCTGAAAGACAGACCACTGTAACACATTATTTGTCCAGCCTTGTATGTGAGGACTTATTCTGCTTGACAAAAGAGTCACCTATCACTAAAACATTTCTGTTGCTACTATGGATCAAATTGGTAGATATGAGAAGTTATTGCTTTGGGTGACATTTTATAGGTTTGCATGATGTGGATGAATGGTGTGATTTAGTACTGAGACCTAATCTTATTTCTAGGAAGCTTTGGGAGTGATTCTTGTCCAGCACCAGCATAAGACTTTTTGGTGTGATTAGAGAATGGTTGTGGTAGAGATGCATGAAGGTGAAAGGGTACGTTTTTGTGTGAGAGGCTGCCACCAGATTAATTAAGCACTTACTCTTCTTACAGATGGAATCATTAGTGTTGAGTATAAATTTGTCCTCTGTGAATATAAGGCAGTTTGTACACTGTCTTAAGAGACCTAATGCTAAATAACTGGCAGCAGAGGTAAAACTAGCAGACTGACCATCCATCTTGTCCAGTGTTAAGGCGTTTAGACACAAAACGTAAATGTGCATGTAATTAGGCTAGAATGCAAAATATACAGAATACCCATGACTTGTAGTCTTAAAGCAGTTTTGGCAGATTTTAAAAATAAGATAAAAAAAATAAGTTAATAGTTCTAGGTAAGGCACTGTACACTAAGCAGTTAAGACAGTATGAAACAGAGGGTATCTCAAGCTTTAGCGTTCAAGGGATGAAATTACCAGATTGATCTTCTAGTGGTCACTAGTGTGAGGCGATAAGACCAGAAGGTGCTTCCAAAGACAAATCTATAGTATGGTTAGACAACTCAAGGGTCACCAGGTTTAAACCAGGGATACAGACTGGTTTGGTGGACAATCAGTATTCTGGCTCTTTGGAATACAGTGGAGAATCAAATGTATCTAAATAGCTTAAGGGAAGGGACTTCACAAAATAATATTTTTTGTACATACTGACAAAAGCCAATGAAAGAGGAACGAGAGGACATTTTGTGGTCAAATTATCATAATAGGCAGCCAACAGAGATGCAGTGGATTTAAGACCACAACAAGAAAAGGAAGAGGACAGGAAATGTATACAAGTAGCTCTGTTGCTGAATAGTCTGCAACTGCTTTAAAGTAATTGAACTAGCCTGGTTCCCACTCTTTTCATAGCTTCATACACTAGTACTAGGCTAATTGCCTTTTGGGCCATTTTAAGCCTAACCAATTATCACATATGAGAATCAAACCCTGTACTTTGTGTCTGTAAGGTAAGCACCTTAACCATTATGCCAGCCTCCCACCATCTCCTAAGAAAGAAACCAGTGTTTAATTTCCTGCAGTATAGCTTTTTATTGGTAGTGTAAAATGTTTTGCTGAAATAGATGTGCATTGCTAAAATGAACTTAGGTAATATAACAAAGACAGTACAGTTGTGTAAATTAACTTACCATAGCAGTAGGGGTTTTAATAGATTACTTTTGCAGTATTCATAACTATATGGGATGTATCTTTCCATGGTTACTGGATAATCAGCCAGTCTACAAAGCTTCAGGCTCCTTGGTCACACACTGCACCTCTTCCCTTAGCATGAGAAGGCATGAGGGTATAAGAAGAACATACAGGCATACAAAAGCAGGTCTATATTAGAACATTAGTTTAAGCTTTGCTAGGAGTTTTTGGATGGTTGATGTTGGTGCTGACTTGAGTGAGAAGGGGGAGGGTTAGATTGGTATTTTAGTGCTGGTGGTTGGATAGTGGGTGACATGTCATTTACTAGTTTCAGGACTGAGGAGGTGAAATAGTTATTGAGGTTTAAGGATATGTTATGGTCGGGGCCTTTGATGTTTGGTGGTGGGGTGGTAGCTTTTCTAGGCTGCAGGATGTAGTTCACTGTGGCCCAGAATTTTTGTGGGTTGTTGCTGTATGCCCTTTGTAGGGAAATATAGTGGTTTAGTTTGTCTGACCTGATCTGCTTTTTTGCTTTGTTCCTGAGTTCTGAATACTTTTGTCTAGTTTTGGGTGTTTTGTGTTGTCACCAGATTTTCCAGGCTTTGTCCCTATTCTTCAGTAGGGTTTTAGTAGATTTCTCTAACCATGGGGCAGGGTTGCTGCATACCCTAATTGTTTTGAGTGGAGCTATTTGGTTTAGAACTTTGAGGAATGTGGTATTAAAGTATTCCACTGCATTATCCAGAGGGATGGTTTTTAGTGGGGAACAGTTGCAGTATTTTAGGGTTTCTGAGAATTGTTCTGGGGGGAAGTTTCTTTGGGATCAGGTTTGAAGTATGGAAGGTGGAGTGCAATGTTTAATTTTGTGCTGAAGGAGAAAAGTGTGATTGTGGTCGCTGAGGGAGTCAGGTACTGTCCAACATTGGTGGGCACTGTTGGGTTGGTTAGTGAGGCTCCAATCCAAGATGGATTCTCTTTTAGTGGTCTTATCGATTCTTGTGAGTGAGTGTAAGCGATGAGAGAAGTTATACAGGTTTATGTGGTTGGTGGGAGTTGGTGAGTGTACGGTGTTCCAGTCAATGTTAGTGTCACCTAGAACTATGGTTTCTTGGGAGAGGGAGTGGGAAGCCCAGTGGAGTATGTATTCTAGGGTATTAAGGTTGTTTCCTGGTGGAATATAGATACTGAGTAAGTTTAGTTGTTTGTGCTGATTTATTCTGAATTTGGAGAATAGGGTCTCTGCTTCATTGAACTTTGGAGTCTCTTTTTGGAGAAGCTGTATTTTTAGGTTGGATTTGTAGAGAAGGGCAATGCCACCTCCTCTTCTTTGTGGTCTGTCTACGTTTAATATGTCATAGGTGGGGGGGGGTTATAGTGTTGTCTTTGATATGGGGTTTAAGCCATGTCTCTGTGATGACCATTATATCTGGATTGTATAGAGAGATAGTTGAATGTAATTCTTCTATTTTGTTTAGGATGCTACAAATGTTTAGGTTCAGTATAAGTATATCGGTGGGGTTGTGATTGAAAGGGAGATTGTGGTTGGGTGTGCTGTTGGAGTTCATTGTTAGGCCGGGGTTGGGGTGGAAGGCCCCTCCCAGTAATAGTTGGGCTGCAATGTTGGTTATGGTTTTAAGGTAGAATATCATTAGTAGGTAATGTTTGAGGTTGGGGTGTTTTTTGGTTTGTGAAGTATATTGAATTGGGGTAAAGAGGTGAGAGATGGGGGGGTTGGTTGCTAGTTGTGTGATGGCAAGAATGGAAAGGTTACTTTTGGTATGAGGAAAGATGGGGGATTTACTCCAGTGCATATTGATTAGTGGGTGGTGGTAATTTGTACTAATGGTTAATAAGTAGAGACAGGTGGTTAGTAAGTATGGGAATGGTATGGTACTGAGAGTGGAGGGTTTGCATCATTGTGTAAGTGAGGTGTGTGTAGTGCAAGGGTGTGTGTGTGAATGGAGAGCAGGAATATGAGAGAAGGTGGTAGTTATGTATGGAGTGTGATTAGTTATTTGTTGGTAGGAGGAGTGGGGATGGTACTTAAGTGGAGGGTGGGCGTGGCTAATAGTATGGGAGTTATATACTGTGATTGGGTGGTGGATGTGGTACGTGAAGTCAGGTGATGAAGGCTAGGAATAAATCTACGAGTAGTGGGGGCGGACGGAGCGGAGCTACACCAAGTCTGTACAGGTAGGTGTCTTCCAGAGACAATCTACAAGTTTTTTCTTTTATTTCTTAATATGTTTGGAAGGAGACTGTGGAGATTGAAATACTATTAACTTAGCAGTTAGGTTTATTACATGCAGCGTAACAGGCAGTTTTACAGAAGCTTAGGGGCTGTATGAAAAAACTTCCCTGGTAGTCAAGAAGAGGACAGATCAGACAGTGAGAGACTGAGAGTACTGGGCGAGTTTGGAGGCATGCGGGAAGCAAGCAGCTAAGAGGGTCACAGGCATAGTTTGGATTGCCAAATGGGGGGAAAGGGTGCTTCACCTAGAAATCACTTTGCCACTGCCAACCCTGGTAGAGTGCTAACAAAAAAGAATGTTAAAAAAATGTAACCTTGTTTTGTATAACTGTAAAATGGGAGCTTGGAGGTTCGCTGTTCTTAGGCTAGAAAGCTAGCTTGCAAATGGGAGTATGGAAAGGTCATAAATTCCTTGGCAGAGAAGAAAATAAGGCTGGATTGGATTTGGGACCTAGTATGGTTCTTCCAGTCCACTCTGTATGTACAACAAAAAGGACAGATGTCAGAGTTAGGTGAATTTCTGTTTGTTATTAGAAAGTCAACCAAAATTGCCAGGTAAATCCTCAAAAAGTCAAGGAAGTACGAGTTGAAGTAATAATATTCTAAACGCAGGTTTATTTCTTTCTTAAAAAACAACATACATTTTCACTACTGTTCAACAGTAGCTTCATCAGAGAAACTGACAAGCAGGAAACGCCAGGTATTTGAATCTTTATGTGACGTGGATACGTTACACTACGTCACTTAGATTCGCACAAATACCTTCCCATACAATGGCGTTACTGTGTATAAAACAATGAATTACATATAAAAAATACAAAAAAAATAATTCAAACAGGGATGGGTCTTTCATCAACTAGAAAATCCTTTCCATTTTACAGTGTGGCTTTCTAGTAGCATATGTTCTTATCTTTTCAACACTTGTTGCACATTGAGAGAAAAAAGGTGCCTAAATGAGATCAAAAACCTGCCATCCATACAGTTAGATGGAGATTTTGAAAATTATGTTAGATGATTTATCCCTTGCCCTATGTTACCAAGTCCACTCTGTGAGGTAGACTTTGATAAGTGCCCCTGGCCAGATGCATAATAAGGGAGAACCAGTGTTGTCTGTGTAAAAATGGTGTCACCAGAAGCATCTTTGGTATGCTCTTCTTGATGGTTGATGTACTTTGGATATCAGAGGAAAAGGACAGAAACAAAAAAGACCATTCAGGGGAATGAGAATGACTTTGTTTCAAGGCCTTTTTGCAAATTGTCCTGGAACAGAACTGTTTTAAATTATCTGTTGAGATAGGAGGCAAACAAATTTAGTTGGGGAGTTCCTCAAAGGTAGACAGTCTTCTGAAAGACCTTGGCGTATAGCATCCACTCATGAGGGTCTATCCTGGATCTGCTCAGAGAGTCTGCTGCTGTGTTCTACTCTGACAGAATGAATGTTACTTTTAGAGTTTTTATTGTTTTGAATTGCCAAATAACAAATAATCATGGGGGATAGAATCTTGCCCCCTCAGTTGTTTATATATGATATCACTTGGTGGTGTCAGTTATAACAGTGGTTCAGGTCCCCACAGTTGATTCAGTTCTTTGAAAACTATTATAAGAATCATCATTTTCCTGAGATTTTTGTGTTTTGTTTGACTCCTTGATACACATCAGCCCTCAAGAAGTCTGAGGCACCTGAGGTGACTCACTGAGAAGGACTAGAATGGAATAGGAAGACCTAGCAAAGAAAATAAGGGATTCACAAATTTAAGGATATACCTGCTATTGAAATCAATGAAAAAAATAGCCTTATTTATGGATGATATTATTCTGTACCTGATAAATCCAGAAAAAAATGTATTTCAGTGTTGTGGAACATTTAAGATAGTTTCAAAGTATTTTTCAATATGTAAAACAAATGAAGATGTAAAGGCTATGAGGTACACTATGTTCCCACATATGAATTGGTTCAGCAATACCCATATTTATGGAGAAATCATAAGATAAATCACTTAGGTGTATGGATTAATAAAAACTCTCTCCATCTCTACCATCTCCAGCACCTGCCCCCCTCCCCTCATCACCAGGGACCAGGTTATTAATGCCCTCTCAAAGACAAAAAATACAGCCTCCATGGGACCCAACAACATCCCTGGCTGTGTCCTACATGAACTCAGGCAAGAGCTCTCAGCACCACTAGGCACCCTATTCAACCAAAACCTATGCACTGGCTTCATCCCAGCAGAACGGAGGACAGCCATTGTTATCCCTCTGCACAAAGGTGGAGCATCCACCGAGCAGTTATAGGCCCATCAGCCTAACTAGCCTGATCTGCAAGGCCATGAAATGCATTATTATGGACCTTATAAACAAGGACATTGGTGGCTTCCAAACGCTTGATCCCACACAGTTTGGTTTTGTCAAAGGGAGATCATGTCTGTTAAACTTGGTTGCCTTCTTTGAAACAGTCACCAAAGCCATGGATGAGGTCAAGACAGTGCACACCACCTACCTTGACCTAGCCAAAGCCTTTGACACTATTCCCCACTCGGGAATAATAGATAAACTCTCTCAGCTAGGCATCAACCCATATGTTACCAAATGGGTAGATAACTGTCTCACTGATAGAACCCACTTATGAGAAGCCACCTCTAGTAGTAGACCCGTAACAAGTGGCAGACCCCAAGGATCATTCTTGGGGCCTCTTTTGTTTAGGATATACTTTTCTGAGGAGCAAGCCAAAACTACTGGTCTGTGGCTGACCAAGTTTGCAGATGACTGCAAGCTGGGCACTGTCATAAATTCCCCTAGTGATGTGAACATCTTCCAAGAGGGCCCTAACCAAACTAATAACTGGTTCCAGAAGCATGGCCTCAAACTCAATGCCAAGAAATGCATCACTATCCCCTTTGGCAAAAATGGTGTCCCCACTAATTAATAACAACATACTAAGCATGCAATTAGTCATGAGAGATTTGGGTACCCAGGTTAATATCAACCTGACTTTTGTCCACCATGTTGCATCTGTTGTACAGCAGGCTTTCTACATGGCCCACCTCATAAGTAAGGGTATTTCATCCAGGAACAAGAAGGTCATAACATCCCTGTAGTCCTCCCTTATCAGACCCATTATTGAGTACAATGCACCCTTCAGCATTTACCTTGCCAAGCACATGCAGCAGTTGGAGAGACCACAGAGGTTCCTGACAAGGAAAATCCAGGGTCTCAAACACCTATCCTATACAAATAGGCTAAAAGCCCTGTCCCTCTACTCAGTCTCATACAGACTGCTCAGAGGTGACCTGTGTCTGGCATACAAGGCCATCTCAGACTCAGCCTTGATGCAGTTGCTGCATATCCATAACTCCACTTGCGTAACCCGCTCGCAAGGCCTTAACCTGGTCTATGACATTAATAGAAGTTGTTGGTAGGGTAGATTTGTGTCCCAATGACTCCCCTATGTATGGAATAGACTTCCTCTCCATGTCAAGCAAAGGACCTCACTAGCCCTCTTTAAAAGAAACCTGAACAACTAGATGGGAAACAGAAAATATACCCCTAGGATCCCACCTGTGTCCCTGCTGGATAGGGAAAACAGGTGCTGACTTTTCTGGAACATGGGTGAAATTCTTGGCCAGGCTTATAAGGGCCTCCAGGCCTATAGCCTAGTATCATCCTATAAACCTATTAAGGCAGCTAAAGGATGAGTGAGAAGAGACCAAGGCAAAAGCTAATACAAAAATTAAGAAATGGGAAACTCCTTAACTATGGGCATGGATAGTAAGATACAAGCTGTGGAAATGTTTCTAGTCCCTTTAGTACTATATACAAGTCAGGAATATTTTAATCAATGAACTGAGAAGTTGTGGACCATAATTAATAAAGAATTGAAGAAATTAGTATGAGAGGGAAAGAATAAGATATAAGTGGGATAAGTTGTTTCTCCCTACAGCACAAGGTGGTGGTTTAGGATGCAGACCATTAAGGAGAATAACAATAGTAACCAGATAGAATATTATACTTGTAAGGTAGCAGGAAATATTTTAAGAACTAAACCTGTACAGAAATGGAGAAACAAGATTTTACTGATAAGGATGACTGCAACTAGGGGCACAGAAATAGGCAAGAGGAGTCTGGAATTTATCGAATAAAATTACTAACAGAGGCAATATATTGAAAGAAATAGCTATGGAGGGAAAGGTAATACATTGGGATAAGGTCAAGCAGAAGTTTGGACTGCTGGTTGGAGACTGCTTTCCCTACCAGGTACTAATAGATTATAGACAAAGAAAAAGGAATAAGGAACAGTTAAGTGAAATAGCATCTATGGATGGGTTATTAGTTGAATCTAGAACAGAAGCTGCTTTTAAAAAGGGACAATTAGTACATATAAAGCAATGTATGTTAACTATAAGAAACAATGGGAAAACGTTATAAAGACTTGCAAGTAAGAATGGAAAGGCAAGGATTTGGTCTCAGCAATATACAGTTACTTTTATCCTAGAACAAATTGTCTACTAGGGTCTTTGTTCACAGCCCAGGTTGTGTCCACATACACAAATCTTTAGGGTGCCTGACTTGTAATCAACAATTTAATGTCTGATCACTAATGAGCGATCATGGATTTGTGTCATGAAAGATCAAGACTTTTACTTCTCAGGGATGTTCACTTTCCCTGAAATGGTGTGATCTTGATTTTGGCATATATAAGTAACAAAGAGTGAAGAGGCCACAACCCCTAGCATGGGGGGGTGGGGGTACAGCTGGCAAGTATTTTTGATGATTTTGTGAACTTGACCAGGATTTGGAGTCAAGTGATTCTGACCTTTTGTTATAGATGTAAGTGAGCTGATTACAGAATCAAATTCTTATTAGGAATCAAAAAACTTTAACAAAGAAAGAAGCCCTTTATGGCTGTCTGAGACTTTATTATCAATGATTTATGCTCTCCTTTTCAGGTCTTCTTTTGTATTCAGGCCATTATGCTCAGTACTGCCATCTTTTCTTCCTCTTTTCTGCTCCTGGCTGCCATTTGTTCTGGTGGTCTCTGCTCAGCTTCCTCTGATCATGCTGCTTTGGTTCAAACAGATGGAAGGGGGAGTACATGAATATTTGCTTTATATGACTTTAATGTATGGCATTCAGTGAAGTGAGTGTGCATTTTATGATATCACTCCATTCATTCATGAGGTGGCCATGAAAGAAACTTTCAAACTTAGTGCCACAATGACTCTATATGTTACTGTCCCTACTATTGTTGCTTTCTGCTTCTACATTGGCCACTGGCAGGATGACTCATGGCAGTTGATGTCAAGAGCTAGAAAAGCAGTACAGCCCTCTTCACAGTCTCTGGAAGGACATCAAACTAGATTATATGCTGAAACTGAAGTGTTGTAAAATACAGTGTTGGTGAAATTACCTCCATTTCAGTAACCTAACCATTGGCTTGATGGTCTAGGGGATATGATTTTGGAGGTGGCATTGACATAATGTTTAAGGTTTTCATGTCATAGACACATAGCATAGGGTTTGATTCTGACCTTGGGTCACTGTCTGGTTATTGGCTAGACTTGTGATAGTCTGCAGACTCACTGCCTAGTATTTACCTATGAACCCAGAATTTGAGAACACCGTAAAATTAGACGTAGACAACTGGGGACATGGAACCCTCAGCAAAAATTTATGAAAAAAAAAAGGATCTCTGTAGTTAGCAACCCTCAACACTGACTTATGTAAAAAGAAAATATCTTCGGAGTTAATATTGTTTTATGAGACATCTCAAAATTGAAGATCTTCATATGAAGTACTACAACAATTGTGTCAGTCAGCTAAAACATGCCAGATATGCATGCGAGCACAGAATTTGCATTCAGATCAATGACACATTATTCCTGAGCTTATTCTTTTGTTGGTGTTTCTTTTCACATCCCGGTATGTAATGTGAGTAATACTTTGCCTACAACTTTAATTTACCTGATGAAACATGCTACACCAACATGCAAACTAATTAAACTGCCACAATTTGTATTCAAAAGAATGTCCATGGAAAGCAATCTTAGATAAAAACAGTCTTCACTTAATAATTCATAGGTTTGTAGGTCCTTCCTAAGCTATTGATCTGTAAGGATCATAAGAAACCTCCTTGAATTACATTCTCATAGCAGTTTTTAGCCTTTATATTTTAAGTACAACTAACCCAGAGACAGGCTGAACAAGGATATATTGGGACATTTACATGTTTTCCCTCTCCATGAGGGCAGGAGTGCTAAGCTGGGGGGTGAATTTGTGGTTACTCATCCATTTGTCTAAATTACATTTGAATAAAGTAAGAGAAGCACTTTGCTTTATGTTGTGTGGAAAATGGTTCCACAGAAGCGGTATTGTCTATCATAGAAACCTGTCCCTCCAATTAGATTTCCTATCGTTCTCATCCATTGTTAACAAATGAAGTTTTAGAATCAGTTGGAGATTAGGTGTACCTTATACCCTGGGTAGTTTTCAAGGCATTGGCTCCCTCATCCTCCCACATCTTTTGAACCAGGCTCCCCACCCCTACACTCAAATTTTTCTGGGCCTTGCATAAATGCAAATCTTCTTTCACATTTATCTTCCTGGTTTAAGCTGGTTTAAGACCAATTGAACTTCTGTCATTGTAATCCATCACTGTCCATAGGGCATTATAGCTATATGCTAGGAGCATTCATAAGAACATTTCTAATCTAAAAGCTTAGATATCAGACATCTGTAACAAAAATTTGACTCAATCATTAGTATGAGATTCTGAGTTCACTATTGCCACCTTTATAATATACAAGAAGAGTACATAGGCCACAAATAAGGTAGTATTGCTGCATTTGTATATGATAGCGTTAGACATAAATTAAATGTGTAACAGCCCCCATACTCAGTCTAGTAGATAAGCCATGTTTATATCAGGTCAGGTTGGTAATCAGATTGGATGTATCTAATCAAGCAAGTTATAGCATTAAAACAGGTGCCTCCCACTGTCAGCGGGCATGCTGAACATACAGCAGATGAGCTGTTGTATTTAGTGGTTCTAAATATTCACTGAGATCTTACAAATCAAAATATCTATGAAGGCATAACCAACATATTAGTGAGCGCATACATTTGGCTTTTATGCAACTAATTATGTCAGGCACCAGAACCGACAAGAATACCAGATATGAAAATGTGCTGAAATGCATACTAGCTAGAAATTCAAATAATGTTATATATCTTTTTGGAAAATAAAGCTTGAAAGTAATAGACTTTATTGGTTTAAAAAGCAGTTAATAATTTAATTTTATAGAGCAGAAATTGTCACATAGAATATGTGGTAAAAATATAGTTAAAATGAGTTGCTTCTAATCTCACATCAATATTGAGAAATATGGTTGAGCTTTTGGTGGTGTCCTTGGTATTAATTTAATAAGAACCTATGAACCTATAAATGACAGTGAGGGACCAGCCATGGAGAGAGAAAATGAAGACTTCAAGAGTTAAAAAAAAAACAATAGCACCTACAGAGCTCTTAGAATTAGAAACAAATGTTAACAGCCGTAAGACAAGCTAAAACTGATGAACAGACTTCACTGCAATAAAAAAAGACAAGAACATTTGGCTTTTCTCCAAAGGCTGATAAATTCATTATGATGAAAATCAGTCTCTGGTGTAGATGATCCTGTCAACCTAAATTACCACATAGTTGCTGCTAAAAAATTCAAATCATTCTTCTCCACTATCAAACATTTACTTATGCCAAGCATGCCCAAACAAAAAGAGTTGCCTGTAGAAAAAGAAAAAAGAAAGCAATACACTACACGGAAAACAACCGACAAATGAAAAAACACATCAACAGTATATACGGTTCTACAAAAAAATGAAACCCAGTAGCTATGTCCATCACAACTTTCCTCTGCATTTCCTTGCCTTAGACAGTTGAATGCATTGTTTTACCTGTGACCATGTCAATAAGCAGCAATATCTATGCAGTGAGCAGTATTAAGTGTTGAAGAAGGGAGGCAGGTATGAACTTTTAAGCACATCTGTAGAAAGGTGTAGATGGTCGGGCATCATATGGTCCTTGTGACTACTTGCCTAATATTATTTCTATATTATTAATTTAATTCACACAAATGCACACCAGATATTTATATCAGCCTTTAAGCTGAGTAAATGAAAAAGGTATGTTGCTTTTCATCCACAGCATAGCTACTCCCTTCCAGTTCATCTGGTTTCTTCCCGGATTATTAAAAAATACTTACCTAGTATCACTGTGACCCACCTTTCTCTTTCAAATTGGCAATCCAAAACAGCACTAAGCTATTTAATATTCATGCATGAGCTTTTTCTTCATTGCCATCCCAAAGAGTCATGGGAAGACAGTGAACAGAAAATCGCAGCATGTTAAATAGAACTTTTCTTTATGTTTATTTATTTTATTCTTTTAAAAAATATTGCTTTACTTAAATAAATAAATAAATACATAAATAAATAAATAAAGCACCCACGTTAACTTTACCACCAGTGTTAAGCATGTACAACTGGCAGGCACTTTGATTATCTAATGTTGAATACTCAAGGTGTATGTCATTTAGTACTTTTTTAACTAGATACGGTTCTTTAGAGGTTGTTTGCTATGTTCAGCACATAAGCTGACTAAAATGAGTTAGCAATGCAGATCACATCAAAACTTTTTAAAAATAAAATTATTTTCTTCGCTTGGCATGGCCCCCTTGGAGCTGTAGGCCCTGGACCACCACCCAAAACTCTCCTATTATAATTTCCCACTGATTCAAATTCTCTAATTTTTGATATATATATATATATATCAAATAGTTTATTTACCACATTCGTAATCAGACTGATTTTTTTTGTCCTTTATCGTGTAGATGGCAGCTGATAATGACATATTTTTTTTCAAATCTCTTTCATTAACTTCTGTGACAAAGGAAGATACTGCTAGCACATCTATCTGGAATTTTGTAAATGATTATATGTCATTTGTGAATATCAAAATGATTTATATAAGATGCTTGTGTTAGAAATGTATTAGAACTCTATGTCATATGTATATCAAATCGCTGGTACAGAAGTGTGTTGAAAAGGTTTTTCCAAAGTGCTGTTTGAACTGTAACTACAGTGTGTCCTACTGGAAAAAAACAGAAATGTACATGCACTATTGTAAGTGTTTAAATGTATATATTTTAACAGTGGAAACTAAAATACAGGAGGTTAATGTCAGAAAAATAGATGAAATTAAATCACTATATGGCTACGCAATAAAATATGGGTATCTTTCAGTTTTCAATGAGCTAGAGACACAAAGTCTATGCTAGAAAGTTTTCTGTATTGTCTCAGAGTGAACTAATTACTAGTTTTGAAATGTGAAGGAATGCAATTGTTTTATGACTTCCAGCATCTGCCAAATATCTGAGGTCAATGTATTTTCACAGGTAGTTGCTAAATACTGACAGATTCCAGCAGTGGGGGTTTCACCTAGGATAGAGTCAGATGACAAGAAATGATCTCATTCTGCAAGCTATCCCAGCAGTAATATTTCAGATATTAATTTGAGAACTCTCTGAAAGAGACAGTGTATTCTGTATTCTGTCATGGACCTGACAACAACTGGAAACATTCACCACACATCTGCCTTGCTCTGATGAAGTAAGTTTCTAGGGAATAGTATAATTGTCTTAGCTATAGTCAGGAATATAGCAAAACTTAGTTTAGATATTTTTCTTTATTTATTTGAGACTGTCCTCAATGTTGTTTTAAATATTTTGTGTGATTTTGAACTCTGATGTCACTGTGAATATATACTAAGTATTTTCTTGTTCTTTTATTATTTATTATTAAATATATTTAAACTTTTCATTATGGCTGATCTGTCTAGAGATATTTAAGTTTTCAGAGTACTTGCTTATTTACTTGGTGACACTGTGTGAGCCACTCCTAATAGCCTTGCTCTTGGTCAAACTAGCAAGTTGTATTAATATTAATATTAATATTAATATTATACAGTAAGATTGGACACCCTTTGTTAAGGGCCTTAAAGTAGCTGATAAGGAGTTGGCTGGTGGCAGTGATAGCTACCTTATAGTCTGGGCAAAAGGGGGACATAGCTAGTAAACCTGTGCCAGCCTACCCATGCATGTGTGTAAATCAAACCTCAAAGTGTTTGTGTGTGTGTGTGTGTGTGTGGTGTGTGTGTGTGTGTGTGTGTGTGTGTGTGTGTGTGTGTGTGTGTGTGTGTGTGTGTGTGTGTGTGTGTGTGTGTGTCAGCTACTTGGGCAGGGACACGAAGTACTAGTTGAACAGAGAGGGTGCTGGAGGTTTTCGCTTGGCCACTCAGCTGAGATCTCAACTCTATATCTGTGCCAGTGGTTAGTCTTATTGGGGATCTGGAGAAAGAGGGAGAACCGGCCCCAGATTGACTGTGGCTTCTGTGTGCTCTTAAGGGAAATTGCACTCGATGCAGAGAGCTGCCTCTGGAAATACTGTGTGTGTACCTGTTATCCTTCCAATGTCCATCCCCCACCAGTGCCAGTGGTAAGGACTGAGGTTCCTTGATTACTGGTCCACTGGTGGGTCTTCACAACGTCCACCATCACACAATTAAAAAACAAATAATAATGAGTTGATTCCTTATGTGTAGTATAGTTTACAACTGCACATGCAGTTTAAAACAGCCAGAGTTACAGCATTATTTAGGGTAAATATAAATTAAACAAGAAAGAGGACAACAAA
>NC_056731.1:1101687480-1101714678 GCF_019279795.1 Protopterus annectens
TCTGTTTTATCACTTTATCAAGTCAGAAACAAATGATTAAACTGCAACTGTATTATGGATTCTTTCTTTCTTTATATTTCATCTTGTCAAGGTTGAATAACAATAGTTACATTGAAGTGTAACAGACTTCTATTTATCAAAATATATTTTGTTTGATACTTTGCAGATTAGTTTTGAAATTGTTAGCTTCTCAGATTTCTTCTAAACGCATCACTATAGAAGGTCAATTAATTTACCAAAGCACAAATGTATTTATCAATTAATTCAGGAAAATCATTAGAAAGTAGAAAAAAACAGAAAAAAAAAACAGTGGGATGAAATGCATGTTTCATGTTGCAGTGTCATAATATATTCCCATCTGCAAAAATATTATGTTCAAAGCTGCAAAAATGGACAGGGGAAAGAAAGACTATCCTTTCCATATAATTTACACTTATATATGTGTATGTATGGATATGTGTATATATGGTCAACCAGCAAATAAAAGTCTTTGTCATTCCCTCAAATTCTGAAATGGTAAATGGACCATAACTCATTCTTTCACGTGCAAACCGTAATTTAAATGGTGCACTGTGCCAACCATTTTATTTTACTCTTCACAACTATTTACTATATCTACTGGGGCACTCCAGTGTATGGTTTATTGTGATTTTATACCACAGATTCTATTAATTAGATTTGCTTTGATCTTGCACCTCTTATAACCACTTAAGCCAGGCACATTATTGGTTGAAAAAATATGTTTTGACAATAGCGATTCATATGCATCTGTGTAATATAATTGTGCTTACTTCTTAATTTACTGCTATGATGTAATTAGTTTTCCATTCACTTACTTTTACCTAGTAAAAGTAATCTTATATTTAAATATATATATCAATGTATGTTCTAGAAATCTATAAAAGTAATATTCACTCATCTTTCTGGCCTGTAACAACACAATAAAGTTTACTTTAAGAGTGCCCTACACTATTAGAAGAACAGACAACATTCTTATTGCTGAGAAAGCATACATTAAGACAGTGACTATGATAATCCTTAGGTTCACAGATGTGCATTAATAATGGCTCCCTTGGCTGCTGATTACATGTTTTAGACTGGGTATATATATGTCACGGGTAACTAGGATGAATAAGTAACCTGCATATGTGTATTTATTGACGATTAGTTTGTTTATGCATGTGTGCCTAAGAATTTATTTTTTATTACAAAGTTCTTATGTTTGTATTATTGTTTATGTGAGATTAATTAAAGGCTATTTACTGAACGCAAGTGATAGGCACAGGCAGTGACATCCAACATTTCATTGTATCAGCACAAACATTCTGCATAGCCTTGATATTTATTCATTGAAACAGGCAGTGTTACCAGTCCTTCAGCAACTTTATATGTTAACCAAATATTATCTGGCAGATATCAATGTCATATATAAATACTTTCAAAGGATATTGTTTTCAGTGCATCCCTTTTAATACTGAACATAAATAAGGCTTTGTATTAAAAAATACAACAAATATGTTTCACAAATAATGCATATTATACTAACGCACACAAAAAAATGTACAAGCTTTCTTGAAAATATTCTAAAATGTCACAAGTATGGTAACAAAGCAAATTCAAGACATTAATCACATTCCCGTTGATATAGCTTTACACATGCTTAAATGTTCAAAAGAAAACAAATCAGAATTAAGTCACACAGTTTCATAAAAGTTTTGTGTTATTTTAAATGTTCTTTGTACTGTGATAGTAACTGGGTCAGTGAAAATTTGTGTCTTAGTCCTGAATCATTTTCCTTTTTGTGTCAGATAAAACAATGTGTTTCTAGGTAGTTTTCTCCTTTTAGTGCAATTATTCTGAGCTAACAAAGTTCATTTATGCAGTGTCATTCACTGAAATAAAAACACTGGAAAATTCTGTGGAAAAATATCTGGAAATTGTTAAATGCAGTTAAAACTATGGCCATTATGGTAATACAGAAGATATGAGTTCCATCATAGTTTTAACAAATAAAAAAATTCACTATATGTTAAAATAATTTGTTCAAGTATCTTTCTTCATGTTTCTAAATAGAACAAAAACACTTTTAATAACATCTCTTTTTAAGAAAACAGCTACATTCTTTTTGATAATCATACAATAATTTAAATAACAATAAAATGAAAGCATTACATTTTGTAATTACTGCATGATAATGCATGTCTCTTAAATAAGTAAGTGTGTGTGCATGTGAGTGTGTGTGTGTGTGCGTGTGCGTGTGCGCGTGCGCGTGCGCGTCTGCGTGTGCGTGTGCGTGTGTGTGTGTGTGTGTGTGTGTGTGTGTGTGTGTGTGTGTGTGTGCGTGTGCGTGTGTGCCACTTTTTTGGGTCATGACAACTACAAAAATATAATGATGTATTTATCAAAAGAAAAGTAACAGGAATGAAGAATGCTATTACCATATCTAAGACACAGATTAATATGTGCAGTGGTTTATCTTTTCACACACATTTTCTGTGTTGTGATGTTGTGCTGTTTCCAATTTTTGGTAAATTCTTGTTGATTTAAGATGCATTAGTGCAATAACTGTGAGAGGGGTCAGAGACACAAAGGTTTTGGGCCTAAGTTGCAAATGACCTGGGTTCAGTTAGCATTCCAGGCACTGAAGGAGTGAGCTGGAACAGGATAGCAGCGAACTGCTGATGCCAGCTTACCCATCCTGAGAGGAGAGGAGAGGGGTATTTGCAGAATCCTATCACAACAGCTCCCCCTAAGAAGACGTCTGGGACTGCAGCTGAGGACTCTGGGTAGTGTGAACTTGCCAGGGAGTGAGCATGCATTGTAGCTGGAATTGTGTGCCTGGGGAAATACTCAGTCACACAATCCACATTCCAGCCGGTAGAGACTCAGGAGCATTCAGGAAAATCTCATATCCCTGCCTTCACCCCTAGCTGATTCTGTGGCTCAGGAGGAGCAAATATGCCAAACGTAAAAGGCCTTTTTGTTGTTGTTGTTGTTGTTGCAGCAGAGAAATAAGGACCAAAAATATTTTGAATTACAAATAAATAACTGAAGTATCTGCAAAATATTTACATATATAACCTACTGAAGTACTAAACAATGAAAGTGTGACTGGCAAAATTAGCTAAACATTAGGTACAGAGAATTCGAAATGACCTTGAGACAAAAATATATCATGCTTTAAGTCCCACAACATAGCAATCTGTCACAGTGATTTTTTGTTATTGTTGTTGTAAACATTACCAAAAGGGTTTGCATTAAGAAGTAAAGAAAATTTGATTGACTGTTATATTAAAAAACAGTGTCATATAATTATGGTTGTAGACTTAAATATCACATGTATACATAAAAGTAGACAAAAAACATACATGTTCTTTTTAATCATATTACCTTAAATTTAGTTTTTCATGAGCAAAACTGACTTCTGTAATCTGTGTTTAAACCCTTGAGACCAGAGTTTCAGCATTTTTATTACAACATTACAATACTGAAACAATGCACTCCAAAAAGTTAACTCTTACAGTGGTTTGAATATCATATATATGCTTACCAGTGAATTATAAGTAATAGGTCAAATTAATAAGCATACTATAATCAACATGACATAACCAGAGAAAGGAAATATACAAAAAGAATGTTACAGATGCTCTATAACAGTTATATATGAAGAATCCCTAGAGTGTTTTGAATGAAGTCCTGCTGTGAGCTTCACAAGCCTTATTAGGTTTTATCATGATTAATACTTGCTAGGCAAATCACAGATTCCTATTAGGCTGAAACAGCATATGATTTCCTTAAAAGTTTTTCTTAATTCCTGGCTACGAAAGGCATAGATCAGAGGATCAATGACTGAATTGCACATAATGAGAATGAGGTATAAGTTAAAATGTGACATGAAACAAACACAGTAGGGGTTGCGAGGGCAAGATATATTAAAGATAAGATGAAGAAAGAAGGGAGAGCAGCATACAATGAAGACCCCAAGCAAGATGGTCAAGGTAACAGCCCCTTTCATATTGGCACTTTGACAGACTGTGCCATTGCCAGGCAAAGCTGCTATTCTCTTAATGTGAAGTCGAGCAAGCATGAACATATGTACATAAAGGGATGCCATTAAAGCAAGCATGGTAAAGAACATAGTAATAAGGCAGATAAGAACAGCTCTGCTTTCAGAATAAATAATAAAGAGAACACCTGAAACCGTACAGAACACCCAAATGCTAATTATAATAGCCACGGCCCTTTTCACTGTTACAATATTGTGGTATCGTAATGCATAAAAAATGGTAATATACCGGTCAACTGCAATAGTAAGCAGGCTGCAAATAGAGGCAAGAAGGGAGCTGCAAATCACAGAATCAAGCACATTGTCCATGAAGTTCTTTACAGTGATGTCTGTGTTGTTGAGCAATGTCATTACAATGGTTTCGGTGGCATTAGTCACTCCTACCAGCATATCCGCTACTGCCAAACTACAGATGAAAAAGTACATGGGAGAGTGCAAATTCTTATTCTTTGCAATTGCCACAATGACCAAAATGTTTTCTAGCAGGCTTACTATCCCCAAGGTCAAAAATACCTCTGATGAAATAAAGAGCTGTTCATAACATCCTCCAGAGGATGATGCTTTTTCCCTTGACTCATTAATACTGTTGTGGAAGCCAAAGCTATAGTTTCTGAAGTGCAGAGACTGAAGCAGTCCATAGTGATGTGTGCCATTCATTTTATAATGCATTGATCTTGTACTGGCCAGAAGTAATCCAAGTGCCTTAAAATTGTTGTCTAACCCTTAAATCCTTCTCACAAGATAATTTCTACTCCATGTTAGCACAACAGAATGTTGCCACAGAACGTGGGTGCCCCTAGAAATAACAATTCTAAGTTCAGTGTCTTAATGGCTACTTAATCATATTGAACAAAGTCCCAAATGATATGATCAATTACCTTTAAAAGAAACTGCTCATTATGTGTGCTTTTCAGTGTCCGGATTAGTCTAAATCCTCCAGTAAAGGCTGCGGAAATGCTGTTTTTCCTTGACCGTGGCAACACCTGCCTTGCCATTTCTGCAGCTGCACAGAACTCTTTCTCAGTGCTGTTCAGAGTCTAGGTTGCATTCATCCTTTGGAAAGCAATGTTAACCTTCAGCCCACTTTATAATATGATGAAAAGTGCCAGGAGGCAGACTCCACCTCTATTTCTTTACTGCAGACCAATCAGACTAAGGAAGCACAGCACTCTCAGATGTGCTGATTAAATACTGGGACTATTCTGCCTCTGGTGAGTAAGGGGTTTGATGTTACGCTGTTTTCCTCTCTCAGAAGGAAAAGGGATGGCAAGACAAATGTACTGCATTTTAATTGCTCCTCTGGCAGTATGCAATTGATTTAGTTTATCACGTCACTTAGTGTCAACAGTTAACATGTGCTGATGTATTAACCAGCTTCAATATTTTACACAGCTGGTCTGGTACCAGACGTGCCCTACAGGATATAATTTAATCTGATCATTTACCTCTGTAATTAATAACACTTACTAGTTTACAATTGATCAGATCAAGTATAGTACAGTACAGTTATTTAGACCCAGCACAGAAATAATAATATATTGATCAAAACGCAGTGAGTATTGTCTAGTCTGACTTTGATTTTACAGTTGTACATACTATGAAATACTGACAGTATAGTGGAAACATATCCTTTCAGAGTTTAATTTGCTTATAGCCATATAAGAAGAAAAGTAAAACAATTAGTATAATAAAACATCTAGGCAGTGTCATTTGCTGAACTAGGAATAATACCTCTATGATATCAAATTCAATGTGACACGAGAGGTTAGGGGATACAGCTGAAGGAAAACACTGTAGGGTTTAGTGATGTAAATATATGACAGCTCCTGCATTATATTAGCAAACTTTAATTTCACCTCTAACCTGACATTCTAGCCCTGTGCTGCTTTTCAATTGTTCAGCCCACCCACCTGGCTATCATGTGAATAAATAAATTAATAAGAACCTAACAAAATGTTAAGTACAGTATGTCTCAAGATGTTGCTCAGAAAGAATCCATACTTACAGGCTTTCTTGACACTTGGAGGTTTGTGCCATTTTAACATCTCCATATCAGAAGTGCAAGACATGCTAGTGTGAGTCCCAGCATTTTGAAAAATAAAATGAAACTCCCCCAGAAAAACAACAAATTGCAAAGCTCACTGTTCCAACTTTCAGGCATTTTTGCAAGGCACTGTGCTGTGGCCAGTCTGACACAGATGATCTTCATTCTCTGTCTGACAGCAGCAGTGACATTAGCTAGTACTGATGACACACCATAGCTGGAGGTGAACTGACCCATTTCTGAAGCTGCTACAACCATTTACTACTTCTGCTTGAGCAAGGACCTACACTTTATGACACTAAGCTGCGTCATGCATTGTGTGTTCTACAAACAGACCTTTTGTCATGGTTTAGTGCTGCAAGAGGTGCAGGTCCTTGCAGAAGCAGAGATAGTAAAAGATTGCAACAGTTTTAGAAATGGCTGACTGCAAAGGCAGAGTCATTTCACTGAAATTGCATAATTAGATGTCTTGTTGTTCCTTGCCTTTGTTTTCATTTAAGTTCCAGGATCTCAGTCAAGGAATGTTATAAAAATTAATCACTATGAGATACAGACCCTGGATGGCTAAACAACACAATCCAAGATAAAATACACAATATAGCCTGATTCTTGATATTTAGCTCTAGTGTATGATTAATCCCAAATGTAAAAGAAAAACTATATATCAAAAAGACACCCTGTGATTCAGCATATTTAAGCAATAACCCATGTCTGGGTGTGGGTAATGCTAGATTTACCACGGTTGGTGTGGTTTGGTCACGAGGGCGAAGCCCGAGTAACCAAACAAAGAAAACCGTGGGTAAATCTAGCATTACCCACACCCAGACGTGGGTTATTGCTATTATACAATGACATTATTTAAGAAAAAAAATACTTACTGTGTGGTGCCCTTCTGCGGTTTTCCACTATCTTGGGGCTTTTTATGATGTACTGCGCATGTGTATGCTTACGCAGTACATCAGAGATGTGTAGAGGAAGCAATGGAGAAAAGATCTCTGTTGCTTTTTTAAAGATGTCTCGCTATGTTAATTGAGTTTAACATAGCGAGATATCTTTAAAAAAGTAACAGAGAAAGGAAGATCTCTGTTGCTTTTTTTTTAAGATATTTTGCTATGTTAAACATATAACACAGCGAATTTACAGCAACAGAGATCTTTCGTTTTCCATTGCTACCTAACACAAACAAAAAAAATCAAGACTTATACTAATGGAAAAAGTCCGGGCGACTGAACCTTTTTCCATTAGTATATGTCGAATTTACAATGGGCACGCTGGTTGGGCTGGCCAATCAGCGTGCACATTTTGGAATATTAATCGGCATTCATTGTATAATATGCATTATGTTGGCACCCCTTGCACCAGAAGAAATCCCTTGTGAAGTGTCAATGTGTAAGACTGGCCAGAATGGTTTCAGAGGACGATGATTTTTTTAGAGAGTGCGACCTCCTACTGGGGATGTTACAGAAAAGAGGCTACCCCCCTCAATTTGTTAAAGACATAATAGGGGAGGTGCAACAAAAAAGAACTAATGGGGTTTATAGAATATTATTGGATAACTCTTTGGGGTTAGTTAGACCCCTAGGAACTGAGAAAATGAACTGTTTTAGCAGGGCATTGGTATTACCTTTCACTACTGATTTTTTTATATCAAAAGCATCAGTTGTGATTGTCGGAATATGTTTCATATTGATGAGAATATCATTAACAAATTAGGTGAAAAACCCCTGGTGGTATACAAAAAGTGTATATCTTTCAAAGGTCTAGTTGAAAGAAAAAAGGTAGCACCAGGACCAGGTGGTACTTTCACATGTGGAAGATGCACCCAATGTTCTTTTATTGTGGATGCCAAATTTATTAAACTTAGGAATTTTAGGAAAATCACTACACACAAAAAGTACTTTTGTTACAGTAAGGGGGTTGTATATGTCACATCCTGCGACTGTTACTATGTGGGTAAGACTGTCCGAGTTTTAAGACAAGGGATTTATCAACACAGTTATGATATTAACAAATATAGGGAGACCAATGCCTTATTCAAGCACATTAAATTACATCCCACACACTGTTTCAAGATTTTTGTATTAGAGCAGGTTGACTTGAATGTAAGGGGTGGACCTGTTAATGATTTTCTTGAATTTCTAGAACTCAAGTGGCAAATAAGGTTAAATGCATGTCTGCCACCTGGGCTCAATGATAAAATCTCTATCAGTTCCATGTTAAAATTAAAAGCTGTTTCCTTTATATAATGTTTTTAACATATGTTTTATTTTTTGGGGTATTTTTGGTTTAATAATTCTTGTAAGGGTATGTAGGAAATGACCTACCTTTGTAGTAGGATATGACATCTTTCAACAGGAAATGGCAACCTTTTTGGTTGACCAATTGTGGAGTAGGGTAGGGTTACCACCTGTCCCACTTTTCGAGGGACAGTCCCTCTTTGGGCAGTTTTGTCCTTACAAAAAATTGTAAAAATGACAAATGTCCTGATATTTTAGGACAAATTTATTTCCTATATTTTATGTAATAGTTGCATAAAACAGTTATTCTGTATCTAAAATACCTAAATGTTATAAGAAACAGAATAAGCAACTAAAATGCTATAAAAATAAGCTTTTATTTAGGCAGAAAAGTTAAGTTCTAACCTTTGTACTGACCGTGGGTATGTGTCGGCCTGTAAAATCTGATGTTTGTACCAAAAATGTCCCACTTTGGCCATTTGAAAAGGTGTCATCCCTAGAGTAGGGCAGGTTATTTAAATCAGCAATAAATGTGTTATGTAGTTCTGAAGAAGTCAATGTAATGTACTTTTGACGAAAGTGCTAAACTCTCATCGTTGTGGAATAAATTTGTTGGATTGTTTACCTTTGGTGCAGTGCTCTTGGTCATTTCCTTCATTCAGGTTTTTCTGGGTTTGGACTTTTTTTTGTGTTTCTAAGACTTATACTAATGGAAAACGTCTGGGCGACTGGACCTTTTTCCATTAGTATATGTAGAATTTACAACGGGCACGCTGGTTGGGCTGGCCAATCAGCGTACACATTTTGGAATACTAATCAGCATTCATTGTATAATACGCATTATGTATTATTCAAAATTATTCTAACATTTTGATAATATGATGACCAACTTCATATTCCATCTATGGTATATTCACTGACTGCAATTTATACTGGCAAACACCATGTTGAACGGCATTGCTGCATATATCAGCCAAGGTACAATTTACTGCATTTATTTATTATCTATTTATTAATTTACACATTGTTGACTGGGTTAGGTCCAGGACAATGGCCTCTTTTCAGACGAGAACAGAGGTGGTATTCATACTAAATAGGTGAAATTTGCCCAGGGCACTGGAGAACTTACCCTACTCTTTGGAGCTGCTAGATGGTACTGGATGGGCTCTTAAGAGGTCTAAGGGGAGCAGCAGCCTGGAGGAGGAGAAAAAATCTATGGAAAGTTTGGAGGTGGACAATGTGAATTTGGGGGAAAATCTGTTGTATATGCAACTTCAGAATGTAAATAAAGACTCCTGAGTGGTAGATGTTACAAATGAGCAGTGTTTAGCTGTCTCAGTAGAGAAGGAAGTAAGCGAGTCTGTTGATGTGGTGCAGATAACAGAACTGTCAAACTGTCAGCAGCAGGACATGCAGATGAGTTTCGGTTAAAATCACTGAGCAGGATGATCCAAGTGACGGTTCTGCTGTTTCTTGGGGTGAGATGACAGACATTTTTTTCAGAAGTATGGGGATGGTAATGTGAAAAGGAACTAGATGATGTGGCAGCAGTAAAAACATATGAATAGTGACAGAAAGTAATAGAGGAAAGCCACAACAAATTGAGAATATGTCTGAGTAATTAAAACATATGGAGTAGTGGCACAGAGAAGATCAACTGTGAGATTAAGAACAAAAAATAATACTGTAATAGAGAGGTATTATCCATGGAACAATTTGATAACTGTTCTGTATTTTAAAGCTCAAGGCATTTTGTCTTTTATATGTATTGGGACAGAGACTTTTTGTGACATTTAAAATTGAGGTACTGATGATGGAGTTTCTGGAACTTTGTAACAAAAAGAAGACAATTTATCCATGGAACAATTATTTGTTTTCTGGTAGCAACTTACAGTAAATGTCAAAAAAGTCACTTTACAGTTTAGAACTGATGAACTGGAAGAAGACAATGTTAAAAAAAATCCATGCAGGGTTTGTGTGAAACGGTTGATAATATTGTAAAAGTCAGAGATGAGAGAAACCTATGGAATGGAGAGCAGAAGTTGGAAGTTGTTTGAAATGTGAAAAAACATGGTAAAACACTTCACAAGTGTTATTTTTCGTGGCTAATCATAGACATTAAGATATGCTGGCCAACCTAAATTATGTTTCTTTTGTGGGGACTTTCACATTTAACTAATGACTGTGAACAGGTACAATGTAATCAGTGCAAGGAGAAAGGCCAAACAGCAAATAAATATGTGCCTGAATGCAGGGTATGTAAAACAGCAGTCTTTTTGGATGGCTTGCCAAAAGGGGAAAGAGAAAAAATGAGAACACACACACACACACACACACACACACACACACACACACACACACACACACATATACATACATACATACCCATACACATATAGGTAGTTTATATATATATATATATATAAACCCATTACGTACCACAAAGTGTTAGAAATAAGTCTGGATCTGACTGTACTTCCACTCTTCCATGTGAGATGTGTTATATATTTATTGGTCATTTATAATACCAGTGCATCTCATTTCCTTACCATTTTAATAATACCAGCTAGCATTTTCCCATCTTATTCTGCTCAGAATGTACTCTCTGTGTATTATCACACTGTGAATTATTTCATAATTCCTCTCTCCTCGACGATCAAAACTATGTCTTCATCCTATATTTCTTAATGATGCTTTGCTGTGTACCCCTGCATAGAGTACCATCTCTCCCAAAGTCCTTCTCGCCCACTTATATCTGTACATTGTGCATGCCAGCAGACTGACTGACATCCTAGATGTCCTTCGCAACATATGAGCATGCCCTGAAAAGTACATGAGATATACCATGTATGCAACATGCCTCAAAATCATCTACACAGAGAAATGCATTTGCATTATCTAGGGTGAAGATGAACTATGTGCAATGGATCAAATCATGGCATTTAATGAGATGCAGCAAAAACAGCTGGTACATCTCAAGTACATGATTGTGTTAGAAACCATGTAGATGGAAGTACTGCACAACAGCCAAAATGAAATACCCACTGTGGCAAACAACATAGCAATGTAAAGAATATCAGTAGTCCAAAAACAAACTCATCTAACATGCTAGGCATATAAAACACTATATATCACATAAATGTATGCTTTTAAAACCATGAAAATTATTGTAAATTATCACAATGAAACGATACCATGGGAACAACAGAAAATAGGATCCACATAATAGGAGAAGCAGTGCAAAATGGCAGAAAAGCTTTAGATGTCAAAGTACATCATTGATTAGGCGTTACTGTGGCATGGAGGGATAAAGCCCTGACTGTGACACAGAAAATCCAAAATCAGCTATCAACTTGGGCACTGAAAAAGTCAAAGAAGGACAGTGAGTATGAGAGGCACAATGCTGGCTTGCCCATCCTGGGTGAAGAGTGGTAGCCTGGACAGCTATGCTACCAACACCTTGCAGAGGTTAGGATCATAGCAGGTACATGTGCAGCAGACATCAACACAAGTGCAGAGGTGTGCACATGTAAGAGATGGTGTATTAGGCCTCACTTTGGGGGAGTGTATGCATTAGATTCTAGAGGAAGGGCTACGGATCTAAAGTAAAAATTCCTTGAACCAGATACAGGTGAGAGTACACCCAGGTGCAGGAATTTTGCTCTTTCCCCTGGGGAAACATGGTCTGGAGGGCTCTTCCTTTGGGGAGAAACAGTGGAAATCTGTAAAACTTCTACATTCCAAGGGGATCCAGTATCTGTCTGCCTGGGATGACATGGTTGACAGGCCTCAATGCTTTGCCAGAGATAGCCTCCACTTGTCAACCCTGGGATTCAGGATTCTAGCCAAGGCTCTTGCCTCCCCCATTGTACCTTTTTAGGCAATGTTCCAAAGACAAATCTTCAAACATAAAAGTTCTGACAAAAAGCAAACTGAAGGTCATGCTCCTTAACTTTAGCAGCCTTAAGCTGAAAATGCACTCACTGGATGCTCTCCTCTCACTGGAAGATGCCGATTTCTGTGCAGTCACGGAAACTTGGTTCAAGGCTGTGGAGAGCACTCCTACCTTACCAGGCTCTACCTCATTCCACACATTCTGATCCCAAAATGAGGTCAGAAAGACTAAGGGTGGTGGAGTTACTATACTCATTAAAGACAAGCACACCTCCAGACTGGTTTGCCAGCATGATGCACTAGAACTACTCCAGGTGCAACTTACAATTGGCAAAACACCCATCCAAGTTATAACCAGCTATAGAGCCCCCTCCATGACTCAGGACACAAACTCCTCCTACCTGGACCTACTTGACTCCATCAAGGTACCGCCTAACACCCTGATCCTTGACTTCAACTACTCCACCATAGACTGGGTGAACTATTTCTGCTCTAATGCACTCACCCAACGATTCCTTGACTTCATCAGTTCTAAAGCACTAATCCAGCTTGTCTCATCCCCCACAAGGGGAGATAACATTCTAGATTTGTTTTTCACCAATATCGGCAACTGCTGCCCCACCCCCTAATTTCTTCCCTGGTGAGATTAGACCATCGGTCTGTCTCATTCGAAGTATCTATCTCATCCAAACCCCCCCCCTAGCTGTAACTAGGATATAAAATTCTCAAACGCTGACTACAACCTTCTAAGGGAGGGTATCAGTAACTTCACACCACCACCCCCTCAGAGGATGCAGACAAATATGCTGAACAGCACGCCAGTGCAGTATACAAGCATCTGTACAACTACATGGATTCAGCGATACCCAAGAGAACTAAAACCTTCTCCTCAAGAAAGCACAAACCTATCTGGTGGGTATCCTCTATCAACAGGCTTTACAACAAAAGGAAGAAACTGTTGTCCAGGGGTAAGAATGCACGAATTCACAACTGGAAAAACTCCCTCCTTAGCCTTAACAAGAAAATTATATCACTAGTGAAAACTTCCAAAGCCATTTGTGAATCGAAACTAACCTCCAAAACAAAGGCTAACCACAAAGCTGTTTTCAGTTACATCAGCAACCTCCATGGCAAAGCCCAGGCTTGTTCCAAATTAGTTCTTAATGGTACCACTTACACTGATCCTGTTGACTTAGCAAACCTACTAGCAGATAGGTTCAGCACAAACTTCACCCCCCTGTCCCCCCTAAAGGCCCTTTCAACATCCCTGATACTTGTCCTGCACCTCACATCTCCATAGATCAAGTGTTAAAGGCCATATCCAAGGCAAAGAACACAGCTTCCATGTGACCTGATAGTATCCCAGGCTGTATTCTGCACCATCTCCAGCAAGAACTAGCCTTGCCATTAAGCACCCTATTCAACCATAGCCTAAGTACAGGCTTCATTCCAGCAGAGTGGAGAACTGCCATTGTCATCCCCTTACACAAAGGTGGTGCATCCATTGACCCTGGAAATTATTGCCCCATTAGCTTGACAAGTCTGATCTGTAAGGCCATGGACCATATTATTATGGTCCTCATAAACAAGGACATAGGAAATCTTCAAGCTCTTGACTCCACCCAGTTTGGATTCGTTAAGGGCAGAGCTTGCCTGTTGAACCTGGTTGAGTTTTTTGAGAATGTCACCAAGGCACATACAGCTTACTTTGACTTGGCCAAAGCCTTTGACACAATCACCCACGCAAGCATTATTAAAAAGCTAACACAACTTGGCATAAATCCCTATCTCAAAAATGAAAAAATGCCACTGCAGTAAGCTGTGCTCAATAAATCCAAGTAAACAACAACATAAAAAGAACACAGATACGTTCAACTGTTTTAATATAAGAAATAACATAAGGTGCAGCAAAGCTTTCGGGTTTCCCCTTCATCAGTGCTATACTGACAAAACTAACCAGCTTATTTAAATAGTAAATGATAAAAAAATCATGTGACACAGCTAACCAACAAGACAATACAGTTAATAATTGGTACCATATAAAATATATATATATATATATATATATATATATATATATATATATATATATAAGTAAAAAATTCTTTATTTACTAATACAAGATTATTTAAATCCATTAAAGATCATAAAAAATTCAGTGTAAAACATGATGGGCTGGATACACGAAGGCTTGCACGGATTCTAAAAGTAGAGTAAGACTCCATGCAGCCAATATGTCTGCCGAGCGATCGAGGAACAGCTGGCAGGGGCGTGCAAGAGAGCTCCTAAAACTACTCTTGCATGGACAGGGTTAGTTTATGCAAATTACCTCATTTGCTGCTGAAAGTTATACAAATGAGATAACTTTGCGATCCAGGAAACACTAACCTGTCCGAGTAAAATTAGTGTTATTTGTAGAAATGTACTCGGTTGGCAACTGAGTACCGTTCTGCAAATAGCAAAACGGAACCATGACAACTCCAAATAAAGGATGCATTCAATTGAGGAAGCATGCCAATGGCCAAATATATGGCCATTGGCATTTTTATGTGTTGCAAAATAATAAAAAATATTTTTTTTTCCTCGATCTCCGATGTTTAAGCATAGCGCAGCACCGCACAAATGTGCTGTGCTCTAAAAACCATAAAAACAAAATATAAAAGCCACAAATAGGGATTTTATTCAAAATATTCAACTGCCATGCAAGTGAATGGCAGGCTGAAGACAACATGGCTACTGAGTAGAGGTTGCTAAGTAGGGAAGCTCAGTCTAAGAGATGTAACCAAGCATTAGTAGGCAATCCTATGCAAATGAGGATAAGGATAGTGAATCCCAATTAGAGTGTAAGAGTAGGATAAGGGGAGTAACAGAGTAGGAGATGGGTGACATCATGAGGGGGTATGTATCAAAATGACTGTAAGCTGATTGGAGCAGAGTGGCATGTGTTTGCTGTAAGTTACTCAGGACTAAAAGCGGTGTGTCTATAGTTGTCTAAATTGAAACCCAGAAACGGAAGGTGTACGCCGTGGCTATCACTAAAGTTTCTTGCAAAGCTGCTTACACTGTGTGCACGAGTGTGCACGCATGTAAACCCATCTAAGCCCGTGTAAGCCTGTGTAAGGTCATCTAAGCTTGTATACACGAATGTGCACCCGCCTAAGCCTGTGTAAGCTTGTGTAAGCCTGTGTAAGCTTGTGTGCGTGTGTTTACACTTGTTGCACGGAGCTGCCCCCTGTGGAAACAGAAAGGAAAAAGGAAGGAAAAGAAGTAGTAGGAAGTTAACCAAGGAGAACTAGCAGAGCTGCCAGGTGAAATCAATCAGAATCAGCCACAGCTGAGCTACAAAATATAAGTATCATCTTGATTTTTTTTGATTATTTTTACAGATTACTGTTTTTACAATTTAATATATATAAAGCACTTTCTCTATTCAGTATCTTCACAAATCCTTATCTGTTTAAAAACTTTCATTTGTCTCTAGTGCTTGCTGTCTGGTAGGCTATTGTGTAAACTGAAACATCTCCTCTGTGTAATTATCTCTTGGCTAGTGGGGGCTGGTTCTTTTGTGTTCTTGTAAAAAAAAAAAGTTTCTGTCTTTTGCACACATTGCAGACTAGAGAATCTGTGACTGCAGCTGAGCTACAAAATATAAGTATCATCTTGATTTTTTTTGATTATTTTTACAGATTACTGTTTTTACAATTTAATATATATAAAGCACTTTGTCTATTCAGTATCTTCACAAATCCTTATCTGTTTAAAAACTTTCATTTGTCTCTAGTGCTTGCTGTCTGGTAGGCTATTGTGTAAACTGAAACATCTCCTCTGTGTAATTATCTCATGGCTAGTGGGGGCTGGTTCTTTTGTGTTCTTGTAAAAAAAAAAAAAGTTTCTGTCTTTTGCACACAGTGCAGACTAGAGAAGTTGTGACTGCAGCTGAGCTACAAAATATAAGTATCATCTTGTTTTTTTTTGATTATTTTTACAGATTACTGTTTTTACAATTTAATATATATAAAGCACTTTGTCTATTCAGTATCTTCACAAATCCTTATCTGTTTAAAAACTTTCATTTGTCTCTAGTGCTTGCTGTCTTGTAGGCTATTGTGTAAACTGAAACATCTCCTCTGTGTAATTATCTCTTGGCTAGTGGGGGCTGGTTCTTTTGTGTTCTTGTAAAAAAAAAGTTTCTGTCTTTTGCACACAGTGCAGACTAGAGAAGTTGTGACTGCAGCTGAGCTACAAAATATAAGTATCATCTTGATTTTTTGATTATTTTTACAGATTACTGTTTTTACAATTTAATATATATAAAGCACTTTGTCTATTCAATATCTTCACAAATCCTTATCTGTTTAAAAACTTTCATTTGTCTCTAGTGCTTGCTGTCTGGTAGGCTATTGTGTAAACTGAAACATCTCCTCTGTGTAATTATCTCTTGGCTAGTGGAGGCTGGTTCTTTTGTGTTCTTGTAAAAATAAAGTTTCTGTATTTTGCACACAGTGCAGACTAGAGAAGTTGTGACTGCAGCTGAGCTACAAAATATAAGTATCATCTTGATTTTTTTTGATTATTTTTACAGATTAATGTTTTTACAATTTAATATATATAAAGCACTTTGTCTATTCAGTATCTTCACAAATCCTTATCTGTTTAAAAACTTTCATTTGTCTCTAGTGCTTGCTGTCTGGTAGGCTATTGTGTAAACTGAAACATCTCCTCTGTGTAATTATGTCTTGGCTAGTGGGGGCTGGTTCTTTTGTGTTCTTGTAAAAAAAAAAAGTTTCTGTCTTTTGCACACAGTGCAGACTAGAGAAGTTATGACTGCAGCTGAGCTACAAAATATAAGTATCATCTTGATTTTTTTTGATTATTTTTACAGATTACTGTTTTTACAATTTAATATATATAAAGCACTTTGTCTGTTCAGTATCTTCACAAATCCTTATCTGTTTAAAAACTTTCATTTGTCTCTAGTTCTTGCTGTCTGGTAGGCTATTGTGTAAACTGAAACATCTCCTCTGTGTAATTATGTCTTGGCTAGTGGGGGCTGGTTCTTTTGTGTTCTTGTAAAAAAAAAGTTTCTGTCTTTTGCACACAGTGCAGACTAGAGAAGTTGTGACTGCAGCTGAGCTACAAAATATAAGTATCATCTTGATTTGTTTTGATTATTTTTACAGATTACTGTTTTTACAATTTAATATATATAAAGCACTTTGTCTATTCAGTATCTTCACAAATCCTTATCTGTTTAAAAACTTTCATTTGTCTCTAGTGCTTGCTGTCTGGTAGGCTATTGTGTAAACTGAAACATCTCCTCTGTGTAATTATCTCTTGGCTAGTGGGGGCTGGTTCTTTTGTGTTCTTGTAAAAAAAAAAAGTTTCTGTCTTTTGCACACAGTGCAGACTAGAGAAGTTGTGACTGCAGCTGATCTACAAAATATAAGTATCATCTTGATTTTTTTATTATTTTTACAGATTACTGTTTTTACAATTTAATATATATAAAGCACTTTGTCTATTCAGTATCTTCACAAATCCTTATCTGTTTAAAAACTTTCATTTGTCTCTAGTGCTTGCTGTCTGGTAGGCTATTGTGTAAACTGAAACATCTCCTCTGTGTAATTATCTCTTGGCTAGTCGGGGCTGGATCTTTTGTGTTCTTGTAAAAAAAAAAAAGTTTCTGTCCTTTGCACACAGTGCAGACTAGAGAAGTTGTGACTGCAGCTGAGCTACAAAATATAAGTATCATCTTGATTTTTTTGATTATTTTTACAGATTACTGTTTTTACAATTTAATATATATAAAGCACTTTGTCTATTCAGTATCTTCACAAATCCTTATCTGTTTAAAAACTTTCATTTGTCTCTAGTGCTTGCTGTCTGGTAGGCTATTGTGTAAACTGAAACATCTCCTCTGTGTAATTATCTCTTGGCTAGTGGGGGCTGGTTCTTTTGTGTTCTTGTAAAAAAAAAAGTTTCTGTCTTTTGCACACAGTGCAGACTAGAGAAGTTGTGACTGCAGCTGAGCTACAAAATCTAAGTATCATCTTGATTTTTTTTTTGATTATTTTTACAGATTACTGTTTTTACAATTTAATATATATAAAGCACTTTGTCTATTCAGTATCTTCACAAATCCTTATCTGTTTAAAAACTTTCATTTGTCTCTAGTGCTTGCTGTCTGGTATGCTATTGAGTAAACTGAAACATCTCCTCTGTATAATTATCTCTTGGCTAGTGGGGGCTGGTTCTTTTGTGTTCTTGTAAAAAAAAAAAAAGTTTCTGTCTTTTGCACACAGTGCAGACTAGAGAAGTTGTGACTGCAGCTGAGCTACAAAATATAAGTATCATCTTGATTTTTTTTTGGATTATTTTTACAGATTACTGTTTTTACAATTTAATATATATAAAGCACTTTGTCTATTCAGTATCTTCACAAATCCTTATCTGTTTAAAAACTTTCATTTGTCTCTAGTGCTTGCTGTCTGGTAGGCTATTGTGTAAACTGAAACATCTCCTCTGTGTAATTATCTCTTGGCTAGTTGGGGCTGGTTCTTTTGTGTTCTTGTAAAAAAAAAAGTTTCTGTCTTTTGCACACAGTGCAGACTAGAGAAGTTGTGACTGCAGCTGAGCTACAAAATATAAGTATCATCTTGATTTTTTTGATTATTTTTACAGATTGCTGTTTTTATAATTTAATATATATAAAGCACTTTGTCTATTCAGTATCTTCACAAATCCTTATCTGTTTAAAAACTTTCATTTGTCTCTAGTGCTTGCTGTCTGGTAGGCTATTGTGTAAACTGAAACATCTCCTCTGTGTAATTATCTCTTGGCTAGTCGAGCTGGTTCTTTTGTGTTCTTGTAAAAAAAAAAAAAGTTTCTGTCTTTTGCACACAGTGCAGACTAGAGAAGTTGTGACTGCAGCTGAGCTACAAAATATAAGTATCATCTTGATTTTTTTGATTATTTTTACAGATTACTGTTTTTACAATTTAATATATATAAAGCACTTTGTCTATTCAGTATCTTCACAAATCCTTATCTGTTTAAAAACTTTCATTTGTCTCTAGTGCTTGCTGTCTCGTAGGCTATTGTGTAAACTGAAACATCTCCTCTGTGTAATTATCTCTTGGCTAGTGGGGCTGGTTCTTTTGTGTTCTTGTAAAAAAAAAAAAAAAGTTTCTGTCTTTTGCACACAGTGCAGACTAGAGAAGTTGTGACTGCAGCTGAGCTACAAAATATAAGTATCATCTTGATTTTTTTTGATTATTTTTACAGATTACTGTTTTACAATTTAATATATATAAAGCACTTTGTCTATTCAGTATCTTCACAAATCCTTATCTGTTTAAAAACTTTCATTTGTCTCTAGTGCTTGCTGTCTGGTAGGCTATTGTGTAAACTGAAACATCTCCTCTGTGTAATTATCTCTTGGCTAGTGGGGGCTGGTTCTTTTGTGTTCTTGTAAAAAAAAAAAGTTTCTGTCTTTTGCACACAGTGCAGACTAGAGAAGTTGTGACTGCAGCTGAGCTACAAAATATAAGTATCATCTTGATTTTTTTTGATTATTTTTACAGATTACTGTTTTTACAATTTAATATATATAAAGCACTTTGTCTATTCAGTATCTTCACAAATCCTTATCTGTTTAAAAACTTTCATTTGTCTCTAGTGCTTGCTGTCTGGTAGGCTATTGTGTAAACTGAAACATCTCCTCTGTGTAATTATCTCTTGGCTAGTGGGGCTGGTTCTTTTGTGTTCTTGTAAAAAAAAAGTTTCTGTCTTTTGCACACAGTGCAGACTAGAGAAGTTGTGACTGCAGCTGAGCTACAAAATATAAGTATCATCTTGATTTTTTTGATTATTTTTACAGATTACTGCTTTTACAATTTAATATATATAAAGCACTTTGTCTATTCAGTATCTTCACAAATCCTTATCTGTTTAAAAACTTTCATTTGTCTCTAGTGCTTGCTGTCTGGTAGGCTATTGTGTAAACTGAAACATCTCCTCTGTGTAATTATCTCTTGGCTAGTGGAGGCTGGTTCTTTTGTGTTCTTGTAAAAAAAAAAAAGTTTCTGTCTTTTGCACACAGTGCAGACTAGAGAAGTTGTGACTGCAGCTGAGCTACAAAATATAAGTATCATCTTGATTTTTTGATTATTTTACAGATTACTGTTTTACAATTTAATATATATAAAGCACTTTGTCTATTCAGTATCTTCACAAATCCTTATCTGTTTAAAAACTTTCATTTGTCTCTAGTGCTTGCTGTCTGGTAGGCTATTGTGTAAACTGAAACATCTCCTCTGTGTAATTATCTCTTGGCTAGTGGGGGCTGGTTCTTTTGTGTTCTTGTAAAAAAAAAAAGTTTCTGTCTTTTGCACACAGTGCAGACTAGAGAAGTTGTGACTGCAGCTGAGCTACAAAATATAAGTATCATCTTGATTTTTTTGATTATTTTTACAGATTACTGTTTTTACAATTTAATATATATAAAGCACTTTGTCTATTCAGTATCTTCACAAATCCTTATCTGTTTAAAAACTTTCATTTGTCTCTAGTGCTTGCTGTCTGGTAGGCTATTGTGTAAACTGAAACATCTCCTCTGTGTAATTATCTCTTGGCTAGTGGGGCTGGTTCTTTTGTGTTCTTGTAAAAAAAAAAGTTTCTGTCTTTTGCACACAGTGCAGACTAGAGAAGTTGTGACTGCAGCTGAGCTACAAAATATAAGTATCATCTTGATTTTTTTGATTATTTTTACAGATTACTGTTTTACAATTTAATATATATAAAGCACTTTGTCTATTCAGTATCTTCACAAATCCTTATCTGTTTAAAACTTTCATTTGTCGCTAGTGCTTGCTGTCTGGTAGCCTATTGTGTAAGCTGAAACATCTCCTCTGTGTAATTATCTCTTGGCTAGCGGGGGCTGGTTCTTTTGTGTTCTTGTAAAAAAAAAAAAAAAGTTTCTGTCTTTTGCACACAGTGCAGACTAGAGAAGTTGTGACTGCAGCTGAGCTACAAAATATAAGTATCATCTTGATTTTTTTGATTATTTTTACAGATTACTGTTTTACAATTTAATATATATAAAGCACTTTGTCTATTCAGTATCTTCACAAATCCTTATCTGTTTAAAAACTTTCATTTGTCTCTAGTGCTTGCTGTCTGGTAGGCTATTGTGTAAACTGAAACATCTCCTCTGTGTAATTATCTCTTGGCTAGTGGGGGCTGGTTCTTTTGTGTTCTTGTAAAAAAAAAGTTTCTGTCTTTTGCACACAGTGCAGACTAGAGAAGTTGTGACTGCAGCTGAGCTACAAAATATAAGTATCATCTTGATTTTTTTTGATTATTTTTACAGATTACTGCTTTTTCAATTTAATATATATAAAGCACTTTGTCTATTCAGTATCTTCACAAATCCTTATCTGTTTAAAAACTTTCATTTGTCTCTAGTGCTTGCTGTCTGGTAGGCTATTGTGTAAACTGAAACATCTCCTCTGTGTAATTATCTCTTGGCTAGTGGGGCTGGTTCTTTTGTGTTCTTGTAAAAAAAAAAGTTTCTGTCTTTTGCACACAGTGCAGACTAGAGAAGTTGTGACTGCAGCTGAGCTACAAAATATAAGTATCATCTTGATTTTTTTGATTATTTTTACAGATTACTGTTTTTACAATTTAATATATATAAAGCACTTTGTCTATTCAGTATCTTCACAAATCCTTATCTGTTTAAAACTTTCATTTGTCTCTAGTGCTTGCTGTCTGGTAGGCTATTGTGTAAACTGAAACATCTCCTCTGTGTAATTATCTCTTGGCTAGTGGGGCTGGTTCTTTTGTGTTCTTGTAAAAAAAAAGTTTCTGTCTTTTGCACACAGTGCAGACTAGAGAAGTTGTGACTGCAGCTGAGCTACAAAATATAAGTATCATCTTGATTTTTTTTGATTATTTTTACAGATTACTGTTTTACAATTTAATATATATAAAGCACTTTGTCTATTCAGTATCTTCACAAATCCTTATCTGTTTAAAACTTTCATTTGTCTCTAGTGCTTGCTGTCTGGTAGGCTATTGTGTAAACTGAAACATCTCCTCTGTGTAATTATCTCTTGGCTAGTGGGGCTGGTTCTTTTGTGTTCTTGTAAAAAAAAAAAAGTTTCTGTCTTTTGCACACAGTGCAGACTAGAGAAGTTGTGACTGCAGCTGAGCTACAAAATATAAGTATCATCTTGATTTTTTTTGATTATTTTTAAAGATTACTTTTTTACAATTTAATATATATAAAGCACTTTGTCTATTCAGTATCTTCACAAATCCTTATCTGTTTAAAACTTTCATTTGTCTCTAGTGCTTGCTGTCTGGTAGGCTATTGTGTAAACTGAAACATCTCCTCTGTGTAATTATCTCTTGGCTAGTGGGGCTGGTTCTTTTGTGTTCTTGTAAAAAAAAAAAAAGTTTCTGTCTTTTGCACACAGTGCAGACTAGAGAAGTTGTGACTGCAGCTGAGCTACAAAATATAAGTATCATCTTGATTTTTTTTGATTATTTTTACAGATTACTGTTTTTACAATTTAATATATATAAAGCACTTTGTCTATTCAGTATCTTCACAAATCCTTATCTGTTTAAAAACTTTCATTTGTCTCTAGTGCTTGCTGTCTGGTAGGCTATTGTGTAAACTGAAACATCTCCTCTGTGTAATTATCTCTTGGCTAGTGGGGCTGGTTCTTTTGTGTTCTTGTAAAAAAAAAAAAGTTTCTGTCTTTTGCACACAGTGCAGACTAGAGAAGTTGTGACTGCAGCTGAGCTACAAAATATAAGTATCATCTTGATTTTTTTTGATTATTTTTACAGATTACTGTTTTTACAATTTAATATATATAAAGCACTTTGTCTATTCAGTATCTTCACAAATCCTTATCTGTTTAAAAACTTTCATTTGTCTCTAGTGCTTGCTGTCTGGTAGGCTATTGTGTAAACTGAAACATCTCCTCTGTGTAATTATCTCTTGGCTAGTGGGGGCTGGTTCTTTTGTGTTCTTGTAAAAAAAAAAAAAAAGTTTCTGTCTTTTGCACACAGTGCAGACTAGAGAAGTTGTGACTGCAGCTGAGCTACAAAATATAAGTATCATCTTGATTTTTTTTGATTATTTTTACAGATTACTGTTTTACAATTTAATATATATAAAGCACTTTGTCTATTCAGTATCTTCACAAATCCTTATCTGTTTAAAAACTTTCATTTGTCTCTAGTGCTTGCTGTCTGGTAGGCTATTGTGTAAACTGAAACATCTCCTCTGTGTAATTATCTCTTGGCTAGTGGGGGCTGGTTCTTTTGTGTTCTTGTAAAAAAAAAAAAAAGTTTCTGTCTTTTGCACACAGTGCAGACTAGAGAAGTTGTGACTGCAGCTGAGCTACAAAATATAAGTATCATCTTGATTTTTTTTTGATTATTTTTACAGATTACTGTTTTACAATTTAATATATATAAAGCACTTTGTCTATTCAGTATCTTCACAAATCCTTATCTGTTTAAAACTTTCATTTGTCTCTAGTGCTTGCTGTCTGGTAGGCTATTGTGTAAACTGAAACATCTCCTCTGTGTAATTATCTCTTGGCTAGTGGGGCTGGTTCTTTTGTGTTCTTGTAAAAAAAAAAAAAGTTTCTGTCTTTTGCACACAGTGCAGACTAGAGAAGTTGTGACTGCAGCTGAGCTACAAAATATAAGTATCATCTTGATTTTTTTGATTATTTTTACAGATTACTGTTTTACAATTTAATATATATAAAGCACTTTGTCTATTCAGTATCTTCACAAATCCTTATCTGTTTAAAAACTTTCATTTGTCTCTAGTGCTTGCTGTCTGGTAGGCTATTGTGTAAACTGAAACATCTCCTCTGTGTAATTATCTCTTGGCTAGTGGGGGCTGGTTCTTTTGTGTTCTTGTAAAAAAAAAAAAAGTTTCTGTCTTTTGCACACAGTGCAGACTAGAGAAGTTGTGACTGCAGCTGAGCTACAAAATATAAGTATCATCTTGATTTTTTGATTATTTTTACAGATTACTGTTTTTACAATTTAATATATATAAAGCACTTTGTCTATTCAGTATCTTCACAAATCCTTATCTGTTTAAAAACTTTCATTTGTCTCTAGTGCTTGCTGTCTGGTAGGCTATTGTGTAAACTGAAACATCTCCTCTGTGTAATTATCTCTTGGCTAGTGGGGGCTGGTTCTTTTGTGTTCTTGTAAAAAAAAAAAGTTTCTGTCTTTTGCACACAGTGCAGACTAGAGAAGTTGTGACTGCAGCTGAGCTACAAAATATAAGTATCATCTTGATTTTTTTTGATTATTTTTACAGATTACTGTTTTTACAATTTAATATATATAAAGCACTTTGTCTATTCAGTATCTTCACAAATCCTTATCTGTTTAAAACTTTCATTTGTCTCTAGTGCTTGCTGTCTGGTAGGCTATTGTGTAAACTGAAACATCTCCTCTGTGTAATTATCTCTTGGCTAGTGGGGCTGGTTCTTTTGTGTTCTTGTAAAAAAAAAAAAGTTTCTGTCTTTTGCACACAGTGCAGACTAGAGAAGTTGTGACTGCAGCTGAGCTACAAAATATAAGTATCATCTTGATTTTTTTTGATTATTTTACAGATTACTGTTTTTACAATTTAATATATATAAAGCACTTTGTCTATTCAGTATCTTCACAAATCCTTATCTGTTTAAAAACTTTCATTTGTCTCTAGTGCTTGCTGTCTGGTAGGCTATTGTGTAAACTGAAACATCTCCTCTGTGTAATTATCTCTTGGCTAGTGGGGGCTGGTTCTTTTGTGTTCTTGTAAAAAAAAAAAAAAGTTTCTGTCTTTTGCACACAGTGCAGACTAGAGAAGTTGTGACTGCAGCTGAGCTACAAAATATAAGTATCATCTTGATTTTTTGATTATTTTTACAGATTACTGTTTTACAATTGAATATATATAAAGCACTTTGTTTATTCAGTATCTTCACAAATCCTTATCTGTTTAAAACTTTCATTTGTCTCTAGTGCTTGCTGTCTGGTAGGCTATTGTGTAAACTGAAACATCTCCTCTGTGTAATTATCTCTTGGCTAGTGGGGGCTGGTTCTTTTGTGTTCTTGTAAAAAAAAAAAGTTTCTGTCTTTTGCACACAGTGCAGACTAGAGAAGTTGTGACTGCAGCTGAGCTACAAAATATAAGTATCATCTTGATTTTTTTTGATTATTTTTACAGATTACTGTTTTACAATTTAATATATATAAAGCACTTTGTCTATTCAGTATCTTCACAAATCCTTATCTGTTTAAAAACTTTCATTTGTCTCTAGTGCTTGCTGTCTGGTAGGCTATTGTGTAAACTGAAACATCTCCTCTGTGTAATTATCTCTTGGCTAGTGGGGGCTGGTTCTTTTGTGTTCTTGTAAAAAAAAAAAAAGTTTCTGTCTTTTGCACACAGTGCAGACTAGAGAAGTTGTGACTGCAGCTGAGCTACAAAATATAAGTATCATCTTGATTTTTTTTGATTATTTTTACAGATTACTGTTTTTACAATTTAATATATATAAAGCACTTTGTCTATTCAGTATCTTCACAAATCCTTATCTGTTTAAAAACTTTCATTTGTCTCTAGTGCTTGCTGTCTGGTAGGCTATTGTGTAAACTGAAACATCTCCTCTGTGTAATTATCTCTTGGCTAGTGGGGCTGGTTCTTTTGTGTTCTTGTAAAAAAAAAAAAAGTTTCTGTCTTTTGCACACAGTGCAGACTAGAGAAGTTGTGACTGCAGCTGAGCTACAAAATATAAGTATCATCTTGATTTTTTTTATTATTTTTACAATTTAATATATATAAAGCACTTTGTCTATTCAGTATCTTCACAAATCCTTATCTGTTTAAAAACTTTCATTTGTCTCTAGTGCTTGCTGTCTGGTAGGCTATTGTGTAAACTGAAACATCTCCTCTGTGTAATTATCTCTTGGCTAGTGGGGGCTGGTTCTTTTGTGTTCTTGTAAAAAAAAAAAAGTTTCTGTCTTTTGCACACAGTGCAGACTAGAGAAGTTGTGACTGCAGCTGAGCTACAAAATATAAGTATCATCTTGATTTTTTGATTATTTTACAGATTACTGTTTTTACAATTTAATATATATAAAGCACTTTGTCTATTCAGTATCTTCACAAATCCTTATCTGTTTAAAACTTTCATTTGTCTCTAGTGCTTGCTGTCTGTAGGCTATTGTGTAAACAAACATCTCCTCTGTGTAATTATCTCTTGGCTAGTGAGGCTGGTTCTTTTGTGTTCTTGTAAAAAAAAAAAAAAGTTTCTGTCTTTTGCACACAGTGCAGACTAGAGAAGTTGTGACTGCAGCTGAGCTACAAAATATAAGTATCATCTTGATTTTTTTTTGATTATTTTTACAGATTACTGTTTTTACAATTTAATATATATAAAGCACTTTGTCTATTCAGTATCTTCACAAATCCTTATCTGTTTAAAAACTTTCATTTGTCTCTAGTGCTTGCTGTCTGGTAGGCTATTGTGTAAACTGAAACATCTCCTCTGTGTAATTATCTCTTGGCTAGTGGGGCTGGTTCTTTTGTGTTCTTGTAAAAAAAAAAAAGTTTCTGTCTTTTGCACACAGTGCAGACTAGAGAAGTTGTGACTGCAGCTGAGCTACAAAATATAAGTATCATCTTGATTTTTTTGATTATTTTTACAGATTACTGTTTTACAATTTAATATATATAAAGCACTTTGTCTATTCAGTATCTTCACAAATCCTTATCTGTTTAAAAACTTTCATTTGTCTGAGCTATTGTTAAAAAAAAAAAACTAGAATTACTGTTTTTACAATTTAATATATATAAAGCACTTTGTCTATTCAGTATCTTCACAAATGCTTATCTGTTTAAAAACTTTCATTTGTCTCTAGCT